>NW_026263027.1:0-318535 GCF_947179515.1 Apodemus sylvaticus
CCCTAACCCTAACCCTAACCCTAACCCTAACCCTAACCCTAACCCTAACCCTAACCCTAACCCGTAACCCTAACCCTAACCCTAACCCTAACCCTAACCCTAACCCTAACCCTAACCCTAACCCTAACCCTAACCCTAACCCTAACCCTAACCCTAACCCTAACCCTAACCCTAACCCTAACCCTAACCCTAACCCTAACCCTAACCCTAACCCTAACCCTAACCCTAACCCTAACCCTAACCCTAACCCTAACCCTAACCCTAACCCTAACCCTAACCCTAACCCTAACCCTAACCCTAACCCTAACCCTAACCCTAACCCTAACCCTAACCCTAACCCTAACCCTAACCCTAACCCTAACCCTAACCCTAACCCTAACCCTAACCCTAACCCTAACCCTAACCCTAACCCTAACCCTAACCCTAACCCTAACCCTAACCCTAACCCTAACCCTAACCCTAACCCTAACCCTAACCCTAACCCTAACCCTAACCCTAACCCTAACCCTAACCCTAACCCTAACCCTAACCCTAACCCTAACCCTAACCCTAACCCTAACCCTAACCCTAACCCTAACCCTAACCCTAACCCTAACCCTAACCCTAACCCTAACCCTAACCCTAACCCTAACCCTAACCCTAACCCTAACCCTAACCCTAACCCTAACCCTAACCCTAACCCTAACCCTAACCCTAACCCTAACCCTAACCCTAACCCTAACCCTAACCCTAACCCTAACCCTAACCCTAACCCTAACCCTAACCCTAACCCTAACCCTAACCCTAACCCTAACCCTAACCCTAACCCTAACCCTAACCCTAACCCTAACCCTAACCCTAACCCTAACCCTAACCCTAACCCTAACCCTAACCCTAACCCTAACCCTAACCCTAACCCTAACCCTAACCCTAACCCTAACCCTAACCCTAACCCTAACCCTAACCCTAACCCTAACCCTAACCCTAACCCTAACCCTAACCCTAACCCTAACCCTAACCCTAACCCTAACCCTAACCCTAACCCTAACCCTAACCCTAACCCTAACCCTAACCCTAACCCTAACCCTAACCCTAACCCTAACCCTAACCCTAACCCTAACCCTAACCCTAACCCTAACCCTAACCCTAACCCTAACCCTAACCCTAACCCTAACCCTAACCCTAACCCTAACCCTAACCCTAACCCTAACCCTAACCCTAACCCTAACCCTAACCCTAACCCTAACCCTAACCCTAACCCTAACCCTAACCCTAACCCTAACCCTAACCCTAACCCTAACCCTAACCCTAACCCTAACCCTAACCCTAACCCTAACCCTAACCCTAACCCTAACCCTAACCCTAACCCTAACCCTAACCCTAACCCTAACCCTAACCCTAACCCTAACCCTAACCCTAACCCTAACCCTAACCCTAACCCTAACCCTAACCCTAACCCTAACCCTAACCCTAACCCTAACCCTAACCCTAACCCTAACCCTAACCCTAACCCTAACCCTAACCCTAACCCTAACCCTAACCCTAACCCTAACCCTAACCCTAACCCTAACCCTAACCCTAACCCTAACCCTAACCCTAACCCTAACCCTAACCCTAACCCTAACCCTAACCCTAACCCTAACCCTAACCCTAACCCTAACCCTAACCCTAACCCTAACCCTAACCCTAACCCTAACCCTAACCCTAACCCTAACCCTAACCCTAACCCTAACCCTAACCCTAACCCTAACCCTAACCCTAACCCTAACCCTAACCCTAACCCTAACCCTAACCCTAACCCTAACCCTAACCCTAACCCTAACCCTAACCCTAACCCTAACCCTAACCCTAACCCTAACCCTAACCCTAACCCTAACCCTAACCCTAACCCTAACCCTAACCCTAACCCTAACCCTAACCCTAACCCTAACCCTAACCCTAACCCTAACCCTAACCCTAACCCTAACCCTAACCCTAACCCTAACCCTAACCCTAACCCTAACCCTAACCCTAACCCTAACCCTAACCCTAACCCTAACCCTAACCCTAACCCTAACCCTAACCCTAACCCTAACCCTAACCCTAACCCTAACCCTAACCCTAACCCTAACCCTAACCCTAACCCTAACCCTAACCCTAACCCTAACCCTAACCCTAACCCTAACCCTAACCCTAACCCTAACCCTAACCCTAACCCTAACCCTAACCCTAACCCTAACCCTAACCCTAACCCTAACCCTAACCCTAACCCTAACCCTAACCCTAACCCTAACCCTAACCCTAACCCTAACCCTAACCCTAACCCTAACCCTAACCCTAACCCTAACCCTAACCCTAACCCTAACCCTAACCCTAACCCTAACCCTAACCCTAACCCTAACCCTAACCCTAACCCTAACCCTAACCCTAACCCTAACCCTAACCCTAACCCTAACCCTAACCCTAACCCTAACCCTAACCCTAACCCTAACCCTAACCCTAACCCTAACCCTAACCCTAACCCTAACCCTAACCCTAACCCTAACCCTAACCCTAACCCTAACCCTAACCCTAACCCTAACCCTAACCCTAACCCTAACCCTAACCCTAACCCTAACCCTAACCCTAACCCTAACCCTAACCCTAACCCTAACCCTAACCCTAACCCTAACCCTAACCCTAACCCTAACCCTAACCCTAACCCTAACCCTAACCCTAACCCTAACCCTAACCCTAACCCTAACCCTAACCCTAACCCTAACCCTAACCCTAACCCTAACCCTAACCCTAACCCTAACCCTAACCCTAACCCTAACCCTAACCCTAACCCTAACCCTAACCCTAACCCTAACCCTAACCCTAACCCTAACCCTAACCCTAACCCTAACCCTAACCCTAACCCTAACCCTAACCCTAACCCTAACCCTAACCCTAACCCTAACCCTAACCCTAACCCTAACCCTAACCCTAACCCTAACCCTAACCCTAACCCTAACCCTAACCCTAACCCTAACCCTAACCCTAACCCTAACCCTAACCCTAACCCTAACCCTAACCCTAACCCTAACCCTAACCCTAACCCTAACCCTAACCCTAACCCTAACCCTAACCCTAACCCTAACCCTAACCCTAACCCTAACCCTAACCCTAACCCTAACCCTAACCCTAACCCTAACCCTAACCCTAACCCTAACCCTAACCCTAACCCTAACCCTAACCCTAACCCTAACCCTAACCCTAACCCTAACCCTAACCCTAACCCTAACCCTAACCCTAACCCTAACCCTAACCCTAACCCTAACCCTAACCCTAACCCTAACCCTAACCCTAACCCTAACCCTAACCCTAACCCTAACCCTAACCCTAACCCTAACCCTAACCCTAACCCTAACCCTAACCCTAACCCTAACCCTAACCCTAACCCTAACCCTAACCCTAACCCTAACCCTAACCCTAACCCTAACCCTAACCCTAACCCTAACCCTAACCCTAACCCTAACCCTAACCCTAACCCTAACCCTAACCCTAACCCTAACCCTAACCCTAACCCTAACCCTAACCCTAACCCTAACCCTAACCCTAACCCTAACCCTAACCCTAACCCTAACCCTAACCCTAACCCTAACCCTAACCCTAACCCTAACCCTAACCCTAACCCTAACCCTAACCCTAACCCTAACCCTAACCCTAACCCTAACCCTAACCCTAACCCTAACCCTAACCCTAACCCTAACCCTAACCCTAACCCTAACCCTAACCCTAACCCTAACCCTAACCCTAACCCTAACCCTAACCCTAACCCTAACCCTAACCCTAACCCTAACCCTAACCCTAACCCTAACCCTAACCCTAACCCTAACCCTAACCCTAACCCTAACCCTAACCCTAACCCTAACCCTAACCCTAACCCTAACCCTAACCCTAACCCTAACCCTAACCCTAACCCTAACCCTAACCCTAACCCTAACCCTAACCCTAACCCTAACCCTAACCCTAACCCTAACCCTAACCCTAACCCTAACCCTAACCCTAACCCTAACCCTAACCCTAACCCTAACCCTAACCCTAACCCTAACCCTAACCCTAACCCTAACCCTAACCCTAACCCTAACCCTAACCCTAACCCTAACCCTAACCCTAACCCTAACCCTAACCCTAACCCTAACCCTAACCCTAACCCTAACCCTAACCCTAACCCTAACCCTAACCCTAACCCTAACCCTAACCCTAACCCTAACCCTAACCCTAACCCTAACCCTAACCCTAACCCTAACCCTAACCCTAACCCTAACCCTAACCCTAACCCTAACCCTAACCCTAACCCTAACCCTAACCCTAACCCTAACCCTAACCCTAACCCTAACCCTAACCCTAACCCTAACCCTAACCCTAACCCTAACCCTAACCCTAACCCTAACCCTAACCCTAACCCTAACCCTAACCCTAACCCTAACCCTAACCCTAACCCTAACCCTAACCCTAACCCTAACCCTAACCCTAACCCTAACCCTAACCCTAACCCTAACCCTAACCCTAACCCTAACCCTAACCCTAACCCTAACCCTAACCCTAACCCTAACCCTAACCCTAACCCTAACCCTAACCCTAACCCTAACCCTAACCCTAACCCTAACCCTAACCCTAACCCTAACCCTAACCCTAACCCTAACCCTAACCCTAACCCTAACCCTAACCCTAACCCTAACCCTAACCCTAACCCTAACCCTAACCCTAACCCTAACCCTAACCCTAACCCTAACCCTAACCCTAACCCTAACCCTAACCCTAACCCTAACCCTAACCCTAACCCTAACCCTAACCCTAACCCTAACCCTAACCCTAACCCTAACCCTAACCCTAACCCTAACCCTAACCCTAACCCTAACCCTAACCCTAACCCTAACCCTAACCCTAACCCTAACCCTAACCCTAACCCTAACCCTAACCCTAACCCTAACCCTAACCCTAACCCTAACCCTAACCCTAACCCTAACCCTAACCCTAACCCTAACCCTAACCCTAACCCTAACCCTAACCCTAACCCTAACCCTAACCCTAACCCTAACCCTAACCCTAACCCTAACCCTAACCCTAACCCTAACCCTAACCCTAACCCTAACCCTAACCCTAACCCTAACCCTAACCCTAACCCTAACCCTAACCCTAACCCTAACCCTAACCCTAACCCTAACCCTAACCCTAACCCTAACCCTAACCCTAACCCTAACCCTAACCCTAACCCTAACCCTAACCCTAACCCTAACCCTAACCCTAACCCTAACCCTAACCCTAACCCTAACCCTAACCCTAACCCTAACCCTAACCCTAACCCTAACCCTAACCCTAACCCTAACCCTAACCCTAACCCTAACCCTAACCCTAACCCTAACCCTAACCCTAACCCTAACCCTAACCCTAACCCTAACCCTAACCCTAACCCTAACCCTAACCCTAACCCTAACCCTAACCCTAACCCTAACCCTAACCCTAACCCTAACCCTAACCCTAACCCTAACCCTAACCCTAACCCTAACCCTAACCCTAACCCTAACCCTAACCCTAACCCTAACCCTAACCCTAACCCTAACCCTAACCCTAACCCTAACCCTAACCCTAACCCTAACCCTAACCCTAACCCTAACCCTAACCCTAACCCTAACCCTAACCCTAACCCTAACCCTAACCCTAACCCTAACCCTAACCCTAACCCTAACCCTAACCCTAACCCTAACCCTAACCCTAACCCTAACCCTAACCCTAACCCTAACCCTAACCCTAACCCTAACCCTAACCCTAACCCTAACCCTAACCCTAACCCTAACCCTAACCCTAACCCTAACCCTAACCCTAACCCTAACCCTAACCCTAACCCTAACCCTAACCCTAACCCTAACCCTAACCCTAACCCTAACCCTAACCCTAACCCTAACCCTAACCCTAACCCTAACCCTAACCCTAACCCTAACCCTAACCCTAACCCTAACCCTAACCCTAACCCTAACCCTAACCCTAACCCTAACCCTAACCCTAACCCTAACCCTAACCCTAACCCTAACCCTAACCCTAACCCTAACCCTAACCCTAACCCTAACCCTAACCCTAACCCTAACCCTAACCCTAACCCTAACCCTAACCCTAACCCTAACCCTAACCCTAACCCTAACCCTAACCCTAACCCTAACCCTAACCCTAACCCTAACCCTAACCCTAACCCTAACCCTAACCCTAACCCTAACCCTAACCCTAACCCTAACCCTAACCCTAACCCTAACCCTAACCCTAACCCTAACCCTAACCCTAACCCTAACCCTAACCCTAACCCTAACCCTAACCCTAACCCTAACCCTAACCCTAACCCTAACCCTAACCCTAACCCTAACCCTAACCCTAACCCTAACCCTAACCCTAACCCTAACCCTAACCCTAACCCTAACCCTAACCCTAACCCTAACCCTAACCCTAACCCTAACCCTAACCCTAACCCTAACCCTAACCCTAACCCTAACCCTAACCCTAACCCTAACCCTAACCCTAACCCTAACCCTAACCCTAACCCTAACCCTAACCCTAACCCTAACCCTAACCCTAACCCTAACCCTAACCCTAACCCTAACCCTAACCCTAACCCTAACCCTAACCCTAACCCTAACCCTAACCCTAACCCTAACCCTAACCCTAACCCTAACCCTAACCCTAACCCTAACCCTAACCCTAACCCTAACCCTAACCCTAACCCTAACCCTAACCCTAACCCTAACCCTAACCCTAACCCTAACCCTAACCCTAACCCTAACCCTAACCCTAACCCTAACCCTAACCCTAACCCTAACCCTAACCCTAACCCTAACCCTAACCCTAACCCTAACCCTAACCCTAACCCTAACCCTAACCCTAACCCTAACCCTAACCCTAACCCTAACCCTAACCCTAACCCTAACCCTAACCCTAACCCTAACCCTAACCCTAACCCTAACCCTAACCCTAACCCTAACCCTAACCCTAACCCTAACCCTAACCCTAACCCTAACCCTAACCCTAACCCTAACCCTAACCCTAACCCTAACCCTAACCCTAACCCTAACCCTAACCCTAACCCTAACCCTAACCCTAACCCTAACCCTAACCCTAACCCTAACCCTAACCCTAACCCTAACCCTAACCCTAACCCTAACCCTAACCCTAACCCTAACCCTAACCCTAACCCTAACCCTAACCCTAACCCTAACCCTAACCCTAACCCTAACCCTAACCCTAACCCTAACCCTAACCCTAACCCTAACCCTAACCCTAACCCTAACCCTAACCCTAACCCTAACCCTAACCCTAACCCTAACCCTAACCCTAACCCTAACCCTAACCCTAACCCTAACCCTAACCCTAACCCTAACCCTAACCCTAACCCTAACCCTAACCCTAACCCTAACCCTAACCCTAACCCTAACCCTAACCCTAACCCTAACCCTAACCCTAACCCTAACCCTAACCCTAACCCTAACCCTAACCCTAACCCTAACCCTAACCCTAACCCTAACCCTAACCCTAACCCTAACCCTAACCCTAACCCTAACCCTAACCCTAACCCTAACCCTAACCCTAACCCTAACCCTAACCCTAACCCTAACCCTAACCCTAACCCTAACCCTAACCCTAACCCTAACCCTAACCCTAACCCTAACCCTAACCCTAACCCTAACCCTAACCCTAACCCTAACCCTAACCCTAACCCTAACCCTAACCCTAACCCTAACCCTAACCCTAACCCTAACCCTAACCCTAACCCTAACCCTAACCCTAACCCTAACCCTAACCCTAACCCTAACCCTAACCCTAACCCTAACCCTAACCCTAACCCTAACCCTAACCCTAACCCTAACCCTAACCCTAACCCTAACCCTAACCCTAACCCTAACCCTAACCCTAACCCTAACCCTAACCCTAACCCTAACCCTAACCCTAACCCTAACCCTAACCCTAACCCTAACCCTAACCCTAACCCTAACCCTAACCCTAACCCTAACCCTAACCCTAACCCTAACCCTAACCCTAACCCTAACCCTAACCCTAACCCTAACCCTAACCCTAACCCTAACCCTAACCCTAACCCTAACCCTAACCCTAACCCTAACCCTAACCCTAACCCTAACCCTAACCCTAACCCTAACCCTAACCCTAACCCTAACCCTAACCCTAACCCTAACCCTAACCCTAACCCTAACCCTAACCCTAACCCTAACCCTAACCCTAACCCTAACCCTAACCCTAACCCTAACCCTAACCCTAACCCTAACCCTAACCCTAACCCTAACCCTAACCCTAACCCTAACCCTAACCCTAACCCTAACCCTAACCCTAACCCTAACCCTAACCCTAACCCTAACCCTAACCCTAACCCTAACCCTAACCCTAACCCTAACCCTAACCCTAACCCTAACCCTAACCCTAACCCTAACCCTAACCCTAACCCTAACCCTAACCCTAACCCTAACCCTAACCCTAACCCTAACCCTAACCCTAACCCTAACCCTAACCCTAACCCTAACCCTAACCCTAACCCTAACCCTAACCCTAACCCTAACCCTAACCCTAACCCTAACCCTAACCCTAACCCTAACCCTAACCCTAACCCTAACCCTAACCCTAACCCTAACCCTAACCCTAACCCTAACCCTAACCCTAACCCTAACCCTAACCCTAACCCTAACCCTAACCCTAACCCTAACCCTAACCCTAACCCTAACCCTAACCCTAACCCTAACCCTAACCCTAACCCTAACCCTAACCCTAACCCTAACCCTAACCCTAACCCTAACCCTAACCCTAACCCTAACCCTAACCCTAACCCTAACCCTAACCCTAACCCTAACCCTAACCCTAACCCTAACCCTAACCCTAACCCTAACCCTAACCCTAACCCTAACCCTAACCCTAACCCTAACCCTAACCCTAACCCTAACCCTAACCCTAACCCTAACCCTAACCCTAACCCTAACCCTAACCCTAACCCTAACCCTAACCCTAACCCTAACCCTAACCCTAACCCTAACCCTAACCCTAACCCTAACCCTAACCCTAACCCTAACCCTAACCCTAACCCTAACCCTAACCCTAACCCTAACCCTAACCCTAACCCTAACCCTAACCCTAACCCTAACCCTAACCCTAACCCTAACCCTAACCCTAACCCTAACCCTAACCCTAACCCTAACCCTAACCCTAACCCTAACCCTAACCCTAACCCTAACCCTAACCCTAACCCTAACCCTAACCCTAACCCTAACCCTAACCCTAACCCTAACCCTAACCCTAACCCTAACCCTAACCCTAACCCTAACCCTAACCCTAACCCTAACCCTAACCCTAACCCTAACCCTAACCCTAACCCTAACCCTAACCCTAACCCTAACCCTAACCCTAACCCTAACCCTAACCCTAACCCTAACCCTAACCCTAACCCTAACCCTAACCCTAACCCTAACCCTAACCCTAACCCTAACCCTAACCCTAACCCTAACCCTAACCCTAACCCTAACCCTAACCCTAACCCTAACCCTAACCCTAACCCTAACCCTAACCCTAACCCTAACCCTAACCCTAACCCTAACCCTAACCCTAACCCTAACCCTAACCCTAACCCTAACCCTAACCCTAACCCTAACCCTAACCCTAACCCTAACCCTAACCCTAACCCTAACCCTAACCCTAACCCTAACCCTAACCCTAACCCTAACCCTAACCCTAACCCTAACCCTAACCCTAACCCTAACCCTAACCCTAACCCTAACCCTAACCCTAACCCTAACCCTAACCCTAACCCTAACCCTAACCCTAACCCTAACCCTAACCCTAACCCTAACCCTAACCCTAACCCTAACCCTAACCCTAACCCTAACCCTAACCCTAACCCTAACCCTAACCCTAACCCTAACCCTAACCCTAACCCTAACCCTAACCCTAACCCTAACCCTAACCCTAACCCTAACCCTAACCCTAACCCTAACCCTAACCCTAACCCTAACCCTAACCCTAACCCTAACCCTAACCCTAACCCTAACCCTAACCCTAACCCTAACCCTAACCCTAACCCTAACCCTAACCCTAACCCTAACCCTAACCCTAACCCTAACCCTAACCCTAACCCTAACCCTAACCCTAACCCTAACCCTAACCCTAACCCTAACCCTAACCCTAACCCTAACCCTAACCCTAACCCTAACCCTAACCCTAACCCTAACCCTAACCCTAACCCTAACCCTAACCCTAACCCTAACCCTAACCCTAACCCTAACCCTAACCCTAACCCTAACCCTAACCCTAACCCTAACCCTAACCCTAACCCTAACCCTAACCCTAACCCTAACCCTAACCCTAACCCTAACCCTAACCCTAACCCTAACCCTAACCCTAACCCTAACCCTAACCCTAACCCTAACCCTAACCCTAACCCTAACCCTAACCCTAACCCTAACCCTAACCCTAACCCTAACCCTAACCCTAACCCTAACCCTAACCCTAACCCTAACCCTAACCCTAACCCTAACCCTAACCCTAACCCTAACCCTAACCCTAACCCTAACCCTAACCCTAACCCTAACCCTAACCCTAACCCTAACCCTAACCCTAACCCTAACCCTAACCCTAACCCTAACCCTAACCCTAACCCTAACCCTAACCCTAACCCTAACCCTAACCCTAACCCTAACCCTAACCCTAACCCTAACCCTAACCCTAACCCTAACCCTAACCCTAACCCTAACCCTAACCCTAACCCTAACCCTAACCCTAACCCTAACCCTAACCCTAACCCTAACCCTAACCCTAACCCTAACCCTAACCCTAACCCTAACCCTAACCCTAACCCTAACCCTAACCCTAACCCTAACCCTAACCCTAACCCTAACCCTAACCCTAACCCTAACCCTAACCCTAACCCTAACCCTAACCCTAACCCTAACCCTAACCCTAACCCTAACCCTAACCCTAACCCTAACCCTAACCCTAACCCTAACCCTAACCCTAACCCTAACCCTAACCCTAACCCTAACCCTAACCCTAACCCTAACCCTAACCCTAACCCTAACCCTAACCCTAACCCTAACCCTAACCCTAACCCTAACCCTAACCCTAACCCTAACCCTAACCCTAACCCTAACCCTAACCCTAACCCTAACCCTAACCCTAACCCTAACCCTAACCCTAACCCTAACCCTAACCCTAACCCTAACCCTAACCCTAACCCTAACCCTAACCCTAACCCTAACCCTAACCCTAACCCTAACCCTAACCCTAACCCTAACCCTAACCCTAACCCTAACCCTAACCCTAACCCTAACCCTAACCCTAACCCTAACCCTAACCCTAACCCTAACCCTAACCCTAACCCTAACCCTAACCCCTAACCCTAACCCTAACCCTAACCCTAACCCTAACCCTAACCCTAACCCTAACCCTAACCCTAACCCTAACCCTAACCCTAACCCCTAACCCTAACCCTAACCCTAACCCTAACCCTAACCCTAACCCTAACCCCCTAACCCTAACCCTAACCCTAACCCTAACCCTAACCCTAACCCTAACCCTAACCCTAACCCTAACCCTAACCTAACCCTAACCCTAACCCTAACCCTAACCCTAACCCTAACCGTAACCCTAACCCTAACCCTAACCCTAGGAAAAACAAGATAATTTCGCACGACGCGGGATTTCCTTAAAACGTGATTTTCTGAAAAATTTTGACGATAGAAAATTCTCCTTTTGGTTCTCTTTAGATGCTACATGCTAAGACGTACACGCCACAACAATTCTTTCGAGTTACAACGTGTAGTTTTGGAGATACAAGCTAATTTTGTACGATGCGTTATTTCTTCTCGTAAAGATTTCCAATACGTACGTATATGTCTTTACTCTGCAAAACTGTATTTCCTCATGAAGTGGTATTCTTACATATTCTTTCGAGAGAAAACTCTCCTGTGCCTTCTCTTTTGAGGCTACACACTTAGACATACACTCAACATGAAAGCTTTTCGACATACAACGTGTTGTTTAGGAAAAACAAGATAATTTCGCACGATGCGGGATTTCCTTAAAACGTGATTTTCTGAAAAATTTTGACGAAAGAAAATTCTCCTTTTGGTTCTCTTTAGATGCTACATGTTCAGACGTACACGCCACAACAATTCTTTTCGAGTTACAACGTGTAGTTTTGGAGATACAAGCTAATTTTGTACGATGCGTTATTTCTTCTCGTGAAGAGTTTCCAATACGTACGTATATGTCTTTACTCTGCAAAATTGTACTTCCTTATAACGTGGTATTCTACAATATTCTTTCGACAGAAAACTCTCCTGTGCCTTCTCTTTTGAGGCTACACACTTAGACATACACGCAACACGAAAGCTTTTCGAGTTACAACTTGTTGTTTAGGAAAAACAAGATAATTTCGCACGATGCGGGATTTCCTTAAAACGTGATTTTCTGAAAAATTTTGACGAAAGAAAATTCTCCTTTTGGTTCTCTTTAGATGCTACATGTTAAGACGTACACGCCACAACAATTCTTTTCGAGTTACAACGTGTAGTTTTGGAGATACAAGCTAATTTTGTACGATGCGTTATTTCTTCTCGTAAAGAGTTTCCAATACGTACGTATATGTCTTTACTCTGCAAAACTGTATTTCCTTATGAAGTGGTATTCTTACATATTCTTTCGAGAGAAAACTCTCCTGTGCCTTCTCTTTTGAGGCTACACACTTAGACATACTCGCAACATGAAAGCTTTTCGACTTACAACGTTTTGTTTAGGAAAAACAAGATAATTTCGCATGATGCGGGATTTCCTTAAAACGTGATTTTCTGAAAAATTTTGACGAAAGAAAATTCTCCTTTTGGTTCTCTTTAAATGCTACATGCGAAGACGTACACGCCACAACAATTCTTTTCGAGTTACAACGTGTAGTTTTGGAGATACAAGCTAATTTTGTAGGATGCGTTATTTCTTCTCGTAAAGAGTTTCCAATACGTACGTATATGTCTTTACTCTGAAAAACTGTATTTCCTCATGAAGTGGTATTCTTACATATTCTTTCGAGAGAAAACTCTCCTGTGCCTTCTCTTTTGAGGCTACACACTTAGACATACACGCAACATGAAAGCGTTTCAACTTACAACGTGTTGTTTAGGAAAAACAAGATAATTTCGTACTATGCGGGATTTCCTTAAAACGTGATTTTCTGAAAAATTTTGACGAAAGAAAATTCTCCTTTTGGTTCCCTTTAGATGCTACATGTTAAGACGTACACGCCACACCAATTCTTTTCGAGTTACAACGTGTAGTTTTGGAGATACATGCTAATTTTGTACTATGCGTTATTTCTTCTCGTAAAGAGTTTCCAATGCGTACGTATATGTCTTTACTCTGCAAAACTGTATTTCCTTATGAAGTAGTATTCTTACATATTCTTTCGAGAGAAAACTGTCCTGTGCCTTCTCTTTTGAGGCTACACACTTAGACATACACGCAACATGAAAGCTTTTCGACTTACAACGTGTTGTTTAGGAAAAACAAGATAATTTCGCACGATGCGGGATTTCCTTAAAACGTGATTTTCTGAAAAATTTTGACGAAAGAAAATTCTTCTTTTGGTTCTGTTTAGATGCTACATGTTAAGACGTACACGCCACAACAATTCTTTTCGAGTTACAACGTGTAGTTTTTGAGATACAAGCTAATTTTGTACGATGCGTTATTTCTTCTCGTAAAGAGTTTCAATACGTACGTATATGTCTTTACTCTGCAAAACTGTATTTCCTTATGAAGTGGTATTCTTACATATTCTTTCGAGAGAAAACTCTCCTGAGCCTTCTCTTTTGAGGCTACACACTTAGACATACACGCAACATGAAAGCTTTTCCACTTACAACGTGTTGTTTAGGAAAAACAAGATAATTTCGCACAATGCGGGATTTCCTTAAAACGTGATTTTCTGAAAAATTTTGACGAAAGAAAATTCTCCTTTTGGTTCTCTTTAGATGCTACATGTTAAGACGTACACGCCACAACAATTCTTTTCGAGTTACAACGTGTAGTTTTGGAGATACAAGCTAATTTTGTACGATGAATTATTTTTTCTCGCAAAGTGTTTTCAATACGTACGTATTTGTCTTTACTCTGCAAAATTGTATTTCCTTATAACGTGGTATTCTACAATATTCTTTCGACAGAAAACTCTCCTGTGCCTTCTGTTTTGAGGCTACACCCTTAGACATTCACGCAACATGAAAGCTTTTCGAGTTACAACGTGTTGTTTAGGAAAAACAAGATAATTTCGCACGATGCGGGATTTCCTTAAAACGTGATTTTCTGAAAAATTTTGACGAAAGAAAATTCTCCTTTTGGTTCTCTTTAGATGCTACATGTTCCGACGTACATGCCACAACAATTCTTTTCGAGTTACAACGTGTAGTTTTGGAGATAGAAGCTAATTTTGTACGATGCGTTGTATCTTCTCGTAAAGTGTTTTCAATATGTACGTATTTGTCTTTACTCTGCAAAATTGTACTTCCTTATAACGGGGTATTCTACAATACTCTTTCGAGAGAAAACTCTCCTGTGCCTTCTCTTTTGAGGCTACACACTGAGACATACACGCAACATGAAAGCTTTTCGACTTGCAACGTGTTGTTTAGGAAAAACAAGATAATTTCGCACGATGCGGGATTTCCTTAAAACGTGATTTTCTGAAAAATTTTGACGAAAGAAAATTCTCCTTTTGGTTCTCTTTAGATGCTACATGTTAAGACGTACACGCCACAACCATTCTTTTCGAGTTACAACGTGTAGTTTGGAGATACAACCTAATTTTGTACGTTGCGTTATTTCTTCTCGTGAAGAGTTTCCAATACGTACGTATATGTCTTTACTCTGCAAAATTGTACTTCCTTATAACGTGGTATTCTACAATATTCTTTCGAGAGAAAACTCTCCTGTGCCTTCTCTTTTGAGGCTACACACTTAGACATACACGCAACACGAAAGCTTTTCGAGTTACAACGTGCTGTTTAGGAAAAACAAAATAATTTCGCACGATGCGGGATTTACTTAAAACGTGATTTTCTGAAAAATTTTGATGAAAGAAAATTCTCCTTTGGGCTTTCTTTTGAGACTACACGTTAAGACGTACACGCCACACTAATTCTTTTCGAGTTACATCGTGTAGTTTTGGAGATACAAGCTAATTTTGTACTATGCGTTATTTCTTCTCGTAAAGAGTTTCCAATGCGTACGTATATGTCTTTACTCTGCAAATGTGTATTTCCTTATGAAGTGGTTTTCTTACATATTCTTTCGAGAGAAAACTGTCCTGTGCCTTCTCTTTTGAGGCTACACACTTAGACATACACGCAACATGAAAGCTTTTCGACTTACAACGTGTTGTTTAGGAAAAACAAGATAATTTCGCACGATGCGGGATTTCCTTAAAACGTGATTTTCTGAAAAATTTTGACGAAAGAAAATTCTCCTTTGGGCTTTCTTTTGAGACTACACGTTAAGACGTACACGCCACACCAATTCTTTTCGAGTTACAACGTGTAGTTTTGGAGATACATGCTAATTTTGTACTATGCGTTATTTCTTCTCGTAAAGAGTTTCCAATGCGTACGTATATGTCTTTACTCTGCAAAACTGTATTTCCTTATGAAGTAGTATTCTTACATATTCTTTCGAGAGAAAACTGTCCTGTGCCTTCTCTTTTGAGGCTACACACTTAGACATACACGCAACATGAAAGCTTTTCGACTTACAACGTGTTGTTTAGGAAAAACAAGATAATTTCGCACGATGCGGGATTTCCTTAAAACGTGATTTTCTGAAAAATTTTGACGAAAGAAAATTCTTCTTTTGGTTCTCTTTAGATGCTACATGTTAAGACGTACACGCCACAACAATTCTTTTCGAGTTACAACGTGTAGTTTTTGAGATACAAGCTAATTTTGTACGATGCGTTATTTCTTCTCGTAAAGAGTTTCAATACGTACGTATATGTCTTTACTCTGCAAAACTGTATTTCCTTATGAAGTGGTATTCTTACATATTCTTTCGAGAGAAAACTCTCCTGAGCCTTCTCTTTTGAGGCTACACACTTAGACATACACGCAACATGAAAGCTTTTCGACTTACAACGTGTTGTTTAGGAAAAACAAGATAATTTCGCACAATGCGGGATTTCCTTAAAACGTGATTTTCTGAAAAATTTTGACGAAAGAAAATTCTCCTTTTGGTTCTCTTTAGATGCTACATGTTAAGACGTACACGCCACAACAATTCTTTTCGAGTTACAACGTGTAGTTTTGGAGATACAAGCTAATTTTGTACGATGAATTATTTTTTCTCGCAAAGTGTTTTCAATACGTACGTATTTGTCTTTACTCTGCAAAATTGTATTTCCTTATAACGTGGTATTCTACAATATTCTTTCGACAGAAAACTCTCCTGTGCCTTCTGTTTTGAGGCTACACCCTTAGACATTCACTCAACATGAAAGCTTTTCGAGTTACAACGTGTTGTTTAGGAAAAACAAGATAATTTCGCACGATGCGGGATTTCCTTAAAACGTGATTTTCTGAAAAATTTTGACGAAAGAAAATTCTCCTTTTGGTTCTCTTTAGATGCTACATGTTCCGACGTACATGCCACAACAATTCTTTTCGAGTTACAACGTGTAGTTTTGGAGATACAAGCTAATTTTGTACGATGCGTTGTATCTTCTCGTAAAGTGTTTTCAATACGTACGTATTTGTCTTTACTCTGCAAAATTGTACTTCCTTATAACGGGGTATTCTACAATACTCTTTCGAGAGAAAACTCTCCTGTGCCTTCTCTTTTGAGGCTACACACTGAGACATACACGCAACATGAAAGCTTTTCGACTTACAACGTGTTGTTTAGGAAAAACAAGATAATTTCGCACGATGCGGGATTTCCTTAAAACGTGATTTTCTGAAAAATTTTGACGAAAGAAAATTCTCCTTTTGGTTCTCTTTAGATGCTACATGTTAAGACGTACACGCCACAACCATTCTTTTCGAGTTACAACGTGTAGTTTGGAGATACAAGCTAATTTTGTACGTTGCGTTATTTCTTCTCGTGAAGAGTTTCCAATACGTACGTATATGTCTTTACTCTGCAAAATTGTACTTCCTTATAACGTGGTATTCTACAATATTCTTTCGAGAGAAAACTCTCCTGTGCCTTCTCTTTTGAGGCTACACACTTAGACATACACGCAACACGAAAGCTTTTCGAGTTACAACGTGCTGTTTAGGAAAAACAAGATAATTTCGCACGATGCGGGATTTCCTTAAAACGTGATTTTCTGAAAAATTTTGACGAAAGAAAATTCTCCTTTGGGCTTTCTTTTGAGACTACACGTTAAGACGTACACGCCACACCAATTCTTTTCGAGTTACATCGTGTAGTTTTGGAGATACAAGCTAATTTTGTACTATGCGTTATTTCTTCTCGTAAAGAGTTTCCAATGCGTACGTATATGTCTTTACTCTGCAAATGTGTATTTCCTTATGAAGTGGTATTCTTACATATTCTTTCGAGAGAAAACTGTCCTGTGCCTTCTCTTTTGAGGCTACACACTTAGACATACACGCAACATGAAAGCTTTTCGACTTACAACGTGTTGTTTAGGAAAAACAAGATAATTTCGCACGATGCGGGATTTCCTTAAAACCTGATTTTCTGAAAAATTTTGACGAAAGAAAATTCTTCTTTTGGTTCTCGTTAGATGCTACATGTTCAGACGTACACGCCACAACAATTCTTTTCGAGTTACAACGTGTAGTTTTGGAGATACAATATAATTTTGTAAGATGCGTTATTTCTTCTCGTAAAGAGTTTCCAATACGTACGTATATGTCTTTACTCTGCAAAACTGTATTTCCTTATGAAGTGGTATTCTTACATATTCTTTCGAGAGAAAACTCTCCTGAGCCTTCTCTTTTGAGGCTACACACTTAGACATACACGCAACATGAAAGCTTTTCGACTTACAACGTGTTGTTTAGGAAAAACAAGATAATTTCGCACAATGCGGGATTTCCTTAAAACGTGATTTTCTGAAAAATTTTGACGAAAGAAAATTCTCCTTCTGGTTCTCTTTAGATGCTACATGTTAAGACGTACACGCCACAACAATTCTTTTCGAGTTACAACGTGTAGTTTTGGAGATACAAGCTAATTTTGTACGATGAGTTATTTTTTCTCGTAATGTGTTTTCAATACGTACGTATTTGTCTTTACTCTGCAAAATTGTATTTCCTTATAACGTGGTATTCTATAATATTCTTTCGACAGAAAACTTCTCCTGTGCCTTCTGTTTTGAGGCTACACACTTAGACATTCACTCAACATGAAAGCTTTTCGAGTTACAACGTGTTGTTTAGGAAAAACAAGATAATTTCGCACGATGCGGGATTTCCTTAAAACGTGATTTTCTGAAAAATTTTGACGAAAGAAAATTCTCCTTTTGGTTCTCTTTAGATGCTACATGTTAAGACGTACACGCCACAACAATTCTTTTCGAGTTACAACGTGTAGTTTTGGAGATACAAGCTAATTTTGTAGGATGCGTTATTTCTTCTCGTAAAGAGTTTCCAATACGTACGTATATGTCTTTACTCTGCAAAACTGTATTTCCTTATGATGTGGTATTCTTACATATTCTTTCGAGAGAAAACTCTCCTGTGCCTTCTCTTTTGAGGCTACACACTTAGACATACACGCAACATGAAAGCTTTTCGACTTAAAACGTGTTGTTTAGGAAAAACAAGATAATTTCGCACGATGCGGGACTTCCTTAAAACGTGATTTTCTGAAAAATTTTGACGAAAGAAAATTCTCCTTTTGGTTCTCTTTGATGCTACATGTTAAGACGTACACGCCACAACAATTCTTTTCGAGTTACAACGTGTAGTTTTGGAGATACAAGCTAATTTTGTACGATGAGTTATTTTTTCTCGTAATGTGTTTTCAATACGTACGTATTTGTCTTTACTCTGCAAAATTGTATTTCCTTATAACGTGGTATTCTACAATATTCTTTCGACAGAAAACTCTCCTGTGCCTTCTGTTTTGAGGCTACACACTTAGACATTCATGCAACACGAAAGCTTTTCGAGTGACAACATGTTGTTTAGGAAAAACAAGATAATTTCGCACGATGCGGGATTTCCTTAAAACGTGATTTTCTGAAACATTTTGACGAAAGAAAATTCTCCTTTGGGCTCTCTTTTGAGACTACACGTTAAGACGTACACGCCACACCAATTCTTTTCGAGTTACAACGTGTAGTTTTGGAGATACAAGCTAATTTTGTACTATGCGTTATTTCTTCTCGTAAAGAGTTTCCAATGCGTACGTATATGTCTTTACTCTGCAAAACTGTATTTCCTTATGAAGTGGTATTCTTACATATTCTTTCGAGAGAAAACTGTCCTGTGCCTTCTCTTTTGAGGCTACACACTTAGACATACACGCAACATGAAAGCTTTTCGACTTACAACGTGTTGTTTAGGAAAAACAAGATAATTTCGCACGATGCGGGATTTCCTTCAATCGTGATTTTCTGAAAAATTTTGACGAAAGAAAATTCTCCTTTTGGTTCTCTTTAGATGCTACATGTTCAGACGTACATGCCACAACAATTCTTTTCGAGTTACAACGTGTAGTTTTGGAGATACAAGCTAATTTTGTACGATGCGTTATTTCTTCTCGTAAAGAGTTTCCAATACGTATGTATATGTCTTTACTCTGCAAAATTGTACTTCCTTATAACGTGGTATTCTACAATATTCTTTCGACAGAAAACTCTCCTGTGCCTTCTCTTTTGAGGCTACACACTTAGACATACACGCAACACGAAAGCTTTTCGAGTTACAACGTGTTGTTTAGGAAAAACAAGATAATTTCGTACTATGCGGGATTTCCTTAAAACGTGATTTTCTGAAAAATTTTGACGAAAGAAAATTCTCCTCTGTGCTCTCTTTTGAGACTACACGTTAAGACGTACACGCCACACCAATTCTTTTCGAGTTACAACGTGTAGTTTTGGAGATACAAGCTAATTTTGTACTATGCGTTATTTCTTCTGGTAAACAGTTTCCAATGCGTAAGTATATGTCTTTACTCTGCAAAACTGTATTTCCTTATGAAGTGGTATTCTTACATATTCTTTCGAGAGAAAACTCTCCTGTGCCTTCTCTTTTGAGGCTACATACTTAGACATACACGCAACATGAAAGCTTTTCGACTTACAACGTGTTGTTTAGGAAAAACAAGATAATTTCGCACTATGCGGGATTTCCTTAAAACGTGATTTTCTGAAAAATTTTGACGAAAGAAAATTCTCCTTTGGGCTTTCTTTTGAGACTACACGTTAAGACGTACACGCCACACCAATTCTTTTCGAGTTACATCGTGTAGTTTTGGAGATACAAGCTAATTTTGTACTATGCGTTATGTCTTCTTGTAAAGAGTTTCCAATGCGTACATATATGTCTTTACTCTGCAAAACTGTATTTCCTTATGAAGTGGTATTCTTACATATTCTTTCGAGAGAAAACTCTCCTGTGCCTTCTTTTTGAGGCTACACACTTAGTCATACACGCAACATGAAAGCTTTTCGACTTACAACGTGTTGTTTAGGAAAAACAAGATAATTTCGCACGATGCGGGATTTCCTTAAAACGTGATTTTCTGAAAAATTTTGACGAAAGAAAATTCTTCTTTTGGTTCTCGTTAGATGCTACATATTAAGACGTACACGCCACAACAATTCTTTTCGAGTTACAACGTGTAGTTTTTGAGATACAAGCTAATTTTGTACTATGCGTTATTTCTTCTCGTAAAGAGTTTCCAATACGTAAGTATATGTCTTTACTCTGCAAAACTGTATTTCCTTATGAAGTGGTATTCTTACATATTCTTTCGAGAGAAAACTCTCCTGTGCCTTCTTTTTGAGGCTACATACTTAGACATACACGCAACATGAAAGCTTTTCCACTTACAACGTGTTGTTTAGGAAAAACAAGATAATTTCGCACGATGCGGGATTTCCTTAAAACGTGATTTTCTGAAATATTTTGACGAAAGAAAATTCTCCTTTTGGTTCTCTTTAGATGCTACATGTTAAGACGTACATGCCACAACAATTCTTTTCGAGTTACAACGTGTAGTTTTTGGAGATACAAGCTAATTTTGTACGATGCGTTATTTCTTCTCCTGAAGAGTTTCCAATACGTACGTATATGTCTTTACTCTGCAAAATTGTACTTCCTTATAACGTGGTATTCTACAATATTCTTTCGACAGAAAACTCTCCTGTGCCTTCTGTTTTGAGGCTACACACTTAGACAACACGCAACACGAAAGCTTTTCGAGTTACAACGTGTTGTTTAGGAAAAACAAGATAATTTCGTTCTATGCGGGATTTCCTTAAAACGTGATTTTCTGAAAAATTTTGACGAAAGAAAATTCTCCTTTGGGCTTTCTTTTGAGACTACACGTTAAGACGTACACGCCACACCAATTCTTTTCGAGTTACATCGTGTAGTTTTGGAGATACAAGCTAATTTTGTACTATGCGTTATTTCTTCTCGTAAAGAGTTTCCAATGCGTACGTATATGTCTTTACTCTGCAAATGTGTATTTCCTTATGAAGTGGTATTCTTACATATTCTTTCGAGAGAAAACTGTCCTGTGCCTTCTCTTTTGAGGCTACACACTTAGACATACACGCAACATGAAAGCTTTTCGACTTACAACGTGTTGTTTAGGAAAAACAAGATAATTTCGCACGATGCGGGATTTCCTTAAAACCTGATTTTCTGAAAAATTTTGACGAAAGAAAATTCTTCTTTTGGTTCTCGTTAGATGCTACATGTTCAGACGTACACGCCACAACAATTCCTTTCGAGTTACAACGTGTAGTTTTGGAGATACAATATAATTTTGTACGATGCGTTATTTCTTCTCGTAAAGAGTTTCCAATACGTACGTATATGTCTTTACTCTGCAAAACTGTATTTCCTTATGAAGTGGTATTCTTACATATTCTTTCGAGAGAAAACTCTCCTGAGCCTTCTCTTTTGAGGCTACACACTTAGACATACACGCAACATGAAAGCTTTTCGACTTACAACATGTTGTTTAGGAAAAACAAGATAATTTCGCACAATGCGGGATTTCCTTAAAACGTGATTTTCTGAAAAATTTTGACGAAAGAAAATTCTCCTTCTGGTTCTCTTTAGATGCTACATGTTAAGACGTACACGCCACAACAATTCTTTTCGAGTTACAACGTGTAGTTTTGGAGATACAAGCTAATTTTGTACGATGAGTTATTTTTTCTCGTAATGTGTTTTCAATACGTACGTATTTGTCTTTACTCTGCAAAATTGTATTTCCTTATAACGTGGTATTCTACAATATTCTTTCGACAGAAAACTCTCCTGTGCCTTCTGTTTTGAGGCTACACACTTAGACATTCACGCAACATGAAAGCTTTTCGAGTTACAACGTGTTGTTTAGGAAAAACAAGATAATTTCGCACGATGCGGGATTTCCTTAAAACGTGATTTTCTGAAAAATTTTGACGAAAGAAAATTCTCCTTTGGGCTCTCTTTTGAGACTACACGTTAAGACGTACACGCCACACCAATTCTTTTCGAGTTACAACGTGTAGTTTTGGAGATACAAGCTAATTTTGTACTATGCGTTATTTCTTCTCATAAAGAGTTTCCAATGCGTACGTATATGTCTTTACTCTGCAAAACTGTATTTCCTTATGAAGTGGTATTCTTACATATTCTTTCGAGAGAAAACTGTCCTGTGCCTTCTCTTTTGAGGCTACACACTTAGACATACACGCAACATGAAAGCTTTTCGACTTACAACGTGTTGTTTAGGAAAAACAAGATAATTTCGCACGATGCGGGATTTCCTTCAATCGTGATTTTCTGAAAAATTTTGACGAAAGAAAATTCTCCTTTTGGTTCTCTTTAGATGCTACATGTTCAGACGTACATGCCACAACAATTCTTTTCGAGTTACAACGTGTAGTTTTGGAGATACAAGCTAATTTTGTACGATGCGTTATTTCTTCTCGTAAAGAGTTTCCAATACGTATGTATATGTCTTTACTCTGCAAAATTGTACTTCCTTATAACGTGGTATTCTACAATATTCTTTCGACAGAAAACTCTCCTGTGCCTTCTCTTTTGAGGCTACACACTTAGACATACACGCAACACGAAAGCTTTTCGAGTTACAACGTGTTGTTTAGGAAAAACAAGATAATTTCGTACTATGCGGGATTTCCTTAAAACGTGATTTTCTGAAAAATTTTGACGAAAGAAAATTCTCCTCTGTGCTCTCTTTTGAGACTACACGTTAAGACGTACACGCCACACCAATTCTTTTCGAGTTACAACGTGTAGTTTTGGAGATACAAGCTAATTTTGTACTATGTGTTATTTCTTCTCGTAAACAGTTTCCAATGCGTAAGTATATGTCTTTACTCTGCAAAACTGTATTTCCTTATGAAGTGGTATTCTTACATATTCTTTCGAGAGAAAACTCTCCTGTGCCTTCTCTTTTGAGGCTACACACTTAGACATACACGCAACATGAAAGCTTTTCGACTTACAACGTGTTGTTTAGGAAAAACAAGATAATTTCGCACGATGCGGGATTTCCTTCAAACGTGATTTTCTGAAAAATTTTGACGAAAGAAAATTCTCCTTTTGGTTCTCTTTAGATGCTACATGTTAAGACGTACATGCCACAACAATTCTTCTCGAGTTACAACGTGTAGTTTTTGGAGATACAAGCTAATTTTGTACGATGCGTTATTTCTTCTCCTGAAGAGTTTCCAATACGTACGTATATGTCTTTACTCTGCAAAATTGTACTTCCTTATAACGTGGTATTCTACAATATTCTTTCGACAGAAAATTCTCCTGTGCCTTCTGTTTTGAGGCTACACACTTAGACAACACGCAACACGAAAGCTTTTCGAGTTACAACGTGTTGTTTAGGAAAAACAAGATAATTTCGTACTATGCGGGATTTCCTTAAAACGTGATTTTCTGAAAAATTTTGACGAAAGAAAATTCTCCTTTGGGCTTTCTTTTGAGACTACACGTTAAGACCTACAGGCCACACCAATTCTTTTCGAGTTACAACGTGTAGTTTTGGAGATACAAGCTAATTTTGTACTATGCGTTATTTCTTCTCGTAAAGAGTTTCCAATGCGTACGTATATGTCTTTACTCTGCAAATGTGTATTTCCTTATGAAGTGGTATTCTTACATATTCTTTCGAGAGAAAACTGTCCTGTGCCTTCTCTTTTGAGGCTACACACTTAGACATACACGCAACATGAAAGCTTTTCGACTTACAACGTGTTGTTTAGGAAAAACAAGATAATTTCGCACGATGCGGGATTTCCTTAAAACGTGATTTTCTGAAAAATTTTGACGAAAGAAAATTCTTCTTTTGGTTCTCGATAGATGCTACATGTTCAGACGTACACGCCACAAAAATTCTTTTCGAGTTACAACGTGTAGTTTTGGAGATACAATATAATTTTGTACGATGCGTTATTTCTTCTCGTAAAGAGTTTCCAATACGTACGTATATGTCTTTACTCTGCAAAACTGTATTTCCTTATGAAGTGGTATTCTTACATATTCTTTCGAGAGAAAACTCTCCTGAGCCTTCTCTTTTGAGGATACACACTTAGACATACACGCAACATGAAAGCTTTTCGACTTACAACGTGTTGTTTAGGAAAAACAATATAATTTCGCACAATGCGGGATTTCCTTAAAACGTGATTTTCTGAAAAATTTTGACGAAAGAAAATTCTCCTTCTGGTTCTCTTTAGATGCTACATGTTAAGACGTACACGCCACAACAATTCTTTTCGAGTTACAACGTGTAGTTTTGGAGATACAAGCTAATTTTGTACGATGAGTTATTTTTTCTCGTAATGTGTTTTCAATACGTACGTATTTGTCTTTACTCTGCAAAATTGTATTTCCTTATAACGTGGTATTCTACAATATTCTTTCGACAGAAAACTCTCGTGTGCCTTCTGTTTTGAGGCTACACACTTAGACATTCACGCAACATGAAAGCTTTTCGAGTTACAACGTGTTGTTTAGGAAAAACAAGATAATTTCGCACGATGCGGGATTTCCTTAAAACGTGATTTTCTGAAAAATTTTGACGAAAGAAAATTCTCCTTTTGGTTCTCTTTAGATGCTACATGTTAAGACGTACACGCCACAACAATTCTTTTCGAGTTACAACGTGTAGTTTTGGAGATACAAGCTAATTTTGTAGGATGCGTTATTTCTTCTCGTAAAGAGTTTCCAATACGTACGTATATGTCTTTACTCTGCAAAACTGTATTTCCTTATGATGTGGTATTCTTACATATTCTTTCGAGAGAAAACTCTCCTGTGCCTTCTCTTTTGAGGCTACACACTTAGACATACACGCAACATGAAAGCTTTTCGACTTAAAACGTGTTGTTTAGGAAAAACAAGATAATATCGCACGATGCGGGATTTCCTTAAAACGTGATTTTCTGAAAAGTTTGACGAAAGAAAATTCTCCTTTTGGTTCTCTTTGATGCTACATGTTAAGACGTACACGCCACAACAATTCTTTTCGAGTTACAACGTGTAGTTTTGGAGATACAAGCTAATTTTGTACGATGAGTTATTTTTTCTCGTAATGTGTTTTCAATACGTACGTATTTGTCTTTACTCTGCAAAATTGTATTTCCTTATAACGTGGTATTCTACAATATTCTTTCGACAGAAAACTCTCCTGTGCCTTCTGTTTTGAGGCTACACACTTAGACATTCACGCAACACGAAAGCTTTTCGAGTGACAACGTGTTGTTTAGGAAAAAACAAGATAATTTCGCACGATGCAGGATTTCCTTAAAACGTGATTTTCTGAAAAATTTTGACGAAAGAAAATTCTCCTTTGGGCTCTCTTTTGAGACTACACGTTAAGACGTACACGCCACACCAATTCTTTTCGAGTTACAACGTGTAGTTTTGGAGATACAAGCTAATTTTGTACTATGCGTTATTTCTTCTCGTAAAGAGTTTCCAATGCGTATGTATATGTCTTTACTCTGCAAAACTGTATTTCCTTATGAAGTGGTATTCTTACATATTCTTTCGAGAGAAAACTGTCCTGTGCCTTCTCTTTTGAGGCTACACACTTAGACATACACGCAACATGAAAGCTTTTCGACTTACAACGTGTTGTTTAGGAAAAACAAGATAATTTCGCACGATGCGGGATTTCCTTAAATCGTGATTTTCTGAAAAATTTTGACGAAAGAAAATTCTCCTTTTGGTTCTCTTTAGATGCTACATGTTAAGACGTACATGCCACAACAATTCTTTTCGAGTTACAACGTGTAGTTTTTGGGAGATACAAGCTAATTTTGTACGATGCGTTATTTCTTCTCCTGACGAGTTTCCAATACGTACGTATATGTCTTTACTCTGCAAAATTGTACTTCCTTATAACGTGGTATTCTACAATATTCTTTCGACAGAAAATTCTCCTGTGCCTTCTGTTTTGAGGCTACACACTTAGACAACACGCAACACGAAAGCTTTTCGAGTTACAACGTGTTGTTTAGGAAAAACAAGATAATTTCGTACTATGCGGGATTTCCTTAAAAACGTGATTTTCTGAAAAATTTGACGAAAGAAAATTCTCCTTTGGGCTTTCTTTTGAGACTACACGTTAAGACGTACACGCCACACCAATTCTTTTCGAGTTACAACGTGTAGTTTTGGAGATACAAGCTAATTTTGTACTATGCGTTATTTCTTCTCGTAAAGAGTTTCCAATGCGTACGTATATGTCTTTACTCTGCAAATGTGTATTTCCTTATGAAGTGGTATTCTTACATATTCTTTCGAGAGAAAACTGTCCTGTGCCTTCTCTTTTGAGGCTACACACTTAGACATACACGCAACATGAAAGCTTTTCGACTTACAACGTGTTGTTTAGGAAAAACAAGATAATTTCGCACGATGCGGGATTTCCTTAAAACGTGATTTTCTGAAAAATTTTGACGAAAGAAAATTCTTCTTTTGGTTCTCGTTAGATGCTACATGTTCAGACGTACACGCCACAACAATTCTTTTCGAGTTACAACGTGTAGTTTTGGAGATACAATATAATTTTGTACGATGCGTTATTTCTTCTCGTAAAGAGTTTCCAATACGTACGTATATGTCTTTACTCTGCAAAACTGTATTTCCTTATGAAGTGGTATTCTTACATATTCTTTCGAGAGAAAACTCTCCTGAGCCTTCTCTTTTGAGGCTACACACTTAGACATACACGCAACATGAAAGCTTTTCGACTTACAACGTGTTGTTTAGGAAAAACAAGATAATTTCGCACGATGCGGGATTTCCTTAAAACGTGATTTTCTGAAAAATTTTGACGAAAGAAAATTCTCCTTTGGGCTCTCTTTTGAGACTACACGTTAAGACGTACACGCCACACCAATTCTTTTCGAGTTACAACGTGTAGTTTTGGAGATACAAGCTAATTTTGTACTATGCGTTATTTCTTCTCGTAAAGAGTTTCCAATGCGTACGTATATGTCTTTACTCTGCAAAACTGTATTTCCTTATGAAGTGGTATTCTTACATATTCTTTCGAGAAAAAACTGTCCTGTGCCTTCTCTTTTGAGGCTACACACTTACACATACACGCAACATGAAAGCTTTTCGACTTACAACGTGTTGTTTAGGAAAAACAAGATAATTTCGCACGATGCGGGATTTCCTTAAATCGTGATTTTCTGAAAAATTTTGACGAAAGAAAATTCTCCTTTTAGTTCTCTTTAGATGCTACATGTTCAGACGTACATGCCACAACAATTCTTTTCGAGTTACAACGTGTAGTTTTGGAGATACAAGCTAATTTTGTACGATGCGTTATTTCTTCTCATAAAGAGTTTCCAATATGTACGTATATGTCTTTACTCTGCAAAATTGTACTTCCTTATAACGTGGTATTCTACAATATTCTTTCGACAGAAAACTCTCCTGTGCCTTCTCTTTTGAGGCTACACACTTAGACATACACGCAACACGAAAGCTTTTCGAGTTACAACGTGTTGTTTAGGAAAAACAAGATAATTTCGTACTATGCGGGATTTCCTTAAAACGTGATTTTCTGAAAAATTTTGACGAAAGAAAATTCTCCTCTGTGCTCTCTTTTGAGACTACACGTTAAGACGTACACGCCACACCAATTCTTTTCGAGTTACAACGTGTAGTTTTGGAGATACAAGCTAATTTTGTACTATGCGTTATTTCTTCTCGTAAACAGTTTCCAATACGTAAGTATATGTCTTTACTCTGCAAAACTGTATTTCCTTATGAAGTGGTATTCTTACATATTCTTTCGAGAGAAAACTGTCCTGTGCCTTCTCTTTTGAGGCTACACACTTAGACATACACGCAACATGAAAGCTTTTCGACTTACAACGTGTTGTTTAGGAAAAACAAGATAATTTCGCACGATGCGGGATTTCCTTAAATCGTGATTTTCTGAAAAATTTTGACGAAAGAAAATTCTCCTTTTGGTTCTCTTTAGATGCTACATGTTAAGACGTACATGCCACAACAATTCTTTTCGAGTTACAACGTGTAGTTTTTGGAGATACAAGCTAATTTTGTACGATGCGTTATTTCTTCTCCTGACGAGTTTCCAATACGTACGTATATGTCTTTACTCTGCAAAATTGTACTTCCTTATAACGTGGTATTCTACAATATTCTTTCGACAGAAAATTCTCCTGTGCCTTCTGTTTTGAGGCTACACACTTAGACAACACGCAACACGAAAGCTTTTCGAGTTACAACGTGTTGTTTAGGAAAAACAAGATAATTTCGTACTATGCGGGATTTCCTTAAAACGTGATTTTCTGAAAAATTTGACGAAAGAAAATTCTCCTTTGGGCTTTCTTTTGAGACTACACGTTAAGACGTACACGCCACACCAATTCTTTTCGAGTTACAACGTGTAGTTTTGGAGATACAAGCTAATTTTTTACTATGCGTTATTTCTTCTCGTAAAGAGTTTCCAATGCGTACGTATATGTCTTTACTCTGCAAATGTGTATTTCCTTATGAAGTGGTATTCTTACATATTCTTTCGAGAGAAAACTCTCCTGTGCCTTCTCTTTTGAGGCTACACACTTAGACATACACGCAACATGAAAGCTTTTCGACTTACAACGTGTTGTTTAGGAAAAACAAGATAATTTCGCACGATGCGGGATTTCCTTAAAACGTGATTTTCTGAAAAATTTTGACGAAAGAAAATTCTTCTTTTGGTTCTCGTTAGATGCTACATGTTCAGACGTACACGCCACAACAATTCTTTTCGAGTTACAACGTGTAGTTTTGGAGATACAATATAATTTTGTACGATGCGTTATTTCTTCTCGTAAAGAGTTTCCAATACGTACGTATATGTCTTTACTCTGCAAAACTGTATTTCCTTATGAAGTGGTATTCTTACATATTCTTTCGAGAGAAAACTCTCCTGAGCCTTCTCTTTTGAGGCTACACACTTAGACATACACGCAACATGAAAGCTTTTCGACTTACAACGTGTTGTTTAGGAAAAACAAGATAATTTCGCACGATGCAGGATTTCCTTAAATCGTGATTTTCTGAAAAATTTTGACCAAAGAAAATTCTCCTTTTGGTTCTCTTTAGATGCTACATGTTCATACGTACATGCCACAACAATTCTTTTCGAGTTACAACGTGTAGTTTTGGAGATACAAGCTAATTTTGTACGATGCGTTATTTCTTCTCGTAAAGAGTTTCCAATACGTACGTATATGTCTTTACTCTGCAAAATTGTACTTCCTTATAACGTGGTATTCTACAATATTCTTTCGACAGAAAACTCTCCTGTGCCTTCTCTTTTGAGGCTACACACTTAGACATACACGCAACACGAAAGCTTTTCGAGTTACAACGTGTTGTTTAGGAAAAACAAGATAATTTCGTACTATGCGGGATTTCCTTAAAACGTGATTTTCTGAAAAATTTTGACGAAAGAAAATTCTCCTCTGTGCTCTCTTTTGAGACTACACGTTAAGACGTACACGCCACACCAATTCTTTTCTAGTTACAACGTGTAGTTTTGGAGATACAAGCTAATTTTGTAGGATGCGTTATTTCTTCTCGTAAACAGTTTCCAATACGTAAGTATATGTCTTTACTCTGCAAAACTGTATTTCCTTATGAAGTGGTATTCTTACATATTCTTTCGAGAGAAAACTCTCCTGTGCCTTCTCTTTTGAGGCTACATACTTAGACATACACGCAACATGAAAGCTTTTCGACTTACAACGTGTTGTTTAGGAAAAACAAGATAATTTCGCACGATGCGGGATTTCCTTCAAACGTGATTTTCGGAAAAATTTTGACGAAAGAAAATTCTCCTTTTGGTTCTCTTTAGATGCTACATGTTAAGACGTACATGCCACAACAATTCTTTTCGATTTACAACGTGTAGTTTTTGGAGATACAAGCTAATTTTGTACGATGCGTTATTTCTTCTCCTGAAGAGTTTCCAATACGTACGTATATGTCTTTACTCTGCAAAATTGTACTTCCTTATAACGTGGTATTCTACAATATTCTTTCGACAGAAAACTCTCCTGTGCCTTCTGTTTTGAGGCTACACACTTAGACAACACGCAACACGAAAGCTTTTCGAGTTACAACGTGTTGTTTAGGAAAAACAAGATAATTTCGTACTATGCGGGATTTCCTTAAAACGTGATTTTCTGAAAAATTTTGACGAAAGAAAATTCTCCTTTGGGCTTTCTTTTGAGACTACACGTTAAGACGTACACGCCACACCAATTCTTTTCGAGTTACAACGTGTAGTTTTGGAGATACAAGCTAATTTTGTACTATGCGTTATTTCTTCTCGTAAAGAGTTTCCAATGCGTACGTATATGTCTTTACTCTGCAAATGTGTATTTCCTTATGAAGTGGTATTCTTACATATTCTTTCGAGAGAAAACTGTCCTGTGCCTTCTCTTTTGAGGCTACACACTTAGACATACACGCAACATGAAAGCTTTTCGACTTACAACGTGTTGTTTAGGAAAAACAAGATAATTTCGCACGATGCGGGATTTCCTTAAAACGTGATTTTCTGAAAAATTTTGACGAAAGAAAATTCTTCTTTTGGTTCTCGTTAGATGCTACATGTTCAGACGTACACGCCACAACAATTCTTTTCGAGTTACAACGTGTAGTTTTGGAGATACAATATAATTTTGTACGATGCGTTATTTCTTCTCGTAAAGAGTTTCCAATACGTACGTATATGTCTTTACTCTGCAAAACTGTATTTCCTTATGAAGTGGTATTCTTACATATTCTTTCGAGAGAAAACTCTCCTGAGCCTTCTCTTTTGAGGCTACACACTTAGACATACACGCAACATGAAAGCTTTTCGACTTACAACGTGTTGTTTAGGAAAAACAAGATAATTTCGCACGATGCGGGATTTCCTTAAAACGTGATTTTCTGAAAAATTTTGACGAAAGAAAATTCTCCTTTTGGTTCTCTTTAGATGCTACATGTTAAGACGTACACGCCACAACAATTCTTTTCGAGTTACAACGTGTAGTTTTGGAGATACAAGGTAATTTTGTACGATGAGTTATTTTTTCTCGTAATGTGTTTTCAATAAGTACGTATTTGTCTTTACTCTGCAAAATTGTATTTCCTTATAACGTGGTATTCTACAATATTCTTTCGACAGAAAACTCTCCTGTGCCTTCTGTTTTGAGGCTACACACTTAGACATTCACGCAACATGAAAGCTTTTCGAGTTACAACGTGTTGTTTATGAAAAACAAGATAATTTCGCACGATGCGGGATTTCCTTAAAAGGTGATTTTCTGAAAAATTTTGACGAAAGAAAATTCTCCTTTTGGTTCTCCTTAGATGCTACATGTTAAGACGTACACGCCACAACAATTCTTTCCGAGTTACAACGTGTAGTTTTGGAGATACAAGCTAATTTTGTAGGATGCGTTATTTCTTCTCGTAAAGAGTTTCCAATACGTACGTATATGTCTTTACTCTGCAAAACTGTATTTCCTTATGATGTGGTATTCTTACATATTCTTTCGAGAGAAAACTCTCCTGTGCCTTCTCTTTTGAGGCTACACACTTAGACATACACGCAACATGAAAGCTTTTCGACTTACAACGTGTTCTTTAGGAAAAACAAGATAATTTCGCACAATGCGGGATTTCCTTAAAACGTGATTTTCTGAAAAATTTTGACGAAAGAAAATTCTCCTTTTGGTTCTCTTTAGATGCTACATGTTAAGACATACACGCCACAACAATTCTTTTCGAGTTAAAACGTGTAGTTTTGGAGATACAAGCTCATTTTGTACGATGAGTTATTTTTTCTCATAATGTGTTTTCAATATGTACGTATTTGTCTTTACTCTGCAAAATTGTATTTCCTTATAACGTGGTATTCTACAATATTCTTTCGACAGAAAACTCTCCTGTGCCTTCTGTTTTGAGGCTACACACCTAGACATTCACGCAACACGAAAGCTTTTCGAGTGACAACGTGTTGCTTAGGAAAAACAAGATAATTTCGCTCGATGCGGGATTTCCTTAAAACGTGATTTTCTGAAAAATTTTGACGAAAGAAAATTCTCCTTTGGGCTCTCTTTTGAGACTACACGTTAAGATGTACACGCCACACCAATTCTTTTCGAGTTACAACGTGTAGTTTTGGAGATACAAGCTAATTTTGTACTATGCGTTATTTCTTCTCGTAAAGAGTTTCCAATATGTACGTATATGTCTTTACTTTGCAAAACTGTATTTACTTATGAAGTGATATTCTTACATATTCTTTCGAGATAAAACTCTCCTGAGCCTTCTCTTTTGAGGCTACACACTTAGACATACACGCAACATGAAAGCTTTTCGACTTACAACGTGGTGTTTAGGAAAAACAAGATAATTTCGCACAATGCGGGATTTCCTTAAAACGTGATTTTCTGAAAAATTTTGACGAAAGAAAATTCTCCTTTTGGTTCTCTTTAGATGCTACATGTTAAGACGTACACGCCACAACAATTCTTTTCGAGTTACAACGTGTAGTTTTGGAGATACAAGCTAATTTTGTATGATGAGTTATTTTTTCTCGTAATGTGTTTTCAATAAGTACGTATTTGTCTTTACTCTGCAAAATTGTATTTCCTTATAACGTGGTATTCTACAATATTCTTTCGACAGAAAACTCTCCTGTGCCTTCTGTTTTGAGGCTACACACTTAGACATTCACGCAACATGAAAGCTTTTCGAGTTACAACGTGTTGTTTAGGAAAAACAAGATAATTTCGCACGATGCGGGATTTCCTTAAAACGTGATTTTCTGAAAAATTTTGACGAAAGAAAATTCTCCTTTTGGTTCTCCTTAGATGCTACATGTTAAGACGTACACGCCACAACAATTCTTTCCGAGTTACAACGTGTAGATTTGGAGATACAAGCTAATTTTGTAGGATGCGTTATTTCTTCTCGTAAAGAGTTTCCAATACGTACGTATATGTCTTTACTCTGCAAAACTGTTTTTCCTTATGATGTGGTATTCTTACATATTCTTTCGAGAGAAAACTCTCCTGTGCCTTCTCTTTTGAGGCTACACACTTAGACATACACGCAACATGAAAGCTTTTCGACTTACAACGTGTTGTTTAGGAAAAACAAGATAATTTCGCACAATGCGGGATTTCCTTAAAACGTGATTTTCTGAAAAATTTTGACGAAAGAAAATTCTCCTTTTGGTTCTCTTTAGATGCTACATGTTAAGACATACACGCCACAACAATTCTTTTCGAGTTAAAACGTGTAGTTTTGGAGATACAAGCTCATTTTGTACGATGAGTTATTTTTTCTCGTAATGTGTTTTCAATACGTACGTATTTGTCTTTACTCTGCAAAATTGTATTTCCTTATAACATGGTATTCTACAATATTCTTTCGACAGAAAACTCTCCTGTGCCTTCTGTTTTGAGGCTACACACTTAGACATTCACGCAACATGAAAGCTTTTCGAGTTACAACGTGTTGTTTAGGAAAAACAAGATAATTTCGCACGATGCGGGATTTCCTTAAAACGTGATTTTCTGAAAAATTTTGACGAAAGAAAATTCTCCTTTTGGTTCTCCTTAGATGCTACATGTTAAGACGTACACGCCACAACAATTCTTTCCGAGTTACAACGTGTAGTTTTGGAGATACAAGCTAATTTTGTAGGATGCGTTATTTCTTCTCGTAAAGAGTTTCCAATACGTACGTATATGTCTTTACTCTGCAAAACCGTATTTCCTTATGAAGTGATATTCTTACATATTCTTTCGAGATAAAACTCTCCTGTGCCTTCTCTTTTGAGGCTACACACTTAGACATACACGCAACATGAAAGCTTTTCGACTTACAACGTGTTGTTTAGGAAAAACAAGATAATTAGGCACGATGCCGGATTTCCTTAAAACGTGATTTTCTGAAAAATTTTGACGAAAGAAAATTCTCCTTTTGGTTCTCTTTAGATGCTACATGTTCAGACGTACACGCCACAACAATTCTTTTCGAGTTACAACGTGTAGTTTTGGAGATACAAGCTAATTTTGTACGATGAGTTATTTTGTCTCGTAATGTGTTTTCAATACGTACGTATTTGTCTTTAATCTGCAAAATTGTATTTCCTTATAACGTGGTATTCTACAATATTCTTTCGACAGAAAACTCTCCTGTGCCTTCTGTATTGAGGCTACACACTTAGACATTCACGCAACACGAAAGCTTTTCGAGTTACAACGTGTTGTTTAGGAAAAACAAGATAATTTCGCACGATGCGGGATTTCCTTAAAACGTGATTTTCTGAAAAATTTTGACGAAAGAAAATTCTCCTTTTGGTTCTCTTTAGATGCTACATGTTAAGACGTACACGCCACAACAATTCTTTTCGAGTTACAACGTGTAGTTTTGGAGATACAAGCTAATTTTGTTGGATGCGTTATTTCTTCTCGTAAAGAGTTTCCAATACGTACGTATACGTCTTTACTCTGCAAAACTGTATTTCCTTATGATGTGGTATTCATACATATTCTTTCGAGAGAAAACTCTCCTGTGCCTTCTCTTTTGAGGCTACACACTTAGACATAAACGCAACATGAAAGCTTTCCGACTTAAAACGTGTTGTTTAGGAAAAACAAGATAATTTCGCACGATGCGGGATTTCCTTAAAACGTGATTTTCTGAAAAATTTTGACGAAAGAAAATTCTCCTTTTGGTTCTCTTTAGATGCTACATGTTAAGACGTACACGCCACAACAATTCTTTTCGAGTTAAAACGTGTAGTTTTGGAGATACAAGCTAATTTTGTACGATGAGTTATTTTTTCTCGTAATGTGTTTTCAATACGTACGTATTTGTCTTTACTCTGCAAAATTGTATTTCCTTATAACGTGGTATTCTACAATATTCTTTCGACAGAAAACTCTCCTGTGCCTTCTGTTTTGAGGCTACACACTTAGACATTCACGCAACATGAAAGCTTTTCGAGTGACAACGTGTTGTTTAGGAAAAAGAAGATAATTTCGCACGATGCGGGATTTCCTTAAAACGTGATTTTCTGAAAAATTTTGACGAAAGAAAATTCTCCTTTGGGCTCTCTTTTGAGACTACACGTTAAGACGTACACGCCACACCAATTCTTTTCGAGTTACAACGTGTAGTTTTGGAGATACAAGCTAATTTTGTACTATGCGTTATTTCTTCTCGTAAAGAGTTTCCAATACGTACGTATATGTCTTTACTCTGCAAAACTGTATTTCCTTATGAAGTGATATTCTTACATATTCTTTCGAGAGAAAACTCTCCTGTGCCTTCTCTTTTGAGGCTACACACTTAGACATACACGCAACATGAAAGCTTTTCGACTTACAACGTGTTGTTTAGGAAAAACAAGATAATTTCGCACGATGCGGGATTTCCTTAAAACGTGATTTTCTGAAAAATTTTGACAAAAGAAAATTCTCCTTTTGGTTCTCTTTAGATGCTACATGTTCAGACGTACACGCCACAACAATTCTTTTCGAGTTACAACGTGTAGTTTTGGAGATACAAGCTAATTTTGTAGGATGCGTTATTTCTTCTCGTAAAGAGTTTCCAATACGTACGTATATGTCTTTACTCTGCAAAACTGTATTTCCTTATGATGTGGTATTCTTACATATTCTTTCGAGAGAAAACTCTCCTGTGCCTTCTCTTTTGAGGCTACACACTTAGACATACACGCAACATGAAAGCTTTTCCACTTAAAACGCGTTGTTTAGGAAAAACAAGATAATTTCGCACGATGCGGGATTTCCTTAAAACGTGATTTTCTGAAAAATTTTGACGAAAGAAAATTCTCCTTTTGGTTCTCTTTAGATGCTACATGTTAAGACGTACACGCCACAACAATTCTTTTCGAGTTAAACCGTGTAGTTTTGGAGATACAAGCCAATTTTGTACGATGAGTTATTTTTTCTCGTAATGTGTTTTCAATACTTACGTATTTGTCTTTACTCTGCAAAATTGTATTTCCTTATAACGTGGTATTCTACAATATTCTTTCGACAGAAAACTCTTCTGTGCCTTCTGTTTTGAGGCTACACACTTAGACATTCACGCAACACGAAAGCTTTTCGAGTTACAACGTGTTGTTTAGGAAAAACAAGATAATTTCGCACGATGCGGGATTTCCTTATAACGTGATTTTCTGAAATATTTTGACAAAGAAAATTCTCCTTTGGGCTCTCTTTTGAGACTACACGTTAAGACGTACACGCCACACCAATTCTTTTCGAGTTACAACGTGTAGTTTTGGAGATACAAGCTAATTTTTTACTATGCGTTATTTCTTCTCGTAAAGAGTTTCCAATGCGTATGTATATGTCTTTACTCTGCAAAACTGTATTTCCTTATGAAGTGGTATTCTTACATATCCTTTCGAGAGAAAACTGTCCTGTGCCTTCTCTTTTGAGGCTACACACGTAGACATACACGCAACATGAAAGCTTTTCGACTTACAACGTGTTGTTTAGGAAAAACAAGATAATTTCGCACGATGCGGGATTTCCTTAAAACGTGATTTTCTGAAAAATTTTGACGAAAGAAAATTCTCCTTTTGGTTCTCTTTAGATGCTACATGTTAAGACGTACACGCCACAACAATTCTTTTCGAGATACAACGTGTAGTTTTGGAGATACAAGCTAATTTTGTACTATGCGTTATTTCTTCTCCTAAAGAGTTTCCAATGCGTACGTATATGTCTTTACTCTGCAAAACTGTATTTCCTTATGAAGTGGTATTCTTACATATCCTTTTGAGAGAAAACTGTCCTGTGCCTTCTCTTTTGAGGCTACACACGTAGACATACACGCAACATGAAAGCTTTTCGACTTACAACGTGTTGTTTAGGAAAAACAAGATAATTTCGCACGATGCGGGATTTCCTTAAAACGTGATTTTCTGAAAAATTTTGACGAAAGAAAATTCTCCTTTTGGTTCTCTTTAGATGCTACATGTTAAGACGTACACGCCACAACAATTCTTTTCGAGATACAACGTGTAGTTTTGGAGATACAAGCTAATTTTGTACTATGCGTTATTTCTTCTCGTAAAGAGTTTCCAATGGGTACGCATATGTCTTTACTCTGCAAAACTGTATTTCCTTATGAAGTGGTATTCTTACATATCCTTTCGAGAGAAAACTGTCCTGTGCCTTCTTTTTTGAGGCTACACACTTAGACATACACGCAACATGAAAGCTTTTCGACTTACAACGTGTTGTTTAGGAAAAACAAGATAATTTCGCACGATGCGGGATTTCCTTAAAACGTGATTTTCTGAAAAATTTTGACGAAAGAAAATTCTCCTTTTGGTTCTCTTTAGATGCTACATGTTAAGACGTACACGCCACAACAATTCTTTTCGAGATACAACGTGTAGTTTTGGAGATACAAGCTAATTTTGTACTATGCGTTTTTTCTTCTCGTAAAGAGTTTCCAATGCGTACGTATATGTCTTTACTCTGCAAAACTGTATTTCCTTATGAAGTGGTATTCTTACATATCCTTTCGAGAGAAAACTGTCCTGTGCCTTCTCTTTTGAGGCTACACACGTAGACATACACGCAACATGAAAGCTTTTCGACTTACAACGTGTTGTTTAGGAAAAACAAGATAATTTCGCACGATGCGGGATTTCCTTAAAACGTGATTTTCTGAAAAATTTTGACGAAAGAAAATTCTCCTTTTGGTTCTCTTTAGATGCTACATGTTAAGACGTACACGCCACAACAATTCTTTTCGAGATACAACGTGTAGTTTTGGAGATACAAGCTAATTTTGTACTATGCGTTATTTCTTCTCCTAAAGAGTTTCCAATGTGTATGTATATGTCTTTACTCTGCAAAACTGTATTTCCTTATGAAGTGGTATTCTTACATATCCTTTCGAGAGAAAACTGTCCTGTGCCTTCTCTTTTGAGGCTACACACGTAGACATACACGCAACATGAAAGCTTTTCGACTTACAACGTGTTGTTTAGGAAAAACAAGATAATTTCGCACGATGCGGGATTTCCTTAAAACGTGATTTTCTGAAAAATTTTGACGAAAGAAAATTCTCCTTTTGGTTCTCTTTAGATGCTACATGTTAAGACGTACACGCCACAACAATTCTTTTCGAGATACAACGTGTAGTTTTGGAGATACAAGCTAATTTTGTACTATGCGTTATTTCTTCTCCTAAAGAGTTTCCAATGCGTACGTATATGTCTTTACTCTGCAAAACTGTATTTCCTTATGAAGTGGTATTCTTACATATCCTTTCGAGAGAAAACTGTCCTGTGCCTTCTCTTTTGAGGCTACACACGTAGACATACACGCAACATGAAAGCTTTTCGACTTACAACGTGTTGTTTAGGAAAAACAAGATAATTTCGCACGATGCGGGATTTCCTTAAAACGTGATTTTCTGAAAAATTTTGACGAAAGAAAATTCTCCTTTTGGTTCTCTTTAGATGCTACATGTTAAGACGTACACGCCACAACAATTCTTTTCGAGATACAACGTGTAGTTTTGGAGATACAAGCTAATTTTGTACTATGCGTTATTTCTTCTCGTAAAGAGTTTCCAATGGGTACGCATATGTCTTTACTCTGCAAAACTGTATTTCCTTATGAAGTGGTATTCTTACATATCCTTTCGAGAGAAAACTGTCCTGTGCCTTCTCTTTTGAGGCTACACACGTAGACATACACGCAACATGAAAGCTTTTCGACTTACAACGTGTTGTTTAGGAAAAACAAGATAATTTCGCACGATGCGGGATTTCCTTAAAACGTGATTTTCTGAAAAATTTTGACGAAAGAAAATTCTCCTTTTGGTTCTCTTTAGATGCTACATGTTAAGACGTACACGCCACAACAATTCTTTTCGAGATACAACGTGTAGTTTTGGAGATACAAGCTAATTTTGTACTATGCGTTATTTCTTCTCGTAAAGAGTTTCCAATGCGTACGTATATGTCTTTACTCTACAAAACTGTATTTCCTTATGAAGTGGTATTCTTACATATCCTTTCGAGAGAAAACTGTCCTGTGCCTTCTCTTTTGAGGCTACACACGTAGACATACACGCAACATGAAAGCTTTTCGACTTACAACGTGTTGTTTAGGAAAAACAAGATAATTTCGCACGATGCGGGATTTCCTTAAAACGTGATTTTCTGAAAAATTTTGACGAAAGAAAATTCTCCTTTTGGTTCTCTTTAGATGCTACATGTTAAGACGTACACGCCACAACAATTCTTTTCGAGATACAACGTGTAGTTTTGGAGATACAAGCTAATTTTGTACTATGCGTTATTTCTTCTCGTAAAGAGTTTCCAATGCGTACGTATATGTCTTTACTCTGCAAAACTGTATTTCCTTATGAAGTGGTATTCTTACATATCCTTTCGAGAGAAAACTGTCCTGTGCCTTCTCTTTTGAGGCTACACACGTAGACATACACGCAACATGAAAGCTTTTCGACTTACAACGTGTTGTTTAGGAAAAACAAGATAATTTCGCACGATGCGGGATTTCCTTAAAACGTGATTTTCTGAAAAATTTTGACGAAAGAAAATTCTCCTTTTGGTTCTCTTTAGATGCTACATGTTAAGACGTACACGCCACAACAATTCTTTTCGAGATACAACGTGTAGTTTTGGAGATACAAGCTAATTTTGTACTATGCGTTATTTCTTCTCGTAAAGAGTTTCCAATGCGTACGTATATGTCTTTACTCTGCAAAACTGTATTTCCTTATGAAGTGGTATTCTTACATATCCTTTCGAGAGAAAACTGTCCTGTGCCTTCTCTTTTGAGGCTACACACTTAGACATACACGCAACATGAAAGCTTTTCGACTTACAACGTGTTGTTTAGGAAAAACAAGATAATTTCGCACGATGCGGGATTTCCTTAAAACGTGATTTTCTGAAAAATTTTGACGAAAGAAAATTCTCCTTTTGGTTCTCTTTAGATGCTACATGTTAAGACGTACACGCCACAACAATTCTTTTCGAGATACAACGTGTAGTTTTGGAGATACAAGCTAATTTTGTACTATGCGTTATTTCTTCTCGTAAAGAGTTTCCAATGCGTACGTATATGTCTTTACTCTGCAAAACTGTATTTCCTTATGAAGTGGTATTCTTACATATCCTTTCGAGAGAAAACTGTCCTGTGCCTTCTCTTTTGAGGCTACACACGTAGACATACACGCAACATGAAAGCTTTTCGACTTACAACGTGTTGTTTAGGAAAAACAAGATAATTTCGCACGATGCGGGATTTCCTTAAAACGTGATTTTCTGAAAAATTTTGACGAAAGAAAATTCTCCTTTTGGTTCTCTTTAGATGCTACATGTTAAGACGTACACGCCACAACAATTCTTTTCGAGATACAACGTGTAGTTTTGGAGATACAAGCTAATTTTGTACTATGCGTTATTTCTTCTCGTAAAGAGTTTCCAATGCGTAAGTATATGTCTTTACTCTGCAAAACTGTATTTCCTTATGAAGTGGTATTCTTACATATCCTTTCGAGAGAAAACTGTCCTGTGCCTTCTCTTTTGAGGCTACACACTTAGACATACACGCAACATGAAAGCTTTTCGACTTACAACGTGTTGTTTAGGAAAAACAAGATAATTTCGCACGATGCGGGATTTCCTTAAAACGTGATTTTCTGAAAAATTTTGACGAAAGAAAATTCTCCTTTGGTTCTCTTTAGATGCTACATGTTAAGACGTACACGCCACAACAATTCTTTTCGAGATACAACGTGTAGTTTTGGAGATACAAGCTAATTTTGTACTATGCGTTTTTTCTTCTCGTAAAGAGTTTCCAATGCGTACGTATATGTCTTTACTCTGCAAAACTGTATTTCCTTATGAAGTGGTATTCTTACATATCCTTTCGAGAGAAAACTGTCCTGTGCCTTCTCTTTTGAGGCTACACACGTAGACATACACGCAACATGAAAGCTTTTCGACTTACAACGTGTTGTTTAGGAAAAACAAGATAATTTCGCACGATGCGGGATTTCCTTAAAACGTGATTTTCTGAAAAATTTTGACGAAAGAAAATTCTCCTTTTGGTTCTCTTTAGATGCTACATGTTAAGACGTACACGCCACAACAATTCTTTTCGAGATACAACGTGTAGTTTTGGAGATACAAGCTAATTTTGTACTATGAGTTATTTCTTCTCGTAAAGAGTTTCCAATGCGTACGTATATGTCTTTACTCTGCAAAACTGTATTTCCTTATGAAGTGGTATTCTTACATATCCTTTCGAGAGAAAACTGTCCTGTGCCTTCTCTTTTGAGGCTACACACTTAGACATACACGCAACATGAAAGCTTTTCGACTTACAACGTGTTGTTTAGGAAAAACAAGATAATTTCGCACGATGCGGGATTTCCTTAAAACGTGATTTTCTGAAAAATTTTGACGAAAGAAAATTCTCCTTTTGGTTCTCTTTAGATGCTACATGTTAAGACGTACACGCCACAACAATTCTTTTCGAGATACAACGTGTAGTTTTGGAGATACAAGCTAATTTTGTACTATGCGTTATTTCTTCTCGTAAAGAGTTTCCAATGCGTACGTATATGTCTTTACTCTGCAAAACTGTATTTCCTTATGAAGTGGTATTCTTACAAATCCTTTCGAGAGAAAACTGTCCTGTGCCTTCTCTTTTGAGGCTACACACGTAGACATACACGCAACATGAAAGCTTTTCGACTTACAACGTGTTGTTTAGGAAAAACAAGATAATTTCGCACGATGCGGGATTTCCTTAAAACGTGATTTTCTGAAAAATTTTGACGAAAGAAAATTCTCCTTTTGGTTCTCTTTAGATGCTACATGTTAAGACTTACATGCCACAACAATTCTTTTCGAGTTAAAACGTGTAGTTTTGGAGATACAAGCTAATTTTGTACGATGAGTTATTTTTTCTCGTAATGTGTTTTCAATACGTACGTATTTGTCTTTACTCTGCAAAATTGTATTTCCTTATAACGTGGTATTCTACAATATTCTTTCGACAGAAAACTCTCCTGTGCCTTCTGTTTTGAGGCTGCACACTTAGACATTCACGCAACACGAACGCTTTTCGAGTGACAACGTGTTGTTTAGGAAAAACAAGATAATTTCGCACGATGCGGGATTTCCTTAAAACGTGATTTTCTGAAAAATTTTGACGAAAGAAAATTCTCCTTTGGGCTCTCTTTTGAGACTACACGTTAAGACGTACACGCCACACCAATTCTTTTCGAGTTACAACGTGTAGTTTTGGAGATACAAGCTAATTTTGTACTATGCGTTATTTCTTCTTGTAAAGAGTTTCCAATGCGTAAGTATATGTCTTTACTCTGCAAAACTGTATTTCCTTATGAAGTGATATTCTTACATATTCTTTCGAGAGAAAACTCTCCTGTGCCTTCTCTTTTGAGGCTACACACTTAGACATACACGCAACATGAAAGCTTTTCGACTTACAACGTGTTGTTTAGGAAAAACAAGATAATTTCGCACGATGCGGGATTTCCTTAAAACGTGATTTTCTGAAAAATTTTGACGAAAGAAAATTCTCCTTTTGGTTCTCTTTAGATGCTACATGTTCAGGCGTACACGCCACAACAATTCTTTTCGAGTTACAACGTGTAGTTTTGGAGATACAAGCTAATTTTTACGATTAGTTATTTTTTCTCGTAATGTGTTTTCAATACGTACGTATTTGTCTTTACTCTGCAAAATTGTATTTCCTTATAACGTGGTATTCTACAATATTCTTTCGACAGAAAACTCTCCTGTGCCTTCTGTTTTGAGTCTACACACTTAGACATTCACGCAACAGGAAAGCTTTTCGAGTTACAACGTGTTGTTTAGGAAAAACAAGATAATTTCGCACGATGCGGGATTTCCTTAAAACGTGATTTTCTGAAAAATTTTGACGAAAGAAAATTCTCGGTTCTCTTTAGATGCTACATGTTAAGACGTACACGCCACAACAATTCTTTTCGAGTTACAACGTGTAGTTTTGGAGATACAAGCTAATTTTGTAGGATGCGTTATTTCTTCTCGTAAAGAGTTTCCAATACGTACGTATATGTCTTTACTCTGCAAAACTGTATTTCCTTATAATGTGGTATTCTTACATATTCTTTCGAGAGAAAACTCTCCTGTGCCTTCTCTTTTGAGGCTACACACTTAGACATATACGCAACATGAAAGCTTTTCGACTTAAAACGTGTTGTTTAGGAAAATCAAGATAATTTCGCACGATGCGGGATTTCCTTAAAACGTGATTTTCTGAAAAATTTTGACGAAAGAAAATTCTCCTTTTGGTTCTCTTTAGATGCTACATGTTAAGACGTACACGCCACAACAATTCTTTTCGAGTTAAAACGTGTAGTTTTGGAGATACAAGCTAATTTTGTACGATGAGTTATTTTTTCTCGTAATGTGTTTTCAATGCGTACGTATTTGTCTTTACTCTGCAAAATTGTATTTCCTTATAACGTGGTATTCTACAATATTCTTTCGACAGAAAACTGTCCTGTGCCTTCTGTTTTGTGGCTACACACTTAGACATTCACGCAACACGAAAGCTTTTCGAGTGACAGCGTGTTGTTTAGGAAAAACAAGATAATTTCGCACGATGCGGGATTTCCTTAAAACGTGATTTTCTGAAAAATTTTGACGAAAGAAAATTCTCCTTTGGGCTCTCTTTTGAGACTACACGTTAAGACGTACACGCCACACCAATTCTTTTCGCGTTACAACGTGTAGTTTTGGAGATACAAGCTAATTTTGTACTATGCGTTATTTCTTCCGTAAAGAGTTTCCAATACGTACGTATATGTCTTTACTCTGCAAAACCGTATTTCCTTATGAAGTGATATTCTTACATATTCTTTCGAGATAAAACTCTCCTGTGCCTTCTCTTTTGAGGCTACACACTTAGACATACACGCAACATGAAAGCTTTTCGACTTACAACGTGTTGTTTAGGAAAAACAAGATAATTAGGCACGATGCCGGATTTCCTTAAAACGTGATTTTCTGAAAAATTTTGACGAAAGAAAATTCTCCTTTTGGTTCTCTTTAGATGCTACATGTTCAGACGTACACGCCACAACAATTCTTTTCGAGTTACAACGTGTAGTTTTGGAGATACAAGCTAATTTTGTACGATGAGTTATTTTGTCTCGTAATGTGTTTTCAATACGTACGTATTTGTCTTTAATCTGCAAAATTGTATTTCCTTATAACGTGGTATTCTACAATATTCTTTCGACAGAAAACTCTCCTGTGCCTTCTGTATTGAGGCTACACACTTAGACATTCACGCAACACGAAAGCTTTTCGAGTTACAACGTGTTGTTTAGGAAAAACAAGATAATTTCGCACGATGCGGGATTTCCTTAAAACGTGATTTTCTGAAAAATTTTGACGAAAGAAAATTCTCCTTTTGGTTCTCTTTAGATGCTACATGTTAAGACGTACACGCCACAACAATTCTTTTCGAGTTACAACGTGTAGTTTTGGAGATACAAGCTAATTTTGTTGGATGCGTTATTTCTTCTCGTAAAGAGTTTCCAATACGTACGTATACGTCTTTACTCTGCAAAACTGTATTTCCTTATGATGTGGTATTCTTACATATTCTTTCGAGAGAAAACTCTCCTGTGCCTTCTCTTTTGAGGCTACACACTTAGACATACACGCAACATGAAAGCTTTTCGACTTAAAACGTGTTGTTTAGGAAAAACAAGATAATTTCGCACGATGCGGGATTTCCTTAAAACGTGATTTTCTGAAAAATTTTGACGAAAGAAAATTCTCCTTTTGGTTCTCTTTAGATGCTACATGTTAAGACGTACACGCCACAACAATTCTTTTCGAGTTAAAACGTGTAGTTTTGGAGATACAAGCTAATTTTGTACGATGAGTTATTTTTTCTCGTAATGTGTTTTCAATACGTACGTATTTGTCTTTACTCTGCAAAATTGTATTTCCTTATAACGTGGTATTCTACAATTTTCTTTCGACAGAAAACTCTCCTGTGCCTTCTGTTTTGAGGCTACACACTTAGACATTCACGCAACATGAAAGCTTTTCGAGTGACAACGTGTTGTTTAGGAAAAACAAGATAATTTCGCACGATGCGGGATTTCCTTAAAACATGATTTTCTGAAAAATTTTGACGAAAGAAAATTCTCCTTTGGGCTCTCTTTTGAGACTACACGTTAAGACGTACACGCCACACCAATTCTTTTCGAGTTACAACGTGTAGTTTTGGAGATACAAGCTAATTTTGTACTATGCGTTATTTCTTCTCGTAAAGAGTTTCCAATACGTACGTATATGTCTTTACTCTGCAAAACTGTATTTCCTTATGAAGTGGTATTCTTACATATCCTTTCGAGAGAAAACTGTCCTGTGCCTTCTCTTTTGAGGCTACACACGTAGACATACACGCAACATGAAAGCTTTTCGACTTACAACGTGTTGTTTAGGAAAAACAAGATAATTTCGCACGATGCGGGATTTCCTTAAAACGTGATTTTCTGAAAAATTTTGACGAAAGAAAATTCTCCTTTTGGTTCTCTTTAGATGCTACATGTTAAGACGTACACGCCACAACAATTCTTTTCGAGATACAACGTGTAGTTTTGGAGATACAAGCTAATTTTGTACTATGCGTTATTTCTTCTCGTAAAGAGTTTCCAATGCGTACGTATATGTCTTTACTCTACAAAACTGTATTTCCTTATGAAGTGGTATTCTTACATATCCTTTCGAGAGAAAACTGTCCTGTGCCTTCTCTTTTGAGGCTACACACGTAGACATACACGCAACATGAAAGCTTTTCGACTTACAACGTGTTGTTTAGGAAAAACAAGATAATTTCGCACGATGCGGGATTTCCTTAAAACGTGATTTTCTGAAAAATTTTGACGAAAGAAAATTCTCCTTTTGGTTCTCTTTAGATGCTACATGTTAAGACGTACACGCCACAACAATTCTTTTCGAGATACAACGTGTAGTTTTGGAGATACAAGCTAATTTTGTACTATGCGTTATTTCTTCTCGTAAAGAGTTTCCAATGCGTACGTATATGTCTTTACTCTGCAAAACTGTATTTCCTTATGAAGTGGTATTCTTACATATCCTTTCGAGAGAAAACTGTCCTGTGCCTTCTCTTTTGAGGCTACACACGTAGACATACACGCAACATGAAAGCTTTTCGACTTACAACGTGTTGTTTAGGAAAAACAAGATAATTTCGCACGATGCGGGATTTCCTTAAAACGTGATTTTCTGAAAAATTTTGACGAAAGAAAATTCTCCTTTTGGTTCTCTTTAGATGCTACATGTTAAGACGTACACGCCACAACAATTCTTTTCGAGATACAACGTGTAGTTTTGGAGATACAAGCTAATTTTGTACTATGCGTTATTTCTTCTCGTAAAGAGTTTCCAATGCGTACGTATATGTCTTTACTCTGCAAAACTGTATTTCCTTATGAAGTGGTATTCTTACATATCCTTTCGAGAGAAAACTGTCCTGTGCCTTCTCTTTTGAGGCTACACACTTAGACATACACGCAACATGAAAGCTTTTCGACTTACAACGTGTTGTTTAGGAAAAACAAGATAATTTCGCACGATGCGGGATTTCCTTAAAACGTGATTTTCTGAAAACTTTTGACGAAAGAAAATTCTCCTTTTGGTTCTCTTTAGATGCTACATGTTAAGACGTACACGCCACAACAATTCTTTTCGAGATACAACGTGTAGTTTTGGAGATACAAGCTAATTTTGTACTATGCGTTATTTCTTCTCGTAAAGAGTTTCCAATGCGTACGTATATGTCTTTACTCTGCAAAACTGTATTTCCTTATGAAGTGGTATTCTTACATATCCTTTCGAGAGAAAACTGTCCTGTGCCTTCTCTTTTGAGGCTACACACGTAGACATACACGCAACATGAAAGCTTTTCGACTTACAACGTGTTGTTTAGGAAAAACAAGATAATTTCGCACGATGCGGGATTTCCTTAAAACGTGATTTTCTGAAAAATTTTGACGAAAGAAAATTCTCCTTTTGGTTCTCTTTAGATGCTACATGTTAAGACGTACACGCCACAACAATTCTTTTCGAGATACAACGTGTAGTTTTGGAGATACAAGCTAATTTTGTACTATGCGTTATTTCTTCTCGTAAAGAGTTTCCAATGCGTAAGTATATGTCTTTACTCTGCAAAACTGTATTTCCTTATGAAGTGGTATTCTTACATATCCTTTCGAGAGAAAACTGTCCTGTGCCTTCTCTTTTGAGGCTACACACTTAGACATACACGCAACATGAAAGCTTTTCGACTTACAACGTGTTGTTTAGGAAAAACAAGATAATTTCGCACGATGCGGGATTTCCTTAAAACGTGATTTTCTGAAAAATTTTGACGAAAGAAAATTCTCCTTTGGTTCTCTTTAGATGCTACATGTTAAGACGTACACGCCACAACAATTCTTTTCGAGATACAACGTGTAGTTTTGGAGATACAAGCTAATTTTGTACTATGCGTTTTTTCTTCTCGTAAAGAGTTTCCAATGCGTACGTATATGTCTTTACTCTGCAAAACTGTATTTCCTTATGAAGTGGTATTCTTACATATCCTTTCGAGAGAAAACTGTCCTGTGCCTTCTCTTTTGAGGCTACACACGTAGACATACACGCAACATGAAAGCTTTTCGACTTACAACGTGTTGTTTAGGAAAAACAAGATAATTTCGCACGATGCGGGATTTCCTTAAAACGTGATTTTCTGAAAAATTTTGACGAAAGAAAATTCTCCTTTTGGTTCTCTTTAGATGCTACATGTTAAGACGTACACGCCACAACAATTCTTTTCGAGATACAACGTGTAGTTTTGGAGATACAAGCTAATTTTGTACTATGAGTTATTTCTTCTCGTAAAGAGTTTCCAATGCGTACGTATATGTCTTTACTCTGCAAAACTGTATTTCCTTATGAAGTGGTATTCTTACATATCCTTTCGAGAGAAAACTGTCCTGTGCCTTCTCTTTTGAGGCTACACACTTAGACATACACGCAACATGAAAGCTTTTCGACTTACAACGTGTTGTTTAGGAAAAACAAGATAATTTCGCACGATGCGGGATTTCCTTAAAACGTGATTTTCTGAAAAATTTTGACGAAAGAAAATTCTCCTTTTGGTTCTCTTTAGATGCTACATGTTAAGACGTACACGCCACAACAATTCTTTTCGAGATACAACGTGTAGTTTTGGAGATACAAGCTAATTTTGTACTATGCGTTATTTCTTCTCGTAAAGAGTTTCCAATGCGTACGTATATGTCTTTACTCTGCAAAACTGTATTTCCTTATGAAGTGGTATTCTTACAAATCCTTTCGAGAGAAAACTGTCCTGTGCCTTCTCTTTTGAGGCTACACACGTAGACATACACGCAACATGAAAGCTTTTCGACTTACAACGTGTTGTTTAGGAAAAACAAGATAATTTCGCACGATGCGGGATTTCCTTAAAACGTGATTTTCTGAAAAATTTTGACGAAAGAAAATTCTCCTTTTGGTTCTCTTTAGATGCTACATGTTAAGACTTACATGCCACAACAATTCTTTTCGAGTTAAAACGTGTAGTTTTGGAGATACAAGCTAATTTTGTACGATGAGTTATTTTTTCTCGTAATGTGTTTTCAATACGTACGTATTTGTCTTTACTCTGCAAAATTGTATTTCCTTATAACGTGGTATTCTACAATATTCTTTCGACAGAAAACTCTCCTGTGCCTTCTGTTTTGAGGCTGCACACTTAGACATTCACGCAACACGAACGCTTTTCGAGTGACAACGTGTTGTTTAGGAAAAACAAGATAATTTCGCACGATGCGGGATTTCCTTAAAACGTGATTTTCTGAAAAATTTTGACGAAAGAAAATTCTCCTTTGGGCTCTCTTTTGAGACTACACGTTAAGACGTACACGCCACACCAATTCTTTTCGAGTTACAACGTGTAGTTTTGGAGATACAAGCTAATTTTGTACTATGCGTTATTTCTTCTCGTAAAGAGTTTCCAATGCGTAAGTATATGTCTTTACTCTGCAAAACTGTATTTCCTTATGAAGTGATATTCTTACATATTCTTTCGAGAGAAAACTCTCCTGTGCCTTCTCTTTTGAGGCTACACACTTAGACATACACGCAACATGAAAGCTTTTCGACTTACAACGTGTTGTTTAGGAAAAACAAGATAATTTCGCACGATGCGGGATTTCCTTAAAACGTGATTTTCTGAAAAATTTTGACGAAAGAAAATTCTCCTTTTGGTTCTCTTTAGATGCTACATGTTCAGGCGTACACGCCACAACAATTCTTTTCGAGTTACAACGTGTAGTTTTGGAGATACAAGCTAATTTTTACGATTAGTTATTTTTTCTCGTAATGTGTTTTCAATACGTACGTATTTGTCTTTACTCTGCAAAATTGTATTTCCTTATAACGTGGTATTCTACAATATTCTTTCGACAGAAAACTCTCCTGTGCCTTCTGTTTTGAGTCTACACACTTAGACATTCACGCAACAGGAAAGCTTTTCGAGTTACAACGTGTTGTTTAGGAAAAACAAGATAATTTCGCACGATGCGGGATTTCCTTAAAACGTGATTTTCTGAAAAATTTTGACGAAAGAAAATTCTCGGTTCTCTTTAGATGCTACATGTTAAGACGTACACGCCACAACAATTCTTTTCGAGTTACAACGTGTAGTTTTGGAGATACAAGCTAATTTTGTAGGATGCGTTATTTCTTCTCGTAAAGAGTTTCCAATACGTACGTATATGTCTTTACTCTGCAAAACTGTATTTCCTTATAATGTGGTATTTTACATATTCTTTCGAGAGAAAACTCTCCTGTGCCTTCTCTTTTGAGGCTACACACTTAGACATATACGCAACATGAAAGCTTTTCGACTTAAAACGTGTTGTTTAGGAAAATCAAGATAATTTCGCACGATGCGGGATTTCCTTAAAACGTGATTTTCTGAAAAATTTTGACGAAAGAAAATTCTCCTTTTGGTTCTCTTTAGATGCTACATGTTAAGACGTACACGCCACAACAATTCTTTTCGAGTTAAAACGTGTAGTTTTGGAGATACAAGCTAATTTTGTACGATGAGTTATTTTTTCTCGTAATGTGTTTTCAATGCGTACGTATTTGTCTTTACTCTGCAAAATTGTATTTCCTTATAACGTGGTATTCTACAATATTCTTTCGACAGAAAACTGTCCTGTGCCTTCTGTTTTGTGGCTACACACTTAGACATTCACGCAACACGAAAGCTTTTCGAGTGACAGCGTGTTGTTTAGGAAAAACAAGATAATTTCGCACGATGCGGGATTTCCTTAAAACGTGATTTTCTGAAAAATTTTGACGAAAGAAAATTCTCCTTTGGGCTCTCTTTTGAGACTACACGTTAAGACGTACACGCCACACCAATTCTTTTCGCGTTACAACGTGTAGTTTTGGAGATACAAGCTAATTTTGTACTATGCGTTATTTCTTCCGTAAAGAGTTTCCAATACGTACGTATATGTCTTTACTCTGCAAAACCGTATTTCCTTATGAAGTGATATTCTTACATATTCTTTCGAGATAAAACTCTCCTGTGCCTTCTCTTTTGAGGCTACACACTTAGACATACACGCAACATGAAAGCTTTTCGACTTACAACGTGTTGTTTAGGAAAAACAAGATAATTAGGCACGATGCCGGATTTCCTTAAAACGTGATTTTCTGAAAAATTTTGACGAAAGAAAATTCTCCTTTTGGTTCTCTTTAGATGCTACATGTTCAGACGTACACGCCACAACAATTCTTTTCGAGTTACAACGTGTAGTTTTGGAGATACAAGCTAATTTTGTACGATGAGTTATTTTGTCTCGTAATGTGTTTTCAATACGTACGTATTTGTCTTTAATCTGCAAAATTGTATTTCCTTATAACGTGGTATTCTACAATATTCTTTCGACAGAAAACTCTCCTGTGCCTTCTGTATTGAGGCTACACACTTAGACATTCACGCAACACGAAAGCTTTTCGAGTTACAACGTGTTGTTTAGGAAAAACAAGATAATTTCGCACGATGCGGGATTTCCTTAAAACGTGATTTTCTGAAAAATTTTGACGAAAGAAAATTCTCCTTTTGGTTCTCTTTAGATGCTACATGTTAAGACGTACACGCCACAACAATTCTTTTCGAGTTACAACGTGTAGTTTTGGAGATACAAGCTAATTTTGTTGGATGCGTTATTTCTTCTCGTAAAGAGTTTCCAATACGTACGTATACGTCTTTACTCTGCAAAACTGTATTTCCTTATGATGTGGTATTCTTACATATTCTTTCGAGAGAAAACTCTCCTGTGCCTTCTCTTTTGAGGCTACACACTTAGACATACACGCAACATGAAAGCTTTTCGACTTAAAACGTGTTGTTTAGGAAAAACAAGATAATTTCGCACGATGCGGGATTTCCTTAAAACGTGATTTTCTGAAAAATTTTGACGAAAGAAAATTCTCCTTTTGGTTCTCTTTAGATGCTACATGTTAAGACGTACACGCCACAACAATTCTTTTCGAGTTAAAACGTGTAGTTTTGGAGATACAAGCTAATTTTGTACGATGAGTTATTTTTTCTCGTAATGTGTTTTCAATACGTACGTATTTGTCTTTACTCTGCAAAATTGTATTTCCTTATAACGTGGTATTCTACAATTTTCTTTCGACAGAAAACTCTCCTGTGCCTTCTGTTTTGAGGCTACACACTTAGACATTCACGCAACACGAACGCTTTTCGAGTGACAACGTGTTGTTTAGGAAAAACAAGATAATTTCGCACGATGCGGGATTTCCTTAAAACGTGATTTTCTGAAAAATTTTGACGAAAGAAAATTCTCCTTTGGGCTCTCTTTTGAGACTACACGTTAAGACGTACACGCCACACCAATTCTTTTCGAGTTACAACGTGTAGTTTTGGAGATACAAGCTAATTTTGTACTATGCGTTATTTCTTCTCGTAAAGAGTTTCCAATACGTACGTATATGTCTTTACTCTGCAAAACTGTATTTCCTTATGAAGTGATATTCTTACATATTCTTTCGAGAGAAAACTCTCCTGTGCCTTCTCTTTTGAGGCTACACACTTAGACATACACGCAACATGAAAGCTTTTCGACTTACAACGTGTTGTTTAGGAAAAACAAGATAATTTCGCACGATGCGGGATTTCCTTAAAACGTGATTTTCTGAAAAATTTTGACGAAAGAAAATTCTCCTTTTGGTTCTCTTTAGATGCTACATGTTCAGACGTACACGCCACAACAATTCTTTTCGAGTTACAACGTGTAGTTTTGGAGATACAAGCTAATTTTGTAGGATGCGTTATTTCTTCTCGTAAAGAGTTTCCAATACGTACGTATATGTCTTTACTCTGCAAAACTGTATTTCCTTATGATGTGGTATTCTTACATATTCTTTCGAGAGAAAACTCTCCTGTGCCTTCTCTTTTGAGGCTACACACTTAGACATACACGCAACATGAAAGCTTTTCCACTTAAAACGTGTTGTTTAGGAAAAACAAGATAATTTCGCACGATGCGGGATTTCCTTAAAACGTGATTTTCTGAAAAATTTTGACGAAAGAAAATTCTCCTTTTGGTTCTCTTTAGATGCTACATGTTAAGACGTACACGCCACAACAATTCTTTTCGAGTTAAAACGTGTAGTTTTGGAGATACAAGCTAATTTTGTACGATGAGTTATTTTTTCTCGTAATGTGTTTTCAATACGTACGTATTTGTCTTTACTCTGCAAAATTGTATTTCCTTATAACGTGGTATTCTACAATATTCTTTCGACAGAAAACTCTTCTGTGCCTTCTGTTTTGAGGCTACACACTTAGACATTCACGCAACACGAAAGCTTTTCGAGTTACAACGTGTTGTTTAGAAAAAACAAGATAATTTCGCACGATGCGGGATTTCCTTATAACGTGATTTTCTGAAATATTTTGACAAAGAAAATTCTCCTTTGGGCTCTCTTTTGAGACTACACGTTAAGACGTACACGCCACACCAATTCTTTTCGAGTTACAACGTGTAGTTTTGGAGATACAAGCTAATTTTTTACTATGCGTTATTTCTTCTCGTAAAGAGTTTCCAATGCGTACGTATATGTCTTTACTCTGCAAAACTGTATTTCCTTATGAAGTGGTATTCTTACATATTCTTTCGAGATAAAACTCTCCTGTGCCTTCTCTTTTGAGGCTACACACTTAGACATACACGCAACATGAAAGCTTTTCGACTTACAACGTGTTGTTTAGGAAAAACAAGATAATTTCGCACGATGCAGGATTTCCTTAAATCGTGATTTTCTGAAAAATTTTGACCAAAGAAAATTCTCCTTTTGGTTCTCTTTAGATGCTACATGTTCATACGTACATGCCACAACAATTCTTTTCGAGTTACAACGTGTAGTTTTGGAGATACAAGCTAATTTTGTACGATGCGTTATTTCTTCTCGTAAAGAGTTTCCAATACGTACGTATATGTCTTTACTCTGCAAAATTGTACTTCCTTATAACGTGGTATTCTACAATATTCTTTCGACAGAAAACTCTCCTGTGCCTTCTCTTTTGAGGCTACACACTTAGACATACACGCAACACGAAAGCTTTTCGAGTTACAACGTGTTGTTTAGGAAAAACAAGATAATTTCGTACTATGCGGGATTTCCTTAAAACGTGATTTTCTGAAAAATTTTGACGAAAGAAAATTCTCCTCTGGGCTCTCTTTTGAGACTACACGTTAAGACGTACACGCCACACCAATGCTTTTCGAGTTACAACGTGTAGTTTTGGAGATACAAGCTAATTTTGTACTATGCGTTATTTCTTCTCGTAAAGAGTTTCCAATACGTAAGTATATGTCTTTACTCTGCAAAACTGTATTTCCTTATGAAGTGGTAGTCTTACATATTCTTTTGAGAGAAAACTCTCCTGTGCCTTCTCTTTTGAGGCTACATACTTAGACATACACGCAACATGAAAGCTTTTCGACTTACAACGTGTTGTTTAGGAAAAACAAGATAATTTCGCACGATGCGGGATTTCCTTCAAACGTGATTTTCGGAAAAATTTTGACGAAAGAAAATTCTCCTTTTGGTTCTCTTTAGATGCTACATGTTAAGACGTACATGCCACAACAATTCTTTTCGAGTTTCAACGTGTAGTTTTTGGAGATACAAGCTAATTTTGTACGATGCGTTATTCTTCTCCTGAAGAGTTTCCAATACGTACGTATATGTCTTTACTCTGCAAAATTTTACTTCCTTATAACGTGGTATTCTACAATATTCTTTCGACAGAAAACTCTCCTGTGCCTTCTGTTTTGAGGCTACACACTTAGACAACACGCAACACGAAAGCTTTTCGAGTTACAACGTGTTGTTTAGGAAAAACAAGATAATTTCCCACTATGCGGGATTTCCTTAAAACGTGATTTTCTGAAAAATTTTGACGAAAGAAAATTCTCCTTTGGGCTTTCTTTTGAGACTACACGTTAAGACGTACACGCCACACCAATTCTTTTCGAGTTACAACGTGTAGTTTTGGAGATACAAGCTAATTTTGTACTATGCGTTATTTCTTCTCGTAATGAGTTTCCAATGCGTACGTATATGTCTTTACTCTGCAAAACTGTATTTCCTTATGAAGTGGTATTCTTACATATTCTTTCGAGAAAACTCTCCTGAGCCTTCTCTTTTGAGGCTACACACTTAGACATACACGCAACATGAAAGCTTTTCGACTTACAACGTGTTGTTTAGGAAAAACAAGATAATTTCGCACAATGCGGGATTTCCTTAAAACGTGATTTTCTGAAAAATTTTGACGAAAGAAAATTCTCCTTTTGGTTCTCTTTAGATGCTACATGTTAAGACGTACACGCCACAACAATTCCTTTCGAGTTACAACGTGTAGTTTTGGAGATACAAGCTAATTTTGTACGATGAGTTATTTTTTCTCGTAATGTGTTTTCAATACGTACGTATTTATCTTTACTCTGCAAAATTGTATTTCCTAATAACGTGGTATTCTACAATATTCTTTCGACAGAAAACTCTCCTGTGCCTTCTATTTTGAGGCTACACACTTAGACATTCACGCAACATGAAAGCTTTTCGAGTTACAACGTGTTGTTTAGGAAAAACAAGATAATTTCGCACGATGCGGGATTTCCTTAAAACGTGATTTTCTGAAAAATTTTGACGAAAGAAAATTCTCCTTTGGGCTCTCTTTTGAGACTACACGTTAAGACGTACACGCCCCACCAATTCTTTTCGAGTTACAACGTGTAGTTTTGGAGATACAAGCTAATTTTGTACGATGCGTTGTTTCTTCTCGTAAAGTGTTTTCAATACGTACGTATTTGTCTTTACTGTGCAAAATTGTACTTCCTTATAACGGGGTATTCTACAATATTCTTTCGAGAGAAAACTCTCCTGTGCCTTCTCTTTTGAGGCTACACACTTAGACATACACGCAACTTTAAAGCTTTTCGACTTACAACGTGTTGTTTAGGAAAAACAAGATAATTTCGCACGATGCGGGATTTCCTTAAAACGTGATTTTCTGAAAAATTTTGACGAAAGAAAATTCTCCTTTTGGTTCTCTTTAGATGCTACATGTTAAGACGTACACGCCACAACAATTCTTTTCGAGATACAGCATGTAGTTTTGGAGATACAAGCTAATTTTGTACTATGCGTTATTTCTTCTCGTAAAGAGTTTCCAATACGTACGTATATGTCTTTACTCTGCAAAACTGTATTTCCTTATGAAGTGATATTCTTACATATTCTTTCGAGAGAAAACTCTCCTGTGCCTTCTCTCTTGAGGCTACACACTTAGACATACACGCAACTTTAAAGCTTTTCGACTTACAACGTGTTGTTTAGGAAAAACAAGATAATTTCGCACGATGCGGGATTTCCTTAAAACGTGATTTTCTGAAAAATTTTGACGAAAGAAAATTCTCCTTTTGGTTCTCTTTAGATGCTACATGTTAAGACGTACACGCCACAACAATATTTTTCGAGTTACAACGTGTAGTTTTGGAGATACAAGCTAATTTTTTAGGATGCGTTATTTCTTCCCGTAAAGAGTTTCCAATACGTACGTATATGTCTTTACTCTGCAAAACTGTATTTCCTTATGATGTGGTATTCTTACATATTCTTTCGAGAGAAAACTCTCCTGTGCCTTCTCTTTTGAGGCTACACACTTAGACATACACGCAACATGAAAGCTTTTAGACTTAAAACGTGTTGTTTAGGAAAAACAAGATAATTTCGCACGATGCGGGATTTCCTTAAAACGTGATTTTCTGAAAAATTTTGACGAAAGAAAATTCTCCTTTTGGTTCTCTTTAGATGCTACATGTTCAGACGTACACGCCACAACAATTCTTTTCGAGTTACAACGTGTAGTTTTGGAGATACAAGCTAATTTTTACGATGAGTTATTTTTTCTCGTAATGTGTTTTCAATACGTACGTATTTGTCTTTACTCTGCAAAATTGTATTTCCTTATAACGTGGTATTCTACAATATTCTTTCAACAGAAAACTCTCCTGTGCCTTCTGTTTTGAGGCTACACACTTAGACATTCACGCAACAGGAAAGCTTTTCGAGTTACAACGTGTTGTTTAGGAAAAACAAGATAATTTCGCACGATGCGGGATTTCCTTAAAACGTGATTTTCTGAAAAATTTTGACGAAAGAAAATTCTCCTTTTGGTACTCTTTAGATGCTACATGTTAAGACGTACACGCCACAACAATTCTTTTCGAGTTACAACGTGTAGTTTTGGAGATACAAGCTAATTTTGTAGGATGCGTTATTTCTTCTCGTAAAGAGTTTCCAATACGTATGTATATGTCTTTACTCTGCAAAACTGTATTTCCTTATAATGTGGTATTCTTACATATTCTTTCGAGAGAAAACTCTCCTGTGCCTTCTCTTTTGAGGCTACACACTTAGACATATACGCAACATGAAAGCTTTTCGACTTAAAACGTGTTGTTTAGGAAAAACAAGATAATTTCGCACGATGCGGGATTTCCTTAAAACGTGATTTTCTGAAAAATTTTGACGAAAGAAAATTCTCCTTTTGGTTCTCTTTAGATGCTACATGTTAAGACGTACACGCCACAACAATTCTTTTCGAGTTAAAACGTGTAGTTTTGGAGATACAAGCTAATTTTGTACGATGAGTTATTTTTTCTCGTAATGTGTTTTCAATACGTACGTATTTGTCTTTACTCTGCAAAATTGTATTTCCTTATAACGTGGTATTCTACAATATTCTTTCGACAGAAAACTCTCCTGTGCCTTCTGTTTTGAGGCTACACACTTAGACATTCACGCAACACGAACGCTTTTCGAGTGACAACGTGTTGTTTAGGAAAAACAAGATAATTTCGCACGATGCGGGATTTCCTTAAAACGTGATTTTCTGAAAAATTTTGACGAAAGAAAATTCTCCTTTGGGCTCTCTTTTGAGACTACACGTTAAGACGTACACGCCACACCAATTCTTTTCGAGTTACAACGTGTAGTTTTGGAGATACAAGCTAATTTTGTACTATGCGTTATTTCTTCTCGTAAAGAGTTTCCAATACGTACGTATATGTCTTTACTCTGCAAAACTGTATTTCCTTATGAAGTGATATTCTTACATATTCTTTCGAGAGAAAACTCTCCTGTGCCTTCTCTTTTGAGGCTACACACTTAGACATACACGCAACATGAAAGCTTTTCGACTTACAACGTGTTGTTTAGGAAAAACAAGATAATTTCGCACGATGCGGGATTTCCTTAAAACGTGATTTTCTGAAAAATTTTGACGAAAGAAAATTCTCCTTTTGGTTCTCTTTAGATGCTACATGTTCAGACGTACACGCCACAACAATTCTTTTCGAGTTACAACGTGTAGTTTTGGAGATACAAGCTAATTTTTACGATGAGTTATTTTTTCTCGTAATGTGTTTTCAATATGTACGTATTTGTCTTTACTCTGCAAAATTGTATTTCCTTATAACGTGGTATTCTACAATATTCTTTCGACAGAAAACTCTCCTGTGCCTTCTGTTTTGAGGCTACACACTTAGACATTCACGCAACAGGAAAGCTTTTCGAGTTACAACGTGTTGTTTAGGAAAAACAAGATAATTTCGCACGATGCGGGATTTCCTTAAAACGTGATTTTCTGAAAAATTTTGACGAAAGAAAATTCTCGGTTCTCTTTAGATGCTACATGTTAAGACGTACACGCCACAACAATTCTTTTCGAGTTACAACGTGTAGTTTTGGAGATACAAGCTAATTTTGTAGGATGCGTTATTTCTTCTCGTAAAGAGTTTCCAATACGTACGTATATGTCTTTACTCTGCAAAACTGTATTTCCTTATAATGTGGTATTCTTACATATTCTTTCGAGAGAAAACTCTCCTGTGCCTTCTCTTTTGAGGCTACACACTTAGACATACACGCAACATGAAAGCTTTTCGACTTACAACGTGTTGTTTAGGAAAAACAAGATAATTTCGCACGATGCCGGATTTCCTTAAAACGTGATTTTCTGAAAAATTTTGACGAAAGAAAATTCTCCTTTTGGTTCTCTTTAGATGCTACATGTTCAGACGTACACGCCACAACAATTCTTTTCGAGTTACAACGTGTAGTTTTGGAGATACAAGCTAATTTTGTACGATGAGTTATTTTGTCTCGTAATGTGTTTTCAATACGTACGTATTTGTCTTTAATCTGCAAAATTGTATTTCCTTATAACGTGGTATTCTACAATATTCTTTCGACAGAAAACTCTCCTGTGCCTTCTGTATTGAGGCTACACACTTAGACATTCACGCAACACGAAAGCTTTTCGAGTTACAACGTGTTGTTTAGGAAAAACAAGATAATTTCGCACGATGCGGGATTTCCTTAAAACGTGATTTTCTGAAAAATTTTGACGAAAGAAAATTCTCCTTTTGGTTCTCTTTAGATGCTACATGTTAAGACGTACACGCCACAACAATTCTTTTCGAGTTACAACGTGTAGTTTTGGAGATACAAGCTAATTTTGTAGGATGCGTTATTTCTTCTCGTAAAGAGTTTCCAATACGTACGTATACGTCTTTACTCTGCAAAACTGTATTTCCTTATGATGTGGTATTCTTACATATTCTTTCGAGAGAAAACTCTCCTGTGCCTTCTCTTTTGAGGCTACACACTTAGACATACACGCAACATGAAAGCTTTTCGACTTAAAACGTGTTGTTTAGGAAAAACAAGATAATTTCGCACGATGCGGGATTTCCTTAAAACGTGATTTTCTGAAAAATTTTGACGAAAGAAAATTCTCCTTTTGGTTCTCTTTAGATGCTACATGTTAAGACGTACACGCCACAACAATTCTTTTCGAGTTAAAACGTGTAGTTTTGGAGATACAAGCTAATTTTGTACGATGAGTTATTTTTTCTCGTAATGTGTTTTCAATACGTACGTATTTGTCTTTACTCTGCAAAATTGTATTTCCTTATAACGTGGTATTCTACAATATTCTTTCGACAGAAAACTCTCCTGTGCCTTCTGTTTTGAGGCTACACACTTAGACATTCACGCAACATGAAAGCTTTTCGAGTGACAACGTGTTGTTTAGGAAAAAGAAGATAATTTCGCACGATGCGGGATTTCCTTAAAACGTGATTTTCTGAAAAATTTTGACGAAAGAAAATTCTCCTTTGGGCTCTCTTTTGAGACTACACGTTAAGACGTACACGCCACACCAATTCTTTTCGAGTTACAACGTGTAGTTTTGGAGATACAAGCTAATTTTGTACTATGCGTTATTTCTTCTCGTAAAGAGTTTCCAATACGTACGTATATGTCTTTACTCTGCAAAACTGTATTTCCTTATGAAGTGATATTCTTACATATTCTTTCGAGAGAAAACTCTCCTCTGCCTTCTCTTTTGAGGCTACACACTTAGACATACACGCAACATGAAAGCTTTTCGACTTACAACGTGTTGTTTAGGAAAAACAAGATAATTTCGCACGATGCGGGATTTCCTTAAAACGTGATTTTCTGAAAAATTTTGACGAAAGAAAATTCTCCTTTTGGTTCTCTTTAGATGCTACATGTTCAGACGTACACGCCACAACAATTCTTTTCGAGTTACAACGTGTAGTTTTGGAGATACAAGCTAATTTTGTAGGATGCGTTATTTCTTCTCGTAAAGAGTTTCCAATACGTACGTATATGTCTTTACTCTGCAAAACTGTATTTCCTTATGATGTGGTATTCTTACATATTCTTTCGAGAGAAAACTCTCCTGTGCCTTCTCTTTTGAGGCTACACACTTAGACATACACGCAACATGAAAGCTTTTCCACTTAAAACGTGTTGTTTAGGAAAAACAAGATAATTTCGCACGATGCGGGATTTCCTTAAAACGTGATTTTCTGAAAAATTTTGACGAAAGAAAATTCTCCTTTTGGTTCTCTTTAGATGCTACATGTTAAGACGTACACGCCACAACAATTCTTTTCGAGTTACAACGTGTAGTTTTGGAGATACAAGCTAATTTTGTACGATGAGTTATTTTTTCTCGTAATGTGTTTTCAATACGTACGTATTTGTCTTTACTCTGCAAAATTGTATTTCCTTATAACGTGGTATTCTACAATATTCTTTCGACAGAAAACTCTTCTGTGCCTTCTGTTTTGAGGCTACACACTTAGACATTCACGCAACACGAAAGCTTTTCGAGTTACAACGTGTTGTTTAGGAAAAACAACATAATTTCGCACGATGCGGGATTTCCTTATAACGTGATTTTCTGAAATATTTTGACAAAGAAAATTCTCCGTTGGGCTCTCTTTTGAGACTACACGTTAAGACGTACACGCCACACCAATTCTTTTCGAGTTACAACGTGTAGTTTTGGAGATACAAGCTAATTTTGTACTATGCGTTATTTCTTCTCGTAAAGAGTTTCCAATGCGTACGTATATGTCTTTACTCTGCAAAACTGTATTTCCTTATGAAGTGGTATTCTTACATATTCTTTCGAGATAAAACTCTCCTGTGCCTTCTCTTTTGAGGCTACACACTTAGACATACACGCAACATGAAAGCTTTTCGACTTACAACGTGTTGTTTAGGAAAAACAAGATAATTTCGCACGATGCGGGATTTCCTTAAATCGTGATTTTCTGAAAAATTTTGACCAAAGAAAATTCTCCTTTTGGTTCTCTTTAGATGCTACATGTTCATACGTACATGCCACAACAATTCTTTTCGAGTTACAACGTGTAGTTTTGGAGATACAAGCTAATTTTGTACGATGCGTTATTTCTTCTCGTAAAGAGTTTCCAATACGTACGTATATGTCTTTACTCTGCAAAATTGTACTTCCTTATAACGTGGTATTCTACAATATTCTTTCGACAGAAAACTCTCCTGTGCCTTCTCTTTTGAGGCTACACACTTAGACATACACGCAACACGAAAGCTTTTCGAGTTACAACGTGTTGTTTAGGAAAAACAAGATAATTTCGTACTATGCGGGATTTCCTTAAAACGTGATTTTCTGAAAAATTTTGACGAAAGAAAATTCTCCTCTGGGCTCTCTTTTGAGACTACACGTTAAGACGTACACGCCACACCAATGCTTTTCGAGTTACAACGTGTAGTTTTGGAGATATAAGCTAATTTTGTACTATGCGTTATTTCTTCTCGTAAAGAGTTTCCAATACGTAAGTATATGTCTTTACTCTGCAAAACTGTATTTCCTTATGAAGTGGTAGTCTTACATATTCTTTTGAGAGAAAACTCTCCTGTGCCTTCTCTTTTGAGGCTACATACTTAGACATACACGCAACATGAAAGCTTTTCGACTTACAACGTGTTGTTTAGGAAAAACAAGATAATTTCGCACGATGCGGGATTTCCTTAAAACGTGATTTTCTGAAAAATTTTGACAAAAGAAAATTCTCCTTTTGGTTCTCTTTAGATGCTACATGTTAAGACGTACATGCCACAACAATTCTTTTCGAGTTACAACGTGTAGTTTTTGGAGATACAAGCTAATTTTGTACGATGCGTTATTCTTCTCCTGAAGAGTTTCCAATACGTACGTATATGTCTTTACTCAGCAAAATTTTACTTCCTTATAACGTGGTATTCTACAATATTCTTTCGACAGAAAACTCTCCTGTGCCTTCTGTTTTGAGGCTACACACTTAGACAACACGCAACACGAAAGCTTTTCGAGTTACAACGTGTTGTTTAGGAAAAACAAGATAATTTCGTACTATGCGGGGTTTCCTTAAAACGTGATTTTCTGAAAAATTTTGACGAAAGAAAATTCTCCTCTGGGCTCTCTTTTGAGACTACACGTTAAGACGTACACGCCACACCAATGCTTTTCGAGTTACAACGTGTAGTTTTGGAGATACAAGCTAATTTTGTACTATGCGTTATTTCTTCTCGTAAAGAGTTTCCAATACGTAAGTATATGTCTTTACTCTGCAAAACTGTATTTCCTTATGAAGTGGTAGTCTTACATATTCTTTTGAGAGAAAACTCTCCTGTGCCTTCTCTTTTGAGGCTACATACTTAGACATACACGCAACATGAAAGCTTTTCGACTTACAACGTGTTGTTTAGGAAAAACAAGATAATTTCGCACGATGCGGGATTTCCTTAAAACGTGATTTTCTGAAAAATTTTGACGAAAGAAAATTCTCCTTTTGGTTCTCTTTAGATGCTACATGTTAAGACGTACATGCCACAACAATTCTTTTCGAGTTACAACGTGTAGTTTTTGGAGATACAAGCTAATTTTGTACGATGCGTTATTCTTCTCCTGAAGAGTTTCCAATACGTACGTATATGTCTTTACTCTGCAAAATTGTACTTCCTTATAACGTGGTATTCTACAATATTCTTTCGACAGAAAACTCTCCTGTGCCTTCTGTTTTGAGGCTACACACTTAGACAACACGCAACACGAAAGCTTTTCGAGTTACAACGTGTTGTTTAGGAAAAACAAGATAATTTCCCACTATGCGGGATTTCCTTAAAACGTGATTTTCTGAAAAATTTTGACGAAAGAAAATTCTCCTTTGGGCTTTCTTTTGAGACTACACGTTAAGACGTACACGCCACACCAATTCTTTTCGAGTTACAACGTGTAGTTTTGGAGATACAAGCTAATTTTGTACTATGCGTTATTTCTTCTCGTAATGAGTTTCCAATGCGTACGTATATGTCTTTACTCTGCAAAACTGTATTTCCTTATGACGTGGTATTCTTACATATTCTTTCGAGAAAACTCTCCTGAGCCTTCTCTTTTGAGGCTACACACTTAGACATACACGCAACATGAAAGCTTTTCGACTTACAACGTGTTGTTTAGGAACAACAAGATAATTTCGCACGATGCGGGATTTCCTTAAAACGTGATTTTCTGAAAAATTTTGACGAAAGAAAATTCTCCTTTTGGTTCTCTTTAGATGCTACATGTTAAGACGTACACGCCACAACAATTCTTTTCGAGTTACAACGTGTAGTTTTGGAGATACAAGCTAATTTTGTACGATGAGTTATTTTTTCTCGTAATGTGTTTTCAATACGTACGTATTTATCTTTACTCTGCAAAATTGTATTTCCTAATAACGTGGTATTCTACAATATTCTTTCGACAGAAAACTCTCCTGTGCCTTCTATTTTGAGGCTACACACTTAGACATTCACGCAACATGAAAGCTTTTCGAGTTACAACGTGTTGTTTAGGAAAAACAAGATAATTTCGCACGATGCGGGATTTCCTTAAAACGTGATTTTCTGAAAAATTTTGACGAAAGAAAATTCTCCTTTTGGTTCTCTTTAGATGCTACATGTTAAGACGTACACGCCACAACAATTCTTTTCGAGTTACAACGTGTAGTTTTGGAGATACAAGCTAATTTTGTAGGATGCGTTATTTCTTCTCGTAAAGAGTTTCCAATACGTACGTATACGTCTTTACTCTGCAAAACTGTATTTCCTTATGATGTGGTATTCTTACATATTCTTTCGAGAGAAAACTCTCCTGTGCCTTCTCTTTTGAGGCTACACACTTAGACATACACGCAACATGAAAGCTTTTCGACTTAAAACGTGTTGTTTAGGAAAAACAAGATAATTTCGCACGATGCGGGATTTCCTTAAAACGTGATTTTCTGAAAAATTTTGACGAAAGAAAATTCTCCTTTTGGTTCTCTTTAGATGCTACATGTTAAGACGTACACGCCACAACAATTCCTTTCGAGTTACAACGTGTAGTTTTGGAGATACAAGCTAATTTTGTACGATGAGTTATTTTTTCTCGTAATGTGTTTTCAATACGTACGTATTTGTCTTTACTCTGCAAAATTGTATTTCCTTATAACGTGGTATTCTACAATATTCTTTCGACAGAAAACTCTTCTGTGCCTTCTGTTTTGAGGCTACACACTTAGACATTCACGCAACACGAAAGCTTTTCGAGTTACAACGTGTTGTTTAGAAAAAACAAGATAATTTCGCACGATGCGGGATTTCCTTATAACGTGATTTTCTGAAATATTTTGACAAAGAAAATTCTCCTTTGGGCTCTCTTTTGAGACTACACGTTAAGACGTACACGCCACACCAATTCTTTTCGAGTTACAACGTGTAGTTTTGGAGATACAAGCTAATTTTTTACTATGCGTTATTTCTTCTCGTAAAGAGTTTCCAATGCGTACGTATATGTCTTTACTCTGCAAAACTGTATTTCCTTATGAAGTGGTATTCTTACATATTCTTTCGAGATAAAACTCTCCTGTGCCTTCTCTTTTGAGGCTACACACTTAGACATACACGCAACATGAAAGCTTTTCGACTTACAACGTGTTGTTTAGGAAAAACAAGATAATTTCGCACGATGCAGGATTTCCTTAAATCGTGATTTTCTGAAAAATTTTGACCAAAGAAAATTCTCCTTTTGGTTCTCTTTAGATGCTACATGTTCATACGTACATGCCACAACAATTCTTTTCGAGTTACAACGTGTAGTTTTGGAGATACAAGCTAATTTTGTACGATGCGTTATTTCTTCTCGTAAAGAGTTTCCAATACGTACGTATATGTCTTTACTCTGCAAAATTGTACTTCCTTATAACGTGGTATTCTACAATATTCTTTCGACAGAAAACTCTCCTGTGCCTTCTCTTTTGAGGCTACACACTTAGACATACACGCAACACGAAAGCTTTTCGAGTTACAACGTGTTGTTTAGGAAAAACAAGATAATTTCGTACTATGCGGGATTTCCTTAAAACGTGATTTTCTGAAAAATTTTGACGAAAGAAAATTCTCCTCTGGGCTCTCTTTTGAGACTACACGTTAAGACGTACACGCCACACCAATGCTTTTCGAGTTACAACGTGTAGTTTTGGAGATACAAGCTAATTTTGTACTATGCGTTATTTCTTCTCGTAAAGAGTTTCCAATACGTAAGTATATGTCTTTACTCTGCAAAACTGTATTTCCTTATGAAGTGGTAGTCTTACATATTCTTTTGAGAGAAAACTCTCCTGTGCCTTCTCTTTTGAGGCTACATACTTAGACATACACGCAACATGAAAGCTTTTCGACTTACAACGTGTTGTTTAGGAAAAACAAGATAATTTCGCACGATGCGGGATTTCCTTCAAACGTGATTTTCGGAAAAATTTTGACGAAAGAAAATTCTCCTTTTGGTTCTCTTTAGATGCTACATGTTAAGACGTACATGCCACAACAATTCTTTTCGAGTTTCAACGTGTAGTTTTTGGAGATACAAGCTAATTTTGTACGATGCGTTATTCTTCTCCTGAAGAGTTTCCAATACGTACGTATATGTCTTTACTCTGCAAAATTTTACTTCCTTATAACGTGGTATTCTACAATATTCTTTCGACAGAAAACTCTCCTGTGCCTTCTGTTTTGAGGCTACACACTTAGACAACACGCAACACGAAAGCTTTTCGAGTTACAACGTGTTGTTTAGGAAAAACAAGATAATTTCCCACTATGCGGGATTTCCTTAAAACGTGATTTTCTGAAAAATTTTGACGAAAGAAAATTCTCCTTTGGGCTTTCTTTTGAGACTACACGTTAAGACGTACACGCCACACCAATTCTTTTCGAGTTACAACGTGTAGTTTTGGAGATACAAGCTAATTTTGTACTATGCGTTATTTCTTCTCGTAATGAGTTTCCAATGCGTACGTATATGTCTTTACTCTGCAAAACTGTATTTCCTTATGAAGTGGTATTCTTACATATTCTTTCGAGAAAACTCTCCTGAGCCTTCTCTTTTGAGGCTACACACTTAGACATACACGCAACATGAAAGCTTTTCGACTTACAACGTGTTGTTTAGGAAAAACAAGATAATTTCGCACAATGCGGGATTTCCTTAAAACGTGATTTTCTGAAAAATTTTGACGAAAGAAAATTCTCCTTTTGGTTCTCTTTAGATGCTACATGTTAAGACGTACACGCCACAACAATTCCTTTCGAGTTACAACGTGTAGTTTTGGAGATACAAGCTAATTTTGTACGATGAGTTATTTTTTCTCGTAATGTGTTTTCAATACGTACGTATTTATCTTTACTCTGCAAAATTGTATTTCCTAATAACGTGGTATTCTACAATATTCTTTCGACAGAAAACTCTCCTGTGCCTTCTATTTTGAGGCTACACACTTAGACATTCACGCAACATGAAAGCTTTTCGAGTTACAACGTGTTGTTTAGGAAAAACAAGATAATTTCGCACGATGCGGGATTTCCTTAAAACGTGATTTTCTGAAAAATTTTGACGAAAGAAAATTCTCCTTTGGGCTCTCTTTTGAGACTACACGTTAAGACGTACACGCCCCACCAATTCTTTTCGAGTTACAACGTGTAGTTTTGGAGATACAAGCTAATTTTGTACGATGCGTTGTTTCTTCTCGTAAAGTGTTTTCAATACGTACGTATTTGTCTTTACTGTGCAAAATTGTACTTCCTTATAACGGGGTATTCTACAATATTCTTTCGAGAGAAAACTCTCCTGTGCCTTCTCTTTTGAGGCTACACACTTAGACATACACGCAACTTTAAAGCTTTTCGACTTACAACGTGTTGTTTAGGAAAAACAAGATAATTTCGCACGATGCGGGATTTCCTTAAAACGTGATTTTCTGAAAAATTTTGACGAAAGAAAATTCTCCTTTTGGTTCTCTTTAGATGCTACATGTTAAGACGTACACGCCACAACAATTCTTTTCGAGATACAGCATGTAGTTTTGGAGATACAAGCTAATTTTGTACTATGCGTTATTTCTTCTCGTAAAGAGTTTCCAATGCGTACGTATATGTCTTTACTCTGCAAAACTGTATTTCCTTATGAAGTGATATTCTTACATATTCTTTCGAGAGAAAACTCTCCTGTGCCTTCTCTCTTGAGGCTACACACTTAGACATACACGCAACTTTAAAGCTTTTCGACTTACAACGTGTTGTTTAGGAAAAACAAGATAATTTCGCACGATGCGGGATTTCCTTAAAACGTGATTTTCTGAAAAATTTTGACGAAAGAAAATTCTCCTTTTGGTTCTCTTTAGATGCTACATGTTAAGACGTACACGCCACAACAATATTTTTCGAGTTACAACGTGTAGTTTTGGAGATACAAGCTAATTTTTTAGGATGCGTTATTTCTTCCCGTAAAGAGTTTCCAATACGTACGTATATGTCTTTACTCTGCAAAACTGTATTTCCTTATGATGTGGTATTCTTACATATTCTTTCGAGAGAAAACTCTCCTGTGCCTTCTCTTTTGAGGCTACACACTTAGACATACACGCAACATGAAAGCTTTTAGACTTAAAACGTGTTGTTTAGGAAAAACAAGATAATTCCGCACGATGCGGGATTTCCTTAAAACGTGATTTTCTGAAAAATTTTGACGAAAGAAAATTCTCCTTTTGGTTCTCTTTAGATGCTACATGTTCAGACGTACACGCCACAACAATTCTTTTCGAGTTACAACGTGTAGTTTTGGAGATACAAGCTAATTTTTACGATGAGTTATTTTTTCTCCTAATGTGTTTTCAATACGTACGTATTTGTCTTTACTCTGCAAAATTGTATTTCCTTATAACGTGGTATTCTACAATATTCTTTCAACAGAAAACTCTCCTGTGCCTTCTGTTTTGAGGCTACACACTTAGACATTCACGCAACAGGAAAGCTTTTCGAGTTACAACGTGTTGTTTAGGAAAAACAAGATAATTTCGCACGATGCGGGATTTCCTTAAAACGTGATTTTCTGAAAAATTTTGACGAAAGAAAATTCTCCTTTTGGTACTCTTTAGATGCTACATGTTAAGACGTACACGCCACAACAATTCTTTTCGAGTTACAACGTGTAGTTTTGGAGATACAAGCTAATTTTGTAGGATGCGTTATTTCTTCTCGTAAAGAGTTTCCAATACGTATGTATATGTCTTTACTCTGCAAAACTGTATTTCCTTATAATGTGGTATTCTTACATATTCTTTCGAGAGAAAACTCTCCTGTGCCTTCTCTTTTGAGGCTACACACTTAGACATATACGCAACATGAAAGCTTTTCGACTTAAAACGTGTTGTTTAGGAAAAACAAGATAATTTCGCACGATGCGGGATTTCCTTAAAACGTGATTTTCTGAAAAATTTTGACGAAAGAAAATTCTCCTTTTGGTTCTCTTTAGATGCTACATGTTAAGACGTACACGCCACAACAATTCTTTTCGAGTTAAAACGTGTAGTTTTGGAGATACAAGCTAATTTTGTACGATGAGTTATTTTTTCTCGTAATGTGTTTTCAATACGTACGTATTTGTCTTTACTCTGCAAAATTGTATTTCCTTATAACGTGGTATTCTACAATATTCTTTCGACAGAAAACTCTCCTGTGCCTTCTGTTTTGAGGCTACACACTTAGACATTCACGCAACACGAACGCTTTTCGAGTGACAACGTGTTGTTTAGGAAAAACAAGATAATTTCGCACGATGCGGGATTTCCTTAAAACGTGATTTTCTGAAAAATTTTAACGAAAGAAAATTCTCCTTTGGGCTCTCTTTTGAGACTACACGTTAAGACGTACACGCCACACCAATTCTTTTCGAGTTACAACGTGTAGTTTTGGAGATACAAGCTAATTTTGTACTATGCGTTATTTCTTCTCGTAAAGAGTTTCCAATACGTACGTATATGTCTTTACTCTGCAAAACTGTATTTCCTTATGAAGTGATATTCTTACATATTCTTTCGAGAGAAAACTCTCCTGTGCCTTCTCTTTTGAGGCTACACACTTAGACATACACGCAACATGAAAGCTTTTCGACTTACAACGTGTTGTTTAGGAAAAACAAGATAATTTCGCACGATGCGGGATTTCCTTAAAACGTGATTTTCTGAAAAATTTTGACGAAAGAAAATTCTCCTTTTGGTTCTCTTTAGATGCTACATGTTCAGACGTACACGCCACAACAATTCTTTTCGAGTTACAACGTGTAGTTTTGGAGATACAAGCTAATTTTTACGATGAGTTATTTTTTCTCGTAATGTGTTTTCAATATGTACGTATTTGTCTTTACTCTGCAAAATTGTATTTCCTTATAACGTGGTATTCTACAATATTCTTTCGACAGAAAACTCTCCTGTGCCTTCTGTTTTGAGGCTACACACTTAGACATTCACGCAACAGGAAAGCTTTTCGAGTTACAACGTGTTGTTTAGGAAAAACAAGATAATTTCGCACGATGCGGGATTTCCTTAAAACGTGATTTTCTGAAAAATTTTGACGAAAGAAAATTCTCGGTTCTCTTTAGATGCTACATGTTAAGACGTACACGCCACAACAATTCTTTTCGAGTTACAACGTGTAGTTTTGGAGATACAAGCTAATTTTGTAGGATGCGTTATTTCTTCTCGTAAAGAGTTTCCAATACGTACGTATATGTCTTTACTCTGCAAAACTGTATTTCCTTATAATGTGGTATTCTTACATATTCTTTCGAGAGAAAACTCTCCTGTGCCTTCTCTTTTGAGGCTACACACTTAGACATACACGCAACATGAAAGCTTTTCGACTTACAACGTGTTGTTTAGGAAAAACAAGATAATTTCGCACGATGCCGGATTTCCTTAAAACGTGATTTTCTGAAAAATTTTGACGAAAGAAAATTCTCCTTTTGGTTCTCTTTAGATGCTACATGTTCAGACGTACACGCCACAACAATTCTTTTCGAGTTACAACGTGTAGTTTTGGAGATACAAGCTAATTTTGTACGATGAGTTATTTTGTCTCGTAATGTGTTTTCAATACGTACGTATTTGTCTTTAATCTGCAAAATTGTATTTCCTTATAACGTGGTATTCTACAATATTCTTTCGACAGAAAACTCTCCTGTGCCTTCTGTATTGAGGCTACACACTTAGACATTCACGCAACACGAAAGCTTTTCGAGTTACAACGTGTTGTTTAGGAAAAACAAGATAATTTCGCACGATGCGGGATTTCCTTAAAACGTGATTTTCTGAAAAATTTTGACGAAAGAAAATTCTCCTTTTGGTTCTCTTTAGATGCTACATGTTAAGACGTACACGCCACAACAATTCTTTTCGAGTTACAACGTGTAGTTTTGGAGATACAAGCTAATTTTGTAGGATGCGTTATTTCTTCTCGTAAAGAGTTTCCAATACGTACGTATACGTCTTTACTCTGCAAAACTGTATTTCCTTATGATGTGGTATTCTTACATATTCTTTCGAGAGAAAACTCTCCTGTGCCTTCTCTTTTGAGGCTACACACTTAGACATACACGCAACATGAAAGCTTTTCGACTTAAAACGTGTTGTTTAGGAAAAACAAGATAATTTCGCACGATGCGGGATTTCCTTAAAACGTGATTTTCTGAAAAATTTTGACGAAAGAAAATTCTCCTTTTGGTTCTCTTTAGATGCTACATGTTAAGACGTACACGCCACAACAATTCTTTTCGAGTTAAAACGTGTAGTTTTGGAGATACAAGCTAATTTTGTACGATGAGTTATTTTTTCTCGTAATGTGTTTTCAATACGTACGTATTTGTCTTTACTCTGCAAAATTGTATTTCCTTATAACGTGGTATTCTACAATATTCTTTCGACAGAAAACTCTCCTGTGCCTTCTGTTTTGAGGCTACACACTTAGACATTCACGCAACATGAAAGCTTTTCGAGTGACAACGTGTTGTTTAGGAAAAAGAAGATAATTTCGCACGATGCGGGATTTCCTTAAAACGTGATTTTCTGAAAAATTTTGACGAAAGAAAATTCTCCTTTGGGCTCTCTTTTGAGACTACACGTTAAGACGTACACGCCACACCAATTCTTTTCGAGTTACAACGTGTAGTTTTGGAGATACAAGCTAATTTTGTACTATGCGTTATTTCTTCTCGTAAAGAGTTTCCAATACGTACGTATATGTCTTTACTCTGCAAAACTGTATTTCCTTATGAAGTGATATTCTTACATATTCTTTCGAGAGAAAACTCTCCTCTGCCTTCTCTTTTGAGGCTACACACTTAGACATACACGCAACATGAAAGCTTTTCGACTTACAACGTGTTGTTTAGGAAAAACAAGATAATTTCGCACGATGCGGGATTTCCTTAAAACGTGATTTTCTGAAAAATTTTGACGAAAGAAAATTCTCCTTTTGGTTCTCTTTAGATGCTACATGTTCAGACGTACACGCCACAACAATTCTTTTCGAGTTACAACGTGTAGTTTTGGAGATACAAGCTAATTTTGTAGGATGCGTTATTTCTTCTCGTAAAGAGTTTCCAATACGTACGTATATGTCTTTACTCTGCAAAACTGTATTTCCTTATGATGTGGTATTCTTACATATTCTTTCGAGAGAAAACTCTCCTGTGCCTTCTCTTTTGAGGCTACACACTTAGACATACACGCAACATGAAAGCTTTTCCACTTAAAACGTGTTGTTTAGGAAAAACAAGATAATTTCGCACGATGCGGGATTTCCTTAAAACGTGATTTTCTGAAAAATTTTGACGAAAGAAAATTCTCCTTTTGGTTCTCTTTAGATGCTACATGTTAAGACGTACACGCCACAACAATTCTTTTCGAGTTACAACGTGTAGTTTTGGAGATACAAGCTAATTTTGTACGATGAGTTATTTTTTCTCGTAATGTGTTTTCAATACGTACGTATTTGTCTTTACTCTGCAAAATTGTATTTCCTTATAACGTGGTATTCTACAATATTCTTTCGACAGAAAACTCTTCTGTGCCTTCTGTTTTGAGGCTACACACTTAGACATTCACGCAACACGAAAGCTTTTCGAGTTACAACGTGTTGTTTAGGAAAAACAACATAATTTCGCACGATGCGGGATTTCCTTATAACGTGATTTTCTGAAATATTTTGACAAAGAAAATTCTCCGTTGGGCTCTCTTTTGAGACTACACGTTAAGACGTACACGCCACACCAATTCTTTTCGAGTTACAACGTGTAGTTTTGGAGATACAAGCTAATTTTGTACTATGCGTTATTTCTTCTCGTAAAGAGTTTCCAATGCGTACGTATATGTCTTTACTCTGCAAAACTGTATTTCCTTATGAAGTGGTATTCTTACATATTCTTTCGAGATAAAACTCTCCTGTGCCTTCTCTTTTGAGGCTACACACTTAGACATACACGCAACATGAAAGCTTTTCGACTTACAACGTGTTGTTTAGGAAAAACAAGATAATTTCGCACGATGCGGGATTTCCTTAAATCGTGATTTTCTGAAAAATTTTGACCAAAGAAAATTCTCCTTTTGGTTCTCTTTAGATGCTACATGTTCATACGTACATGCCACAACAATTCTTTTCGAGTTACAACGTGTAGTTTTGGAGATACAAGCTAATTTTGTACGATGCGTTATTTCTTCTCGTAAAGAGTTTCCAATACGTACGTATATGTCTTTACTCTGCAAAATTGTACTTCCTTATAACGTGGTATTCTACAATATTCTTTCGACAGAAAACTCTCCTGTGCCTTCTCTTTTGAGGCTACACACTTAGACATACACGCAACACGAAAGCTTTTCGAGTTACAACGTGTTGTTTAGGAAAAACAAGATAATTTCGTACTATGCGGGATTTCCTTAAAACGTGATTTTCTGAAAAATTTTGACGAAAGAAAATTCTCCTCTGGGCTCTCTTTTGAGACTACACGTTAAGACGTACACGCCACACCAATGCTTTTCGAGTTACAACGTGTAGTTTTGGAGATATAAGCTAATTTTGTACTATGCGTTATTTCTTCTCGTAAAGAGTTTCCAATACGTAAGTATATGTCTTTACTCTGCAAAACTGTATTTCCTTATGAAGTGGTAGTCTTACATATTCTTTTGAGAGAAAACTCTCCTGTGCCTTCTCTTTTGAGGCTACATACTTAGACATACACGCAACATGAAAGCTTTTCGACTTACAACGTGTTGTTTAGGAAAAACAAGATAATTTCGCACGATGCGGGATTTCCTTAAAACGTGATTTTCTGAAAAATTTTGACAAAAGAAAATTCTCCTTTTGGTTCTCTTTAGATGCTACATGTTAAGACGTACATGCCACAACAATTCTTTTCGAGTTACAACGTGTAGTTTTTGGAGATACAAGCTAATTTTGTACGATGCGTTATTCTTCTCCTGAAGAGTTTCCAATACGTACGTATATGTCTTTACTCAGCAAAATTTTACTTCCTTATAACGTGGTATTCTACAATATTCTTTCGACAGAAAACTCTCCTGTGCCTTCTGTTTTGAGGCTACACACTTAGACAACACGCAACACGAAAGCTTTTCGAGTTACAACGTGTTGTTTAGGAAAAACAAGATAATTTCGTACTATGCGGGGTTTCCTTAAAACGTGATTTTCTGAAAAATTTTGACGAAAGAAAATTCTCCTCTGGGCTCTCTTTTGAGACTACACGTTAAGACGTACACGCCACACCAATGCTTTTCGAGTTACAACGTGTAGTTTTGGAGATACAAGCTAATTTTGTACTATGCGTTATTTCTTCTCGTAAAGAGTTTCCAATACGTAAGTATATGTCTTTACTCTGCAAAACTGTATTTCCTTATGAAGTGGTAGTCTTACATATTCTTTTGAGAGAAAACTCTCCTGTGCCTTCTCTTTTGAGGCTACATACTTAGACATACACGCAACATGAAAGCTTTTCGACTTACAACGTGTTGTTTAGGAAAAACAAGATAATTTCGCACGATGCGGGATTTCCTTAAAACGTGATTTTCTGAAAAATTTTGACGAAAGAAAATTCTCCTTTTGGTTCTCTTTAGATGCTACATGTTAAGACGTACATGCCACAACAATTCTTTTCGAGTTACAACGTGTAGTTTTTGGAGATACAAGCTAATTTTGTACGATGCGTTATTCTTCTCCTGAAGAGTTTCCAATACGTACGTATATGTCTTTACTCTGCAAAATTGTACTTCCTTATAACGTGGTATTCTACAATATTCTTTCGACAGAAAACTCTCCTGTGCCTTCTGTTTTGAGGCTACACACTTAGACAACACGCAACACGAAAGCTTTTCGAGTTACAACGTGTTGTTTAGGAAAAACAAGATAATTTCCCACTATGCGGGATTTCCTTAAAACGTGATTTTCTGAAAAATTTTGACGAAAGAAAATTCTCCTTTGGGCTTTCTTTTGAGACTACACGTTAAGACGTACACGCCACACCAATTCTTTTCGAGTTACAACGTGTAGTTTTGGAGATACAAGCTAATTTTGTACTATGCGTTATTTCTTCTCGTAATGAGTTTCCAATGCGTACGTATATGTCTTTACTCTGCAAAACTGTATTTCCTTATGACGTGGTATTCTTACATATTCTTTCGAGAAAACTCTCCTGAGCCTTCTCTTTTGAGGCTACACACTTAGACATACACGCAACATGAAAGCTTTTCGACTTACAACGTGTTGTTTAGGAACAACAAGATAATTTCGCACGATGCGGGATTTCCTTAAAACGTGATTTTCTGAAAAATTTTGACGAAAGAAAATTCTCCTTTTGGTTCTCTTTAGATGCTACATGTTAAGACGTACACGCCACAACAATTCTTTTCGAGTTACAACGTGTAGTTTTGGAGATACAAGCTAATTTTGTACGATGAGTTATTTTTTCTCGTAATGTGTTTTCAATACGTACGTATTTATCTTTACTCTGCAAAATTGTATTTCCTAATAACGTGGTATTCTACAATATTCTTTCGACAGAAAACTCTCCTGTGCCTTCTATTTTGAGGCTACACACTTAGACATTCACGCAACATGAAAGCTTTTCGAGTTACAACGTGTTGTTTAGGAAAAACAAGATAATTTCGCACGATGCGGGATTTCCTTAAAACGTGATTTTCTGAAAAATTTTGACGAAAGAAAATTCTCCTTTTGGTTCTCTTTAGATGCTACATGTTAAGACGTACACGCCACAACAATTCTTTTCGAGTTACAACGTGTAGTTTTGGAGATACAAGCTAATTTTGTAGGATGCGTTATTTCTTCTCGTAAAGAGTTTCCAATACGTACGTATACGTCTTTACTCTGCAAAACTGTATTTCCTTATGATGTGGTATTCTTACATATTCTTTCGAGAGAAAACTCTCCTGTGCCTTCTCTTTTGAGGCTACACACTTAGACATACACGCAACATGAAAGCTTTTCGACTTAAAACGTGTTGTTTAGGAAAAACAAGATAATTTCGCACGATGCGGGATTTCCTTAAAACGTGATTTTCTGAAAAATTTTGACGAAAGAAAATTCTCCTTTTGGTTCTCTTTAGATGCTACATGTTAAGACGTACACGCCACAACAATTCCTTTCGAGTTACAACGTGTAGTTTTGGAGATACAAGCTAATTTTGTACGATGAGTTATTTTTTCTCGTAATGTGTTTTCAATACGTACGTATTTGTCTTTACTCTGCAAAATTGTATTTCCTTATAACGTGGTATTCTACAATATTCTTTCGACAGAAAACTCTTCTGTGCCTTCTGTTTTGAGGCTACACACTTAGACATTCACGCAACACGAAAGCTTTTCGAGTTACAACGTGTTGTTTAGAAAAAACAAGATAATTTCGCACGATGCGGGATTTCCTTATAACGTGATTTTCTGAAATATTTTGACAAAGAAAATTCTCCTTTGGGCTCTCTTTTGAGACTACACGTTAAGACGTACACGCCACACCAATTCTTTTCGAGTTACAACGTGTAGTTTTGGAGATACAAGCTAATTTTTTACTATGCGTTATTTCTTCTCGTAAAGAGTTTCCAATGCGTACGTATATGTCTTTACTCTGCAAAACTGTATTTCCTTATGAAGTGGTATTCTTACATATTCTTTCGAGATAAAACTCTCCTGTGCCTTCTCTTTTGAGGCTACACACTTAGACATACACGCAACATGAAAGCTTTTCGACTTACAACGTGTTGTTTAGGAAAAACAAGATAATTTCGCACGATGCAGGATTTCCTTAAATCGTGATTTTCTGAAAAATTTTGACCAAAGAAAATTCTCCTTTTGGTTCTCTTTAGATGCTACATGTTCATACGTACATGCCACAACAATTCTTTTCGAGTTACAACGTGTAGTTTTGGAGATACAAGCTAATTTTGTACGATGCGTTATTTCTTCTCGTAAAGAGTTTCCAATACGTACGTATATGTCTTTACTCTGCAAAATTGTACTTCCTTATAACGTGGTATTCTACAATATTCTTTCGACAGAAAACTCTCCTGTGCCTTCTCTTTTGAGGCTACACACTTAGACATACACGCAACACGAAAGCTTTTCGAGTTACAACGTGTTGTTTAGGAAAAACAAGATAATTTCGTACTATGCGGGATTTCCTTAAAACGTGATTTTCTGAAAAATTTTGACGAAAGAAAATTCTCCTCTGGGCTCTCTTTTGAGACTACACGTTAAGACGTACACGCCACACCAATGCTTTTCGAGTTACAACGTGTAGTTTTGGAGATACAAGCTAATTTTGTACTATGCGTTATTTCTTCTCGTAAAGAGTTTCCAATACGTAAGTATATGTCTTTACTCTGCAAAACTGTATTTCCTTATGAAGTGGTAGTCTTACATATTCTTTTGAGAGAAAACTCTCCTGTGCCTTCTCTTTTGAGGCTACATACTTAGACATACACGCAACATGAAAGCTTTTCGACTTACAACGTGTTGTTTAGGAAAAACAAGATAATTTCGCACGATGCGGGATTTCCTTCAAACGTGATTTTCGGAAAAATTTTGACGAAAGAAAATTCTCCTTTTGGTTCTCTTTAGATGCTACATGTTAAGACGTACATGCCACAACAATTCTTTTCGAGTTTCAACGTGTAGTTTTTGGAGATACAAGCTAATTTTGTACGATGCGTTATTCTTCTCCTGAAGAGTTTCCAATACGTACGTATATGTCTTTACTCTGCAAAATTTTACTTCCTTATAACGTGGTATTCTACAATATTCTTTCGACAGAAAACTCTCCTGTGCCTTCTGTTTTGAGGCTACACACTTAGACAACACGCAACACGAAAGCTTTTCGAGTTACAACGTGTTGTTTAGGAAAAACAAGATAATTTCCCACTATGCGGGATTTCCTTAAAACGTGATTTTCTGAAAAATTTTGACGAAAGAAAATTCTCCTTTGGGCTTTCTTTTGAGACTACACGTTAAGACGTACACGCCACACCAATTCTTTTCGAGTTACAACGTGTAGTTTTGGAGATACAAGCTAATTTTGTACTATGCGTTATTTCTTCTCGTAATGAGTTTCCAATGCGTACGTATATGTCTTTACTCTGCAAAACTGTATTTCCTTATGAAGTGGTATTCTTACATATTCTTTCGAGAAAACTCTCCTGAGCCTTCTCTTTTGAGGCTACACACTTAGACATACACGCAACATGAAAGCTTTTCGACTTACAACGTGTTGTTTAGGAAAAACAAGATAATTTCGCACAATGCGGGATTTCCTTAAAACGTGATTTTCTGAAAAATTTTGACGAAAGAAAATTCTCCTTTTGGTTCTCTTTAGATGCTACATGTTAAGACGTACACGCCACAACAATTCCTTTCGAGTTACAACGTGTAGTTTTGGAGATACAAGCTAATTTTGTACGATGAGTTATTTTTTCTCGTAATGTGTTTTCAATACGTACGTATTTATCTTTACTCTGCAAAATTGTATTTCCTAATAACGTGGTATTCTACAATATTCTTTCGACAGAAAACTCTCCTGTGCCTTCTATTTTGAGGCTACACACTTAGACATTCACGCAACATGAAAGCTTTTCGAGTTACAACGTGTTGTTTAGGAAAAACAAGATAATTTCGCACGATGCGGGATTTCCTTAAAACGTGATTTTCTGAAAAATTTTGACGAAAGAAAATTCTCCTTTGGGCTCTCTTTTGAGACTACACGTTAAGACGTACACGCCCCACCAATTCTTTTCGAGTTACAACGTGTAGTTTTGGAGATACAAGCTAATTTTGTACGATGCGTTGTTTCTTCTCGTAAAGTGTTTTCAATACGTACGTATTTGTCTTTACTGTGCAAAATTGTACTTCCTTATAACGGGGTATTCTACAATATTCTTTCGAGAGAAAACTCTCCTGTGCCTTCTCTTTTGAGGCTACACACTTAGACATACACGCAACTTTAAAGCTTTTCGACTTACAACGTGTTGTTTAGGAAAAACAAGATAATTTCGCACGATGCGGGATTTCCTTAAAACGTGATTTTCTGAAAAATTTTGACGAAAGAAAATTCTCCTTTTGGTTCTCTTTAGATGCTACATGTTAAGACGTACACGCCACAACAATTCTTTTCGAGATACAGCATGTAGTTTTGGAGATACAAGCTAATTTTGTACTATGCGTTATTTCTTCTCGTAAAGAGTTTCCAATGCGTACGTATATGTCTTTACTCTGCAAAACTGTATTTCCTTATGAAGTGATATTCTTACATATTCTTTCGAGAGAAAACTCTCCTGTGCCTTCTCTCTTGAGGCTACACACTTAGACATACACGCAACTTTAAAGCTTTTCGACTTACAACGTGTTGTTTAGGAAAAACAAGATAATTTCGCACGATGCGGGATTTCCTTAAAACGTGATTTTCTGAAAAATTTTGACGAAAGAAAATTCTCCTTTTGGTTCTCTTTAGATGCTACATGTTAAGACGTACACGCCACAACAATATTTTTCGAGTTACAACGTGTAGTTTTGGAGATACAAGCTAATTTTTTAGGATGCGTTATTTCTTCCCGTAAAGAGTTTCCAATACGTACGTATATGTCTTTACTCTGCAAAACTGTATTTCCTTATGATGTGGTATTCTTACATATTCTTTCGAGAGAAAACTCTCCTGTGCCTTCTCTTTTGAGGCTACACACTTAGACATACACGCAACATGAAAGCTTTTAGACTTAAAACGTGTTGTTTAGGAAAAACAAGATAATTTCGCACGATGCGGGATTTCCTTAAAACGTGATTTTCTGAAAAATTTTGACGAAAGAAAATTCTCCTTTTGGTTCTCTTTAGATGCTACATGTTCAGACGTACACGCCACAACAATTCTTTTCGAGTTACAACGTGTAGTTTTGGAGATACAAGCTAATTTTTACGATGAGTTATTTTTTCTCGTAATGTGTTTTCAATACGTACGTATTTGTCTTTACTCTGCAAAATTGTATTTCCTTATAACGTGGTATTCTACAATATTCTTTCAACAGAAAACTCTCCTGTGCCTTCTGTTTTGAGGCTACACACTTAGACATTCACGCAACAGGAAAGCTTTTCGAGTTACAACGTGTTGTTTAGGAAAAACAAGATAATTTCGCACGATGCGGGATTTCCTTAAAACGTGATTTTCTGAAAAATTTTGACGAAAGAAAATTCTCCTTTTGGTACTCTTTAGATGCTACATGTTAAGACGTACACGCCACAACAATTCTTTTCGAGTTACAACGTGTAGTTTTGGAGATACAAGCTAATTTTGTAGGATGCGTTATTTCTTCTCGTAAAGAGTTTCCAATACGTATGTATATGTCTTTACTCTGCAAAACTGTATTTCCTTATAATGTGGTATTCTTACATATTCTTTCGAGAGAAAACTCTCCTGTGCCTTCTCTTTTGAGGCTACACACTTAGACATATACGCAACATGAAAGCTTTTCGACTTAAAACGTGTTGTTTAGGAAAAACAAGATAATTTCGCACGATGCGGGATTTCCTTAAAACGTGATTTTCTGAAAAATTTTGACGAAAGAAAATTCTCCTTTTGGTTCTCTTTAGATGCTACATGTTAAGACGTACACGCCACAACAATTCTTTTTGAGTTAAAACGTGTAGTTTTGGAGATACAAGCTAATTTTGTACGATGAGTTATTTTTTCTCGTAATGTGTTTTCAATACGTACGTATTTGTCTTTACTCTGCAAAATTGTATTTCCTTATAACGTGGTATTCTACAATATTCTTTCGACAGAAAACTCTCCTGTGCCTTCTGTTTTGAGGCTACACACTTAGACATTCACGCAACATGAACGCTTTTCGAGTGACAACGTGTTGTTTAGGAAAAACAAGATAATTTCGCACGATGCGGGATTTCCTTAAAACGTGATTTTCTGAAAAATTTTGACGAAAGAAAATTCTCCTTTGGGCTCTCTTTTGAGACTACACGTTAAGACGTACACGCCACACCAATTCTTTTCGAGTTACAACGTGTAGTTTTGGAGATACAAGCTAATTTTGTACTATGCGTTATTTCTTCTCGTAAAGAGTTTCCAATACGTACGTATATGTCTTTACTCTGCAAAACTGTATTTCCTTATGAAGTGATATTCTTACATATTCTTTCGAGAGAAAACTCTCCTGTGCCTTCTCTTTTGAGGCTACACACTTAGACATACACGCAACATGAAAGCTTTTCGACTTACAACGTGTTGTTTAGGAAAAACAAGATAATTTCGCACGATGCGGGATTTCCTTAAAACGTGATTTTCTGAAAAATTTTGACGAAAGAAAATTCTCCTTTTGGTTCTCTTTAGATGCTACATGTTCAGACGTACACGCCACAACAATTCTTTTCGAGTTACAACGTGTAGTTTTGGAGATACAAGCTAATTTTTACGATGAGTTATTTTTTCTCGTAATGTGTTTTCAATACGTACGTATTTGTCTTTACTCTGCAAAATTGTATTTCCTTATAACGTGGTATTCTACAATATTCTTTCGACAGAAAACTCTCCTGTGCCTTCTGTTTTGAGGCTACACACTTAGACATTCACGCAACAGGAAAGCTTTTCGAGTTACAACGTGTTGTTTAGGAAAAACAAGATAATTTCGCACGATGCGGGATTTCCTTAAAACGTGATTTTCTGAAAAATTTTGACGAAAGAAAATTCTCGGTTCTCTTTAGATGCTACATGTTAAGACGTACACGCCACAACAATTCTTTTCGAGTTACAACGTGTAGTTTTGGAGATACAAGCTAATTTTGTAGGATGCGTTATTTCTTCTCGTAAAGAGTTTCCAATACGTACGTATATGTCTTTACTCTGCAAAACTGTATTTCCTTATAATGTGGTATTCTTACATATTCTTTCGAGAGAAAACTCTCCTGTGCCTTCTCTTTTGAGGCTACACACTTAGACATATACGCAACATGAAAGCTTTTCGACTTAAAACGTGTTGTTTAGGAAAATCAAGATAATTTCGCACGATGCGGGATTTCCTTAAAACGTGATTTTCTGAAAAATTTTGACGAAAGAAAATTCTCCTTTTGGTTCTCTTTAGATGCTACATGTTAAGACGTACACGCCACAACAATTCTTTTCGAGTTAAAACGTGTAGTTTTGGAGATACAAGCTAATTTTGTACGATGAGTTATTTTTTCTCGTAATGTGTTTTCAATGCGTACGTATTTGTCTTTACTCTGCAAAATTGTATTTCCTTATAACGTGGTATTCTACAATATTCTTTCGACAGAAAACTGTCCTGTGCCTTCTGTTTTGTGGCTACACACTTAGACATTCACGCAACACGAAAGCTTTTCGAGTGACAGCGTGTTGTTTAGGAAAAACAAGATAATTTCGCACGATGCGGGATTTCCTTAAAACGTGATTTTCTGAAAAATTTTGACGAAAGAAAATTCTCCTTTGGGCTCTCTTTTGAGACTACACGTTAAGACGTACACGCCACACCAATTCTTTTCGAGTTACAACGTGTAGTTTTGGAGATACAAGCTAATTTTGTACTATGCGTTATTTCTTCCGTAAAGAGTTTCCAATACGTACGTATATGTCTTTACTCTGCAAAACTGTATTTCCTTATGAAGTGATATTCTTACATATTCTTTCGAGATAAAACTCTCCTGTGCCTTCTCTTTTGAGGCTACACACTTAGACATACACGCAACATGAAAGCTTTTCGACTTACAACGTGTTGTTTAGGAAAAACAAGATAATTTCGCACGATGCCGGATTTCCTTAAAACGTGATTTTCTGAAAAATTTTGACGAAAGAAAATTCTCCTTTTGGTTCTCTTTAGATGCTACATGTTCAGACGTACACGCCACAACAATTCTTTTCGAGTTACAACGTGTAGTTTTGGAGATACAAGCTAATTTTGTACGATGAGTTATTTTGTCTCGTAATGTGTTTTCAATACGTACGTATTTGTCTTTAATCTGCAAAATTGTATTTCCTTATAACGTGGTATTCTACAATATTCTTTCGACAGAAAACTCTCCTGTGCCTTCTGTATTGAGGCTACACACTTAGACATTCACGCAACACGAAAGCTTTTCGAGTTACAACGTGTTGTTTAGGAAAAACAAGATAATTTCGCACGATGCGGGATTTCCTTAAAACGTGATTTTCTGAAAAATTTTGACGAAAGAAAATTCTCCTTTTGGTTCTCTTTAGATGCTACATGTTAAGACGTACACGCCACAACAATTCTTTTCGAGTTACAACGTGTAGTTTTGGAGATACAAGCTAATTTTGTAGGATGCGTTATTTCTTCTCGTAAAGAGTTTCCAATACGTACGTATACGTCTTTACTCTGCAAAACTGTATTTCCTTATGATGTGGTATTCTTACATATTCTTTCGAGAGAAAACTCTCCTGTGCCTTCTCTTTTGAGGCTACACACTTAGACATACACGCAACATGAAAGCTTTTCGACTTAAAACGTGTTGTTTAGGAAAAACAAGATAATTTCGCACGATGCGGGATTTCCTTAAAACGTGATTTTCTGAAAAATTTTGACGAAAGAAAATTCTCCTTTTGGTTCTCTTTAGATGCTACATGTTAAGACGTACACGCCACAACAATTCTTTTCGAGTTAAAACGTGTAGTTTTGGAGATACAAGCTAATTTTGTACGATGAGTTATTTTTTCTCGTAATGTGTTTTCAATACGTACGTATTTGTCTTTACTCTGCAAAATTGTATTTCCTTATAACGTGGTATTCTACAATATTCTTTCGACAGAAAACTCTCCTGTGCCTTCTGTTTTGAGGCTACACACTTAGACATTCACGCAACATGAAAGCTTTTCGAGTGACAACGTGTTGTTTAGGAAAAAGAAGATAATTTCGCACGATGCGGGATTTCCTTAAAACGTGATTTTCTGAAAAATTTTGACGAAAGAAAATTCTCCTTTGGGCTCTCTTTTGAGACTACACGTTAAGACGTACACGCCACACCAATTCTTTTCGAGTTACAACGTGTAGTTTTGGAGATACAAGCTAATTTTGTACTATGCGTTATTTCTTCTCGTAAAGAGTTTCCAATACGTACGTATATGTCTTTACTCTGCAAAACTGTATTTCCTTATGAAGTGATATTCTTACATATTCTTTCGAGAGAAAACTCTCCTCTGCCTTCTCTTTTGAGGCTACACACTTAGACATACACGCAACATGAAAGCTTTTCGACTTACAACGTGTTGTTTAGGAAAAACAAGATAATTTCGCACGATGCGGGATTTCCTTAAAACGTGATTTTCTGAAAAATTTTGACGAAAGAAAATTCTCCTTTTGGTTCTCTTTAGATGCTACATGTTCAGACGTACACGCCACAACAATTCTTTTCGAGTTACAACGTGTAGTTTTGGAGATACAAGCTAATTTTGTAGGATGCGTTATTTCTTCTCGTAAAGAGTTTCCAATACGTACGTATATGTCTTTACTCTGCAAAACTGTATTTCCTTATGATGTGGTATTCTTACATATTCTTTCGAGAGAAAACTCTCCTGTGCCTTCTCTTTTGAGGCTACACACTTAGACATACACGCAACATGAAAGCTTTTCCACTTAAAACGTGTTGTTTAGGAAAAACAAGATAATTTCGCACGATGCGGGATTTCCTTAAAACGTGATTTTCTGAAAAATTTTGACGAAAGAAAATTCTCCTTTTGGTTCTCTTTAGATGCTACATGTTAAGACGTACACGCCACAACAATTCTTTTCGAGTTACAACGTGTAGTTTTGGAGATACAAGCTAATTTTGTACGATGAGTTATTTTTTCTCGTAATGTGTTTTCAATACGTACGTATTTGTCTTTACTCTGCAAAATTGTATTTCCTTATAACGTGGTATTCTACAATATTCTTTCGACAGAAAACTCTTCTGTGCCTTCTGTTTTGAGGCTACACACTTAGACATTCACGCAACACGAAAGCTTTTCGAGTTACAACGTGTTGTTTAGGAAAAACAACATAATTTCGCACGATGCGGGATTTCCTTATAACGTGATTTTCTGAAATATTTTGACAAAGAAAATTCTCCGTTGGGCTCTCTTTTGAGACTACACGTTAAGACGTACACGCCACACCAATTCTTTTCGAGTTACAACGTGTAGTTTTGGAGATACAAGCTAATTTTGTACTATGCGTTATTTCTTCTCGTAAAGAGTTTCCAATGCGTACGTATATGTCTTTACTCTGCAAAACTGTATTTCCTTATGAAGTGGTATTCTTACATATTCTTTCGAGATAAAACTCTCCTGTGCCTTCTCTTTTGAGGCTACACACTTAGACATACACGCAACATGAAAGCTTTTCGACTTACAACGTGTTGTTTAGGAAAAACAAGATAATTTCGCACGATGCGGGATTTCCTTAAATCGTGATTTTCTGAAAAATTTTGACCAAAGAAAATTCTCCTTTTGGTTCTCTTTAGATGCTACATGTTCATACGTACATGCCACAACAATTCTTTTCGAGTTACAACGTGTAGTTTTGGAGATACAAGCTAATTTTGTACGATGCGTTATTTCTTCTCGTAAAGAGTTTCCAATACGTACGTATATGTCTTTACTCTGCAAAATTGTACTTCCTTATAACGTGGTATTCTACAATATTCTTTCGACAGAAAACTCTCCTGTGCCTTCTCTTTTGAGGCTACACACTTAGACATACACGCAACACGAAAGCTTTTCGAGTTACAACGTGTTGTTTAGGAAAAACAAGATAATTTCGTACTATGCGGGATTTCCTTAAAACGTGATTTTCTGAAAAATTTTGACGAAAGAAAATTCTCCTCTGGGCTCTCTTTTGAGACTACACGTTAAGACGTACACGCCACACCAATGCTTTTCGAGTTACAACGTGTAGTTTTGGAGATATAAGCTAATTTTGTACTATGCGTTATTTCTTCTCGTAAAGAGTTTCCAATACGTAAGTATATGTCTTTACTCTGCAAAACTGTATTTCCTTATGAAGTGGTAGTCTTACATATTCTTTTGAGAGAAAACTCTCCTGTGCCTTCTCTTTTGAGGCTACATACTTAGACATACACGCAACATGAAAGCTTTTCGACTTACAACGTGTTGTTTAGGAAAAACAAGATAATTTCGCACGATGCGGGATTTCCTTAAAACGTGATTTTCTGAAAAATTTTGACGAAAGAAAATTCTCCTTTTGGTTCTCTTTAGATGCTACATGTTAAGACGTACATGCCACAACAATTCTTTTCGAGTTACAACGTGTAGTTTTTGGAGATACAAGCTAATTTTGTACGATGCGTTATTCTTCTCCTGAAGAGTTTCCAATACGTACGTATATGTCTTTACTCTGCAAAATTTTACTTCCTTATAACGTGGTATTCTACAATATTCTTTCGACAGAAAACTCTCCTGTGCCTTCTGTTTTGAGGCTACACACTTAGACAACACGCAACACGAAAGCTTTTCGAGTTACAACGTGTTGTTTAGGAAAAACAAGATAATTTCGTACTATGCGGGGTTTCCTTAAAACGTGATTTTCTGAAAAATTTTGACGAAAGAAAATTCTCCTCTGGGCTCTCTTTTGAGACTACACGTTAAGACGTACACGCCACACCAATGCTTTTCGAGTTACAACGTGTAGTTTTGGAGATACAAGCTAATTTTGTACTATGCGTTATTTCTTCTCGTAAAGAGTTTCCAATACTTAAGTATATGTCTTTACTCTGCAAAACTGTATTTCCTTATGAAGTGGTAGTCTTACATATTCTTTTGAGAGAAAACTCTCCTGTGCCTTCTCTTTTGAGGCTACATACTTAGACATACACGCAACATGAAAGCTTTTCGACTTACAACGTGTTGTTTAGGAAAAACAAGATAATTTCGCACGATGCGGGATTTCCTTAAAACGTGATTTTCTGAAAAATTTTGACGAAAGAAAATTCTCCTTTTGGTTCTCTTTAGATGCTACATGTTAAGACGTACATGCCACAACAATTCTTTTCGAGTTACAACGTGTAGTTTTTGGAGATACAAGCTAATTTTGTACGATGCGTTATTCTTCTCCTGAAGAGTTTCCAATACGTACGTATATGTCTTTACTCTGCAAAATTGTACTTCCTTATAACGTGGTATTCTACAATATTCTTTCGACAGAAAACTCTCCTGTGCCTTCTGTTTTGAGGCTACACACTTAGACAACACGCAACACGAAAGCTTTTCGAGTTACAACGTGTTGTTTAGGAAAAACAAGATAATTTCCCACTATGCGGGATTTCCTTAAAACGTGATTTTCTGAAAAATTTTGACGAAAGAAAATTCTCCTTTGGGCTTTCTTTTGAGACTACACGTTAAGACGTACACGCCACACCAATTCTTTTCGAGTTACAACGTGTAGTTTTGGAGATACAAGCTAATTTTGTACTATGCGTTATTTCTTCTCGTAATGAGTTTCCAATGCGTACGTATATGTCTTTACTCTGCAAAACTGTATTTCCTTATGACGTGGTATTCTTACATATTCTTTCGAGAAAACTCTCCTGAGCCTTCTCTTTTGAGGCTACACACTTAGACATACACGCAACATGAAAGCTTTTCGACTTACAACGTGTTGTTTAGGAAAAACAAGATAATTTCGCACGATGCGGGATTTCCTTAAAACGTGATTTTCTGAAAAATTTTGACGAAAGAAAATTCTCCTTTTGGTTCTCTTTAGATGCTACATGTTAAGACGTACACGCCACAACAATTCTTTTCGAGTTACAACGTGTAGTTTTGGAGATACAAGCTAATTTTGTACGATGAGTTATTTTTTCTCGTAATGTGTTTTCAATACGTACGTATTTATCTTTACTCTGCAAAATTGTATTTCCTAATAACGTGGTATTCTACAATATTCTTTCGACAGAAAACTCTCCTGTGCCTTCTATTTTGAGGCTACACACTTAGACATTCACGCAACATGAAAGCTTTTCGAGTTACAACGTGTTGTTTAGGAAAAACAAGATAATTTCGCACGATGCGGGATTTCCTTAAAACGTGATTTTCTGAAAAATTTTGACGAAAGAAAATTCTCCTTTTGGTTCTCTTTAGATGCTACATGTTAAGACGTACACGCCACAACAATTCTTTTCGAGTTACAACGTGTAGTTTTGGAGATCCAAGCTAATTTTGTAGGATGCGTTATTTCTTCTCGTAAAGAGTTTCCAATACGTACGTATACGTCTTTACTCTGCAAAACTGTATTTCCTTATGATGTGGTATTCTTACATATTCTTTCGAGAGAAAACTCTCCTGTGCCTTCTCTTTTGAGGCTACACACTTAGACATACACGCAACATGAAAGCTTTTCGACTTAAAACGTGTTGTTTAGGAAAAACAAGATTATTTCGCACGATGCGGGATTTCCTTAAAACGTGATTTTCTGAAAAATTTTGACGAAAGAAAATTCTCCTTTTGGTTCTCTTTAGATGCTACATGTTAAGACGTACACGCCACAACAATTCTTTTCGAGTTAAAACGTGTAGTTTTGGAGATACAAGCTAATTTAGTACGATGAGTTATTTTTTCTCGTAATGTGTTTTCAATACGTACGTATTTGTCTTTACTCTGCAAAATTGTATTTCCTTATAACGTGGTATTCTACAATATTCTTTCGACAGAAAACTCTCCTGTGCCTTCTGTTTTGAGGCTACACACTTAGACATTCACGCAACATGAAAGCTTTTCGAGTGACAACGTGTTGTTTAGGAAAAACAAGATAATTTCGCACGATGCGGGATTTCCTTAAAACGTGATTTTCTGAAAAATTTTGACGAAAGAAAATTCTCCTTTGGGCTCTCTTTTGAGACTACACGTTAAGACGTACACGCCACACCAATTCTTTTCGAGTTACAACGTGTAGTTTTGGAGATACAAGCTAATTTTGTACTATGCGTTATTTCTTCTCGTAAAGAGTTTCCAATACGTACGTATATGTCTTTACTCTGCAAAACTGTATTTCCTTATGAAGTGATATTCTTACATATTCTTTCGAGAGAAAACTCTCCTGTGCCTTCTCTTTTGAGGCTACACACTTAGACATACACGCAACATGAAAGCTTTTCGACTTACAACGTGTTGTTTAGGAAAAACAAGATAATTTCGCACGATGCGGGATTTCCTTAAAACGTGATTTTCTGAAAAATTTTGACGAAAGAAAATTCTCCTTTTGGTTCTCTTTAGATGCTACATGTTCAGACGTACACGCCACAACAATTCTTTTCGAGTTACAACGTGTAGTTTTGGAGATACAAGCTAATTTTGTAGGATGCGTTATTTCTTCTCGTAAAGAGTTTCCAATACGTACGTATATGTCTTTACTCTGCAAAACTGTATTTCCTTATGATGTGGTATTCTTACATATTCTTTCGAGAGAAAACTCTCCTGTGCCTTCTCTTTTGAGGCTACACACTTAGACATACACGCAACATGAAAGCTTTTCCACTTAAAACGTGTTGTTTAGGAAAAACAAGATAATTTCGCACGATGCGGGATTTCCTTAAAACGTGATTTTCTGAAAAATTTTGACGAAAGAAAATTCTCCTTTTGGTTCTCTTTAGATGCTACATGTTAAGACGTACACGCCACAACAATTCTTTTCGAGTTACAACGTGTAGTTTTGGAGATACAAGCTAATTTTGTACGATGAGTTATTTTTTCTCGTAATGTGTTTTCAATACGTACGTATTTGTCTTTACTCTGCAAAATTGTATTTCCTTATAACGTGGTATTCTACAATATTCTTTCGACAGAAAACTCTTCTGTGCCTTCTGTTTTGAGGCTACACACTTAGACATTCACGCAACACGAAAGCTTTTCGAGTTACAACGTGTTGTTTAGGAAAAACAACATAATTTCGCACGATGCGGGATTTCCTTATAACGTGATTTTCTGAAATATTTTGACAAAGAAAATTCTCCGTTGGGCTCTCTTTTGAGACTACACGTTAAGACGTACACGCCACACCAATTCTTTTCGAGTTACAACGTGTAGTTTTGGAGATACAAGCTAATTTTGTACTATGCGTTATTTCTTCTCGTAAAGAGTTTCCAATGCGTACGTATATGTCTTTACTCTGCAAAACTGTATTTCCTTATGAAGTGGTATTCTTACATATTCTTTCGAGATAAAACTCTCCTGTGCCTTCTCTTTTGAGGCTACACACTTAGACATACACGCAACATGAAAGCTTTTCGACTTACAACGTGTTGTTTAGGAAAAACAAGATAATTTCGCACGATGCGGGATTTCCTTAAATCGTGATTTTCTGAAAAATTTTGATCAAAGAAAATTCTCCTTTTGGTTCTCTTTAGATGCTACATGTTCATACGTACATGCCACAACAATTCTTTTCGAGTTACAACGTGTAGTTTTGGAGATACAAGCTAATTTTGTACGATGCGTTATTTCTTCTCGTAAAGAGTTTCCAATACGTACGTATATGTCTTTACTCTGCAAAATTGTACTTCCTTATAACGTGGTATTCTACAATATTCTTTCGACAGAAAACTCTCCTGTGCCTTCTCTTTTGAGGCTACACACTTAGACATACACGCAACACGAAAGCTTTTCGAGTTACAACGTGTTGTTTAGGAAAAACAAGATAATTTCGTACTATGCGGGATTTCCTTAAAACGTGATTTTCTGAAAAATTTTGACGAAAGAAAATTCTCCTCTGGGCTCTCTTTTGAGACTACACGTTAAGACGTACACGCCACACCAATGCTTTTCGAGTTACAACGTGTAGTTTTGGAGATATAAGCTAATTTTGTACTATGCGTTATTTCTTCTCGTAAAGAGTTTCCAATACGTAAGTATATGTCTTTACTCTGCAAAACTGTATTTCCTTATGAAGTGGTAGTCTTACATATTCTTTTGAGAGAAAACTCTCCTGTGCCTTCTCTTTTGAGGCTACATACTTAGACATACACGCAACATGAAAGCTTTTCGACTTACAACGTGTTGTTTAGGAAAAACAAGATAATTTCGCACGATGCGGGATTTCCTTAAAACGTGATTTTCTGAAAAATTTTGACGAAAGAAAATTCTCCTTTTGGTTCTCTTTAGATGCTACATGTTAAGACGTACATGCCACAACAATTCTTTTCGAGTTACAACGTGTAGTTTTTGGAGATACAAGCTAATTTTGTACGATGCGTTATTCTTCTCCTGAAGAGTTTCCAATACGTACGTATATGTCTTTACTCTGCAAAATTTTACTTCCTTATAACGTGGTATTCTACAATATTCTTTCGACAGAAAACTCTCCTGTGCCTTCTGTTTTGAGGCTACACACTTAGACAACACGCAACACGAAAGCTTTTCGAGTTACAACGTGTTGTTTAGGAAAAACAAGATAATTTCGTACTATGCGGGGTTTCCTTAAAACGTGATTTTCTGAAAAATTTTGACGAAAGAAAATTCTCCTCTGGGCTCTCTTTTGAGACTACACGTTAAGACGTACACGCCACACCAATGCTTTTCGAGTTACAACGTGTAGTTTTGGAGATACAAGCTAATTTTGTACTATGCGTTATTTCTTCTCGTAAAGAGTTTCCAATACGTAAGTATATGTCTTTACTCTGCAAAACTGTATTTCCTTATGAAGTGGTAGTCTTACATATTCTTTTGAGAGAAAACTCTCCTGTGCCTTCTCTTTTGAGGCTACATACTTAGACATACACGCAACATGAAAGCTTTTCGACTTACAACGTGTTGTTTAGGAAAAACAAGATAATTTCGCACGATGCGGGATTTCCTTAAAACGTGATTTTCTGAAAAATTTTGACGAAAGAAAATTCTCCTTTTGGTTCTCTTTAGATGCTACATGTTAAGACGTACATGCCACAACAATTCTTTTCGAGTTACAACGTGTAGTTTTTGGAGATACAAGCTAATTTTGTACGATGCGTTATTCTTCTCCTGAAGAGTTTCCAATACGTACGTATATGTCTTTACTCTGCAAAATTGTACTTCCTTATAACGTGGTATTCTACAATATTCTTTCGACAGAAAACTCTCCTGTGCCTTCTGTTTTGAGGCTACACACTTAGACAACACGCAACACGAAAGCTTTTCGAGTTACAACGTGTTGTTTAGGAAAAACAAGATAATTTCCCACTATGCGGGATTTCCTTAAAACGTGATTTTCTGAAAAATTTTGACGAAAGAAAATTCTCCTTTGGGCTTTCTTTTGAGACTACACGTTAAGACGTACACGCCACACCAATTCTTTTCGAGTTACAACGTGTAGTTTTGGAGATACAAGCTAATTTTGTACTATGCGTTATTTCTTCTCGTAATGAGTTTCCAATGCGTACGTATATGTCTTTACTCTGCAAAACTGTATTTCCTTATGACGTGGTATTCTTACATATTCTTTCGAGAAAACTCTCCTGAGCCTTCTCTTTTGAGGCTACACACTTAGACATACACGCAACATGAAAGCTTTTCGACTTACAACGTGTTGTTTAGGAAAAACAAGATAATTTCGCACGATGCGGGATTTCCTTAAAACGTGATTTTCTGAAAAATTTTGACGAAAGAAAATTCTCCTTTTGGTTCTCTTTAGATGCTACATGTTAAGACGTACACGCCACAACAATTCTTTTCGAGTTACAACGTGTAGTTTTGGAGATACAAGCTAATTTTGTACGATGAGTTATTTTTTCTCGTAATGTGTTTTCAATACGTACGTATTTATCTTTACTCTGCAAAATTGTATTTCCTAATAACGTGGTATTCTACAATATTCTTTCGACAGAAAACTCTCCTGTGCCTTCTATTTTGAGGCTACACACTTAGACATTCACGCAACATGAAAGCTTTTCGAGTTACAACGTGTTGTTTAGGAAAAACAAGATAATTTCGCACGATGCGGGATTTCCTTAAAACGTGATTTTCTGAAAAATTTTGACGAAAGAAAATTCTCCTTTGGGCTCTCTTTTGAGACTACACGTTAAGACGTACACGCCCCACCAATTCTTTTCGAGTTACAACGTGTAGTTTTGGAGATACAAGCTAATTTTGTACTATGCGTTATTTCTTCTCGTAAAGTGTTTTCAATACGTACGTATTTGTCTTTACTGTGCAAAATTGTACTTCCTTATAACGGGGTATTCTACAATATTCTTTCGAGAGAAAACTCTCCTGTGCCTTCTCTTTTGAGGCTACACACTTAGACATACACGCAACTTTAAAGCTTTTCGACTTACAACGTGTTGTTTAGGAAAAACAAGATAATTTCGCACGATGCGGGATTTCCTTAAAACGTGATTTTCTGAAAAATTTTGACGAAAGAAAATTCTCCTTTTGGTTCTCTTTAGATGCTACATGTTAAGACGTACACGCCACAACAATTCTTTTCGAGATACAGCATGTAGTTTTGGAGATACAAGCTAATTTTGTACTATGCGTTATTTCTTCTCGTAAAGAGTTTCCAATACGTACGTATATGTCTTTACTCTGCAAAACTGTATTTCCTTATGAAGTGATATTCTTACATATTCTTTCGAGAGAAAACTCTCCTGTGCCTTCTCTCTTGAGGCTACACACTTAGACATACACGCAACTTTAAAGCTTTTCGACTTACAACGTGTTGTTTAGGAAAAACAAGATAATTTCGCACGATGCGGGATTTCCTTAAAACGTGATTTTCTGAAAAATTTTGACGAAAGAAAATTCTCCTTTTGGTTCTCTTTAGATGCTACATGTTAAGACGTACACGCCACAACAATTCTTTTCGAGTTACAACGTGTAGTTTTGGAGATACAAGCTAATTTTTTAGGATGCGTTATTTCTTCCCGTAAAGAGTTTCCAATACGTACGTATATGTCTTTACTCTGCAAAACTGTATTTCCTTATGATGTGGTATTCTTACATATTCTTTCGAGAGAAAACTCTCCTGTGCCTTCTCTTTTGAGGCTACACACTTAGACATACATGCAACATGAAAGCTTTTCGACTTAAAACGTGTTGTTTAGGAAAAACAAGATAATTTCGCACGATGCGGGATTTACTTAAAACGTGATTTTCTGAAAAATTTTGACGAAAGAAAATTCTCCTTTTGGTTCTCTTTAGATGCTACATGTTCAGACGTACACGCCACAACAATTCTTTTCGAGTTACAACGTGTAGTTTTGGAGATACAAGCTAATTTTTACGATGAGTTATTTTTTCTCGTAATGTGTTTTCAATACGTACGTATTTGTCTTTACTCTGCAAAATTGTATTTCCTTATAACGTGGTATTCTACAATATTCTTTCGACAGAAAACTCTCCTGTGCCTTCTGTTTTGAGGCTACACACTTAGACATTCACGCAACAGGAAAGCTTTTCGAGTTACAACGTGTTGTTTAGGAAAAACAAGATAATTTCGCACGATGCGGGATTTCCTTAAAACGTGATTTTCTGAAAAATTTTGACGAAAGAAAATTCTCCTTTGGGCTCTCTTTTGAGACTACACGTTAAGACGTACACGCCACACCAATTCTTTTCGCGTTACAACGTGTAGTTTTGGAGATACAAGCTAATTTTGTACTATGCGTTATTTCTTCCGTAAAGAGTTTCCAATACGTACGTATATGTCTTTACTCTGCAAAACTGTATTTCCTTATGAAGTGATATTCTTACATATTCTTTCGAGATAAAACTCTCCTGTGCCTTCTCTTTTGAGGCTACACACTTAGACATACACGCAACATGAAAGCTTTTCGACTTACAACGTGTTGTTTAGGAAAAACAAGATAATTTCGCATGATGCGGGATTTCCTTAAAACGTGATTTTCTGAAAAATTTTGACGAAAGAAAATTCTCCTTTTGGTTCTCTTTAGATGCTACATGTTCAGACGTACACGCCACAACAATTCTTTTCGAGTTACAACGTGTAGTTTTGGAGATACAAGCTAATTTTGTACGATGAGTTATTTTGTCTCGTAATGTGTTTTCAATACGTACGTCTTTGTCTTTACTCTGCAAATTGTATTTCCTTATAACGTGGTATTCTACAATATTCTTTCGACAGAAAACTCTCCTGTGCCTTCTGTATTGAGGCTACACACTTAGACATTCACGCAACACGAAAGCTTTTCGAGTTACAACGTGTTGTTTAGGAAAAACAAGATAATTTCGCATGATGCAGGATTTCCTTAAAACGTGATTTTCTGAAAAATTTTGACGAAAGAAAATTCTCCTTTTGGTTCTCTTTAGATGCTACATGTTAAGACGTACACGCCACAACAATTCTTTTCGAGTTACAACGTGTAGTTTTGGAGATACAAGCTAATTTTGTAGGATGCGTTATTTCTTCTCGTAAAGAGTTTCCAATACGTACGTATATGTCTTTACTCTGCAAAACTGTATTTCCTTATGAAGTGGTATTCTTACATATTCCTTCGAGAGAAAACTCTCCCGTGCCTTCTCTTTTGAGGCTACACACTTAGACATACACGCAACATGAAAGCTTTTCGACTTACAACGTGTTGTTTAGGAAAAACAAGATAATTTCGCACGATGCGGGATTTCCTTAACACGTGATTTTCTGAAAAATTTTGACGAAAGAAAATTCTCCTTTTGGTTCTCTTTAGATGCTATATGTTCAGACGTACACGCCACAACAATTCTTTTCGAGTTACAACGTGTAGTTTTGGAGATACAAGCTAATTTTGTACGATGCGTTATTTCTTCTTGTAATGTGTTTTCAATACGTACGTATTTGTCTTTACTCTGCAAAATTGTATTTCCTTATAACGTGGTATTCTACAATATTCTTTCGACAGAAAACTCTCCTGTGCCTTCTGTTTTGAGGCTACACACTTAAACATTCACGCAACACGAAAGCTTTTCGAGTTACAACGTGTTGTTTAGGAAAAACAAGATAATTTCGCACGATGAGGGATTTCCTTAAAACGTGATTTTCTGAAAAATTTTGACGAAAGAAAATTCTCCTCTGGGCTCTCTTTTGAGACTACACGTTAAGACGTACACGCCACACCAATTCTTTTCGAGTTACAACGTGTAGTTTTGGAGATACAAGCTAATTTTGTACGATGCGTTATTTCTTCTCGTAAAGAGTTTCCAATGCGTACGTATATGTCTTTACTCTGCAAAACTGTATTTCCTTATGAAGTGGTATTCTTACATATTCTTTTGAGATAAAACTCTCCTGTGCCTTCTCTTTTGAGGCTACACACTTAGACATACACGCAACATGAAAGCTTTTCGACTTACAACGTGTTGTTTAGGAAAAACAAGATAATTTCGCACGATGCGGGATTTCCTTAAATCGTAATTTTCTGAGAAATTTTGACGAAAGAAAATTCTCCTTTTGGTTCTCTTTAGATGCTACATGTTCAGACGTACATGCCACAACAATTCTTTTCGAGTTACAACGTGTAGTTTTGGAGATACAAGCTAATTTTGTACGATGCGTTGTATCTTCTCGTTAAGTGTTTTCAATACGTTCGTATTTGTCTTTAATCTGCAAAATTGTACTTCCTTATAACGGCTTATTCTACAATATTCTTTCGAGAGAAAACTCTCCTGTGCCTTCTCTTTTGAGGCTACACACTTAGACATACACGCAACATGAAAGCTTTTCGACTTACAACGTGTTGTTTAGGAAAAACAAGATAATTTCGCACGATGCGGGATTTCCATAAAACGTGATTTTCTGAAAAATTTTGACGAAAGAAAATTCTCCTTTTGGTTCTCCTTAGATGCTACATGTTCAGACGTACACGCCACAACAATTCTTTTCGAGTTACAACGTGTAGTTTTGGAGATACAAGCTAATTTTTTTAGGATGCGTTATTTCTTCTCGTAAAGAGTTTCCAATACGTACGTATATTTCTTTACTCTGCAAAACTGTATTTCCTTATGATGTGGTATTCTTACATATTCTTTCGAGAGAAAACTCTCCTGTGCCTTCTCTTTTGAGGCTACACACTTAGACATACACGCAACATGAAAGCTTTTCGACTTACAACGTGTTGTTTAGGAAAAACAAGATAATTTCGCACGATGCGGGATTTCCTTAAAACGTGATTTTCTGAAAAATTTTGACGAACGAAAATTCTCCTTTTGGTTCTCTTTAGATGCTACATGTTAAGACGTACACGCCACAACAATTCTTTTCGAGATACAACATGTAGTTTTGGAGATACAAGCTAATTTTGTACTATGCGTTATTTCTTCTGGTAAAGAGTTTCCAATGCGTACGTATATGTCTTTACTCTGCAAAACTGTATTTCCTTATGAAGGGGTATTCTTACATATCCTTTCGAGAGAAAACTGCCCTGTGCCTTCTCTTTTGAGGCTATACACTTAGACATACACGCAACATGAAAGCTTTTCGACTTACAACGTGTTGTTTAGGAAAAACAAGATAATTTCGCACGATGCGGTATTTCCTTAAAACGTGATATTCTGAAAAATTTTGACGAAAGAAAATTCTCCTTTTGGTTCTCTTTACATGCTACATGTTAAGACGTACATGCCACAACAATTCTTTTTGAGTTACAATGTGTAGTTTTGGAGATACAAGCTAATTTTGTACGATGCGTTATTTCTTCTCGTAAAGAGTTTCCAATGCGTACGTATATGTCTTTACTCTGCAAAACTGTATTTCCTTATGAAGGGGTATTCTTACATATCCTTTCGAGAGAAAACTGTCCTGTGCCTTCTCTTTTGAGGCTATACACTTAGACATACACGCAACATGAAAGCTTTTCGACTTACAACGTGTTGTTTAGGAAAAACAAGATAATTTCGCACGATGCGGTATTTCCTTAAAACGTGATATTCTGAAAAATTTTGACGAAAGAAAATTGTCCTTTTGGTTCTCTTTAGATGCTACATGTTAAGACGTACATGCCACAACAATTCTTTTCGAGTTACAATGTGTAGTTTTGGAGATACAAGCTAATTTTGTACGATGCGTTATTTCTTCTCGTAAATAGTTTCCAATACGTACGTATATGTCTTTACTCTGCAAAACTGTATTTCCTTATGAAGTGGTATTCTTACATATTCTTTCGAGAGAAAACTCTCCTGTGCCTTCTCTTTTGAGGCTACACACTTAGACATACACGCAACATGAAAGCTTTTCGACTTACAACGTGTTGTTTAGGAAAAACAAGATAATTTCGCACGATGCGGGATTTCGTTAAAACGTGATTTTCTGAAAAATTTTGACGAAAGAAAATTCTCCTTTTGGTTCTCTTTAGATGCTACATGTTAAGACGTACACGCCACAACAATTCTTTTCGAGTTACAACGTGTAGTTTTGGAGATACAAGCTAATTTTGTACGATGCGTTATTTTTTTCTCGTAATGTGTTTTCAATACGTACGTATTTGTCTTTACTCTGCAAAATTGTATTTCCTTATAACGTGGTATTCTACAATATTCTTTCGACAGAAAACTCTCCTGTGCCTTCTGTATTGAGGCTACACACTTAGACATTCACGCAACACGAAAGCTTTTCGAGTTACAACGTGTTGTTTAGGAAAAACAAGATAATTTCGCACGATGCGGGATTTCCTTAAAACGTGATTTTCTGAAAAATTTTGACGAAAGAAAATTCTCCTTTGGGCTCTCTTTTGAGACTACACATTTAGACGTACACGCCACACCAATTCTTTTCGAGTTACAACGTGTAGTTTTGGAGATACAAGCTAATTTTGTACTATGCGTTATTTCTTCTCGCAAAGAGTTTCCAATGCGTACGTATATGTCTTTACTCTGCAAAACTGTATTTCCTTATGAAGTGGTATTCTTACATATTCTTTCGAGAGAAAACTCTCCTGTGCCTTCTCTTTTGAGGCTACACACTTAGACATACACGCAACATGAAAGCTTTTCGACTTACAACGTGTTGTTTAGGAAAAACAAGATAATTTCGCACGATGCGGGATTTCCTTAAATCGTGATTTTCTGAAAAATTTTGACGAAAGAAAATTCTCCTTTTGGTTCCCTTTAGATGCTACATGTTAAGACGTACACGCCACAACAATTCTTTTCGAGTTACAACGTGTAGTTTTGGACATACAAGCTAATTTTGTACGATGCGTTGTTTCTTCTCGTAAAGTGTTTTCAATACGTACGTATTTGTCTTTACTCTGCAAAATTGTACTTCCTTATAACGGGGTATTCTACAATATTCTTTCGAGAGAAAACTCTCCTGTGCCTTCTCTTTTGAGGCTACACACTTAGACATACACGCAACATGAAAGCTTTTCGACTTACAACGTGTTGTTTAGGAAAAACAAGATAATTTCGTACTATGCGGGATTTCCTTAAAACGTGATTTTCTGAAAAATTTTGACGAAAGAAAATTCTCCTTTTGGTTCTCTTTAGATGCTACATGTTAAGACGTACACGCCACAACAATTCTTTTCGAGATACAACATGTAGTTTTGGAGATACAAGCTAATTTTGTACTATGCGTTATTTCTTCTGGTAAAGAGTTTCCAATGCGTACGTATATGTCTTTACTCTTCAAAACTGTATTTCCTTATGAAGTGGTATTCTTACATATCCTTTCGAGAGAAAACTGTCCTGTGCCTTCTCTTTTGAGGCTACACACTTAGACATACACGCAACATGAAAGCTTTTTGACTTACAACGTGTCGTTTAGGAAAAACAAGATAATTTCACACGATGCGGGATTTCCTTAAAACGTGATTTTCTGAAAAATTTTGACGAACGAAAATTCTCCTTTTTGTTCTCTTTAGATGCTACATGTTAAGACGTACACGCCACAACAATTCTTTTCGAGATACAACATGTAGTTTTGGAGATACAAGCTAATTTTGTACTATGCGTTATTTCTTCTCGAAAAGAGTTTCCAATGCGTACATATATGTCTTTACTCTGCAAAACTGTATTTCCTTATGAAGTGGTATTCTTACATATCCTTTCGAGAGAAAACTGTCCTGTGCCTTCTCTTTTGAGGCTACACACTTAGACATACACGCAACATGAAAGCTTTTCGACTTACAACGTGTTGTTTATGAAAAACAAGATAATTTCGCACGATGCGGGATTTCCTTAAAACGTGATTTTCTGAAAAATTTTGACGGAAGAAAATTCTCCTTTTGGTTCTCCTTAGATGCTACATGTTAAGACGTACACGCCACACCAACTCTTTTCGAGTTACAACGTGTAGTTTTGGAGATACAAGCTAATTTTGTACTATGCGTTATTTCTTCTCGTAAAGAGTTTCCAATGCGTACGTATATGTCTTTACTCTGCAAAACTGTATTTCCTTATGAAGTGGTATTCTTACATATTCTTTCGAGAGAAAACTGTCCTGTGCCTTCTCTTTTGAGGCTACACACTTAGACATACACGCAACATGAAAGCTTTTCGACTTACAACGTGTTGTTTAGGAAAAACAAGATAATTTCGCACGATGCGGGATTTCCTTAAATCGTGATTTTCTGAAAAATTTTGACGAAAGAAAATTCTCCTTTTGGTTCTCTTTAGATGCTACATGTTCAGACGTACATGCCACAACAATTCTTTTCGAGTTACAACGTGTAGTTTTGGAGATACAAGCTAATTTTGTACGATGCGTTATTTCCGCTCGTAAAGAGTTTCCAATACGTATGTATATGTCTTTACTCTGCAAAATTGTACTTCCTTATAACGTGGTATTCTACAATATTCTTTCGACAGAAAACTCTCCTGTGCCTTCTCTTTTGAGGCTACACACTTAGACATACACGCAACATGAAAGCTTTTCGACTTACAACCTGTTGTTTAGGAAAAACAAGATAATTTCGCACGATGCGGGATTTCCTTAAATCGTGATTTTCTGAAAAATTTTGACGAAAGAAATTTTCCTTTTGGTTCTCTTTAGATGCTACATGTTAAGACGTACACGCCACAACAATTCTTTTCGAGTTACAACGTGTAGTTTTGGAGATACAAACTAATTTTGTACGATGCGTTGTTTCTTCTCGTAAAGTGTTTTCAATACGTACGTATTTGTCTTTACTCTGCAAAATTGTACTTCCTTACAACGGGGTATTCTACAATATTTTTTCGAGAGAAAACTCTCCTGTGCCTTCTCTTTTGAGGCTACACACTTAGACATACACGCAACATGAAAGCTTTTCGACTTACAACGTGTTGTTTAGGAAAAACAAGATAATTTCGCACGATTCGGGATTTCCTTAAAACGTGATTTTCTGAAAAATTATGACGAAAGAAAATTCTCCTTTTGGTTCTCTTTAGATGCTACATGTTAAGACGTACACGCCAAAACAATTCTTTTCGAGATACAACATGTAGTTTTGGAGATACAATCTAATTTTGTACTATGCGTTATTTCTTCTGGTAAAGAGTTTCCAATGCGTACGTATATGTGTTTACTCTGCAAAACTGTATTTCCTTATGAAGTGGTATTCTTACATATCCTTTCGAGAGAAAACTGTCCTGTGCCTTCTCTTTTGAGGCTACACACTTAGACATACACGCAACATGAAAGCTTTTCGACTTACAACGTGTTGTTTAGGAAAAACAAGATAATTTCACACGATGCGGGATTTCCTTAAAACGTGATTTTCTGAAAAATTTTGACGAACGAAAATTCTCCTTTTGGTTCTCTTTAGATGCTACATGTTAAGACGTACATGCCACAACAATTCTTTTCGAGATACAACATGTAGTTTTGGAGATACAAGCTAATTTTGTACAATGCGTTATTTCTTCTCGAAAAGAGTTTCCAATGCGTACATATTTGTCTTTACTCTGCAAAACTATATTTCCTTATGAAGTGGTATTCTTACATATCCTTTCGAGAGAAAACTGTCCTGTGCCTTCTCGTTTGAGGCTACACACTTAGACATACAAGCAACATGAAAGCTTTTCGACTTACAACGTTTTGTTTAGGAAAAACAAGATAATTTCGCACGATGCGGGATTTCCTTAAAACGTGATTTTCTGAAAAATTTTGACGAAAGAAAATTCTCCTTTTGGTTCTCTTTTGATGCTACATGTTAAGACGTACACGCCACAACAATTCTTTTCGAGTTACAACGTGTAGTTTTGGAGATACAAGCTAATTTTGTACTATGCGTTATTTCTTCTCGTAAAGAGTTTCCAATGCGTACGTATATGTCTTTACTCTGCAAAACTGTATTTCCTTATGAAGTGGTATTCTTACATATTCTTTCGAGAGAAAACTGTCCTGTGCCTTCTCTTTTGAGGCTACACACTTAGACATACACGCAACATGAAAGCTTTTCGACTTACAACGTGTTGTTTAGGAAAAACAAGATAATTTCGCACGATGCGGGATTTCCTTAAATCGTGATTTTCTGAAAAATTTTGACGAAAGAAAATTCTCCTTTTGGTTCTCTTTAGATGCTACATGTTCAGACGTACATGCCACAACAATTCTTTTCGAGTTACAACGTGTAGTTTTGGAGATACAAGCTAATTTTGTACGATGCGTTATTTCCGCTCGTAAAGAGTTTCCAATACGTATGTATATGTCTTTACTCTGCAAAATTGTACTTCCTTATAACGTGGTATTCTACAATATTCTTTCGACAGAAAACTCTCCTGTGCCTTCTCTTTTGAGGCTACACACTTAGACATACACGCAACATGAAAGCTTTTCGACTTACAACCTGTTGTTTAGGAAAAACAAGATAATTTCGCACGATGCGGGATTTCCTTAAATCGTGATTTTCTGAAAAATTTTGACGAAAGAAAATTTTCCTTTTGGTTCTCTTTAGATGCTACATGTTAAGACGTACACGCCACAACAATTCTTTTCGAGTTACAACGTGTAGTTTTGGAGATACAAACTAATTTTGTACGATGCGTTGTTTCTTCTCGTAAAGTGTTTTCAATACGTACGTATTTGTCTTTACTCTGCAAAATTGTACTTCCTTACAACGGGGTATTCTACAATATTTTTTCGAGAGAAAACTCTCCTGTGCCTTCTCTTTTGAGGCTACACACTTAGACATACACGCAACATGAAAGCTTTTCGACTTACAACGTGTTGTTTAGGAAAAACAAGATAATTTCGCACGATGCGGGATTTCCTTAAAACGTGATTTTCTGAAAAATTATGACGAAAGAAAATTCTCCTTTTGGTTCTCTTTAGATGCTACATGTTAAGACGTACACGCCAAAACAATTCTTTTCGAGATACAACATGTAGTTTTGGAGATACAAGCTAATTTTGTACTATGCGTTATTTCTTCTGGTAAAGAGTTTCCAATGCGTACGTATATGTGTTTACTCTGCAAAACTGTATTTCCTTATGAAGTGGTATTCTTACATATCCTTTCGAGAGAAAACTGTCCTGTGCCTTCTCTTTTGAGGCTACACACTTAGACATACACGCAACATGAAAGCTTTTCGACTTACAACGTGTTGTTTAGGAAAAACAAGATAATTTCACACGATGCGGGATTTCCTTAAAACGTGATTTTCTGAAAAATTTTGACGAACGAAAATTCTCCTTTTGGTTCTCTTTAGATGCTACATGTTAAGACGTACATGCCACAACAATTCTTTTCGAGATACAACATGTAGTTTTGGAGATACAAGCTAATTTTGTACAATGCGTTATTTCTTCTCGAAAAGAGTTTCCAATGCGTACATATTTGTCTTTACTCTGCAAAACTGTATTTCCTTATGAAGTGGTATTCTTACATATCCTTTCGAGAGAAAACTGTCCTGTGCCTTCTCTTTTGAGGCTACACACTTAGACATACAAGCAACATGAAAGCTTTTCGACTTACAACGTGTTGTTTAGGAAAAACAAGATAATTTCGCACGATGCGGGATTTCCTTAAAACGTGATTTTCTGAAAAATTTTGACGAAAGAAAATTCTCCTTTTGGTTCTCTTTTGATGCTACATGTTAAGACGTACACGCCACAACAATTCTTTTCGAGTTACAACGTGTAGTTTTGGAGATACAAGCTAATTTTGTACTATGCGTTATTTCTTCTCGTAAAGAGTTTCCAATGCGTACGTATATGTCTTTACTCTGCAAAACTGTATTTCCTTATGAAGTGGTATTCTTACATATTCTTTCGAGATAAAACTCTCCTGTGCCTTCTCTTTTGAGGCTACACACTTAGACATACACGCAACATGAAAGCTTTTCGACTTACAACGTGTTGTTTAGGAAAAACAAGATAATTTCGCACGATGCGGGATTTCCTTAAATCGTGATTTTCTGAAAAATTTTGACGAAAGAGAATTCTCCTTTTGGTTCTCTTTAGATGCTACATGTTCAGACGTACATGCCACAACAATTCTTTTCGAGTTACGACGTGTAGTTTTGGAGATACAAGCTAATTTTGTACGATGCGTTGTATCTTCTCGTAAAGTGTTTTCAATACGTACGTATTTGTCTTTACTCTGCAAAATTGTACTTCCTTATAACGGGGTATTCTACAATATTCTTTCGAGAGAAAACTCTCCTGTGCCTTCTCTTTTGAGGCTACACACTTAGACATACACGCAACATGAAAGCTTTTCGACTTACAACGTGTTGTTTAGGAAAAACAAGATAATTTCGAACGATGCGGGATTTCCTTAAAACGTGATTTTCTGAAAAATTTTGACGAAAGAAAATTCTCCTTTTGGTTCTCTTTAGATGCTACATATTCAGACGTACACGCCACAACAATTCTTTTCGAGTTACAACGTGTAGTTTTGGAGATACAAGCTAATTTTGTACGATGCGTTACTTCTTCTCGTAATGTGTTTTCAATACGTACGTATTTGTCTTTACCCTGCAAAATTGTATTTCCTTATAATGTGGTATTCTACAATATTCTTTCGACAGAAAACTCTCCTGTGCCTTCTGTTTTGAGCCTACACACTTAGACATTCACGCAACACGAAAGCTTTTCGAGTTACAACGTGTTGTTTAGGAAAAACAAGATAATTTCGCACGATGCGGGATTTCCTTAAAACGTGATTTTCTGAAAAATTTTGACGAAAGAAAATTCTCCTTTGGGCTCTCTTTTGAGACTACACGTTAAGACGTACACGCCACACCAATTCTTTTCGAGTTACAACGTGTAGTTTTGGAGATACAAGCTAATTTTGTACTATGCGTTACTTCTTCTCGTAAAGAGTTTCCAATGCGTACGTATATGTCTTTACTCTGCAAAACTGTATTTCCTTATGAAGTGGTATTCTTACATATTCTTTTGAGATAAAACTCTCCTGTGCCTTCTCTTTTGAGGCTACACACTTAGACATACACGCAACATGAAAGCTTTTCGACTTACAACGTGTTGTTTAGGAAAAACAAGATAATTTCGCACGATGCGGGATTTCCTTAAATCGTGATTTTCTGAAAAATTTTGACGAAAGAAAATTCTCCTTTTGGTTCTCTTTAGATGCTACATGTTAAGACGTACACGCCACAGCAATTCTTTTCGAGTTACAACGTGTAGTTTTGGAGATACAAGCTAATTCTGTACGATGCGTTGTTTCTTCTCGTAAAGTGTTTTCAATACGTATGTATTTGTCTTTACTCTGAAAAATTGTACTTCCTTATAACGGGGTATTCTACAATATTCTTTCGAGAGAAAACTCTCCTGTGCCTTCTCTTTTGAGGCTACACACTTAGACATACACGCAACATGAAAGCTTTTCGACTTACAACGTGTTGTTTAGGAAAAACAAGATAATTTCGCACGATGCGGGATTTCCTTAAAACGTGATTTTCTGAAAAAATTTGACGAAAGAAAATTCTCCTTTTGGTTCTCTTTAGATGCTACATGTTAAGACGTACACGCCACAACAATTCTTTTCGAGATACAACGTGTAGTTTTGGAGATACAAGCTAATTTTGTACTATGCGTTATTTCTTCTGGTAAAGAGTTTCCAATGCGTACGTATATGTGTTTACTCTGCAAAACTGTATTTCCTTATGAAGTGGTATTCTTACATATCCTTTCGAGAGAAAACTGTCCTGTGCCTTCTCTTTTGAGGCTACACACTTAGACATACACGCAACATGAAAGCTTTTCGACTTACAACGTGTTGTTTAGGAAAAACAAGATAATTTCGCACGATGCGGGATTTCCTTAAAACGTGATTTTCTGAAAAATTTTGACGAAAGAAAATTCTCCTTTTGGTTCTCTTTAGATGCTACATGTTAAGACGTACACGCCACAACAATTCTTTTCGAGTTACAACGTGTAGTTTTGGAGATACAAGCTAATTTTGTACGATGAGTTATTTTTTCTCGTAATGTGTTTTCAATACGTACGTATTTGTCTTTACTCTGCAAAATTGTATTTCCTTATAACGTGGTATTCTACAATATTCTTTCGACAGAAAACTCTCCTGTGCCTTCTCTTTTGAGGCCACACACTTAGACATTCACGCAACATGAAAGCTTTTCGAGTTACAACGTGTTGTTTAGGAAAAACAAGATAATTTCGCACGATGCGGGATTTCCTTAAAACGTGATTTTCTGAAAAATTTTGACGAAAGAAAATTCTCCTTTGGGCTCTCTTTTGAGACTACACGTTAAGACGTACATGCCACACCAATTTTTTTCGAGTTACAACGTGTAGTTTTGGAGATACAAGCTAATTTTGTACTATGCGTTATTTCTTCTCGTAAAGAGTTTTCAATGCGTACGTATATGTCTTTACTCTGCAAAACTGTATTTCCTTATGAAGTGGTATTCTTACATATTCTTTCGAGAGAAAACTCTCCTGTGCCTTCTCTTTTGAGGCTACACACTTAGACATACACGCAACATGAAAGCTTTTCGAGTTACAACGTGTTGTTTAGGAAAAACAAGATAATTTCGCACGATGCGGGATTTCCTTACGTCGTGATTTTCTGAAAAATTTTGACGAAAGAAAATTCTCCTTTTGGTTCTCTTTAGATGCTACATGTTCAGACGTACATGCCACAACAATTCTTTTCGAGTTACAACGTGTAGTTTTGGAGATCAAGCTAATTCTGTACGATGCATTGTTTCTTCTCTTAAAGTGTTTTCAATACGTACGTATTTGTCTTTACTCTGCAAAATTGTACTTCCTTATAACGTGGTATTCTACAATATTCTTTCGAGAGAAAACTCTCCTGTGCCTTCTCTTTTGAGGCTCCACGCATAGACATACAGGCAACACCAAAGCTTTTCGAGTTACAACGTGTTGTTTATGGAAAACAAGATAATTTTGCACGATGCGGGATTTCCTTAAAACGTGGTTTTCTGACAAATTTTGACTAAAGAATATTCTCCTGTGGCTTCTTTTTTGAGGCTACACGTTTAGACGTGCACGCCACACCAAATCCTTTCGAGTTACCACGTGTTGTTTAAGAGATACAAGCTAATTTTGTATGATGCGTTATTTCTTTTCATAAAGTGGTTCCAATACGTATGTATTAGTCTTTACTCTGCAACACTGTATTTCCTTATAACGTTGTAACCTTACATGTTCTTGCGAGAGAAAACTCTCCTGTGCATTCTCTTTAGAGGCTACATGCTCAGACATACACGCAACACCAAAGCTTTTCGAGTTACAACGTGTTGTTTAGGAAAAACAAGATAATTTTGCACGATGCGGGATTTCCTTAAAACGTGGTTTTCTGACAAATTTTGACGAAAGTAAGTTCTCATGTGGGTTCTCTTTTGAGGCTACACGTGTAGCCGTACGAGCCACACCAAATATTTTTGAGTTACAACGTGTTGTTTAGGAGATACAAGCAAATATTGTACGATGCGCTATTTCTTCTCATTAAGTGTTTCCAATACATACATATTTGTCTTTACTCTGCAACACTGTATTTCCTTATAACATGGTATTCTTACATATTCTTTCGAGGGAAAACTCTCCTGTGCATTCTCTTTTGAGGCTACACGATTAGACAAGCACGCAACACCAAAGCTTTTCGAGTTACAACATGTTGTTTAGGAAAAAGAAGATGATTTCGCACGATGAGGGATTTCCTAAAAACCTGGTTTTCTGAAAAAATTTGACGAAAGAAAATTCTCCTTTGGGTTCTCTTTTGAGGCTACATATTTAGACGTACACGTCACACCAAATCTTTTCGAGTTACAACGTGTTGTTTAGGAGATACAAGCTAATTTTTTATAATGCGTTAATTCTCCTAAAGTGTTTCCAATACGTACGTATTTGTCTTTACTCTGCAACACTGTATTTCCTTATAACTTGGTATTCTTACATATTCTTTCGAGAGAAAACTATCCTGTGCATTCCCTTTTGAGGCTAAACACTAAGACATACAGGCAACACCAAAGCTTTTTGAGTTACAACGTGTTGTTTTTAAAAAACAAGATAATTTCGCACAATGCTGGATTTCCTTACAACATGGTTTTCTGACAAATTTTGACAAAAGAAAATTATTCTGTTGGTTCTCTTTTGAAGCTTCATGTTTAGACGTGCACGCCACACCTAATCCTTTCGAGTTACCACGTGTTGTTTAGGAGATAGAAGCTAATTTTGTACGATGCTTTATTTCTTCTCGTAAAGTGTGTCCAATACGTACGTATTTGTCTTTACTCTGCAACACTGTATTTCCTTATAATGTGGTATTCTTACACATTCTTTCGAGAGAAAACTATCTTGTGCGTTCCCTTTTGAGGCTACACACTTAGACATACAGGCAACACCAAAGCTTTTCAAGTTACAACGTGTTGTTTATGAAAAACAAGATAATTTCGCACGATGCGGGATTTCCTTAAAACTTGGTGTTCTGACAAATTTTGACGAAAGAAAATTCTCCTGTGGGTTCTCTTTTGAGGCTACATGTTTAGCCGTGCACGCCACACGAAATCCTTTCGAATTATCACGTGTTGTTTAGGAGATAAAAGCTAATTTTGTACGATGCGTTATTTCTTCTCGTAAAGTGTTTCCAATATGTATGTATTTGTCTTTACTCTGCAACACTGTATTTCCTTATAACATTGTATTCTTATATGTTCTTTCGAGAGAAAACTCTCCTGTGCGTTCTCTTTAGAGGCTACATGCTTAGATATACACGCAACACCAAAGCTTTTCGAGTTACAACGTGTTGTTTAGGAAAAACAAGATAATTTTGCACGATGCGGGATATCCTTAAAACGTGGTTTTCTGACAAATTTTAACGAAAGAAAGTTCTCCTGTGCGTTGTCTTTTGAGGCTACAGGTTTAGACGTACACGCTACACCAAATCTTTTCGAGTTATAACTTGTTGTTTAGGAGATACAAGCAAATTTTGTTCGATGCGTTATTTCTTCTTGTAAAGTGTGTCCAATACGTACTTAATTGTCTTTACTCTGCAACACTGTATTTCCTTATAACGTGGTATTCTTACATATTCTTTCGAGGGAAACGTCTCCTGTGCGTTCTCTTTTGGGCTACACGCTTAGACATACACGCAACGCCAAAGCTTTTCGAGTTACAACGTGTTGTTTAGGAAAAACAAGATAATTTTGCATGATGCGAGATTTCCATAAAACGTGGTTTTCTGAAAAATTTTGACGAAAGAAAGTTCTCCTGTGGGTTCTCTTTTGAGGCTACATGTTTAGACGTACATGTCACACCAAATCTTTTTGAGTTACAACGTGTTGTTTAGGAGATACAAGCTAATTTTTTACGATGCGTTATTTCTTCTCATAAAGTGTTTCCAATAAGTACTTATTTGTCTTTACTCTGCAAAATTGTATTTCCTTATAACGTGGTATTCTTACATATTCTTTCGAGAGAAAACTCTCCTATGCCTTCTCTTTTGGGGCTCCACGCTTACACATACACGCAACACCAAAGCTTTTCGAGTTACAACATGTTGCTTAGGAAAAAGAAGATGATTTCGCTCGATGCAGGATTTCCTTAAAACGTGGTTTTCTGAAAAATTTTGAAGAAAGAAAATTCTCCTGTGGGTTCTCTTTTGAGGCTACACGTTTAGACGTACACGGCACACCAAATCTTTTCGAGTTACAACGTGTTGTTTCGGAGATACAAGCTAATTTTGTAAGATGCGTTACTTCTGCTCGTAAAGTTTTCCAATACGTACTTATTTGTCTTTACTCTGCAACACTGTATTTCCTTATAACGTTGTATTCTTACATATTCTTTCGAGAGAAAACTCTCCTGTGCGTTCTCTTTACAGGCTACACGCTTAGACATACACGCAACGCCAAAGCTTTTTGAGTTACAATGTGTCGTTTGGGAAAAACAAGATAATTTCGCACGATGCGAGATTTCCATAAAACGTGGTTGTCTGAAATATTTTGACGAAAGAAAGTTCTCCTGTGGGTTCTCTTTTGAGGCTACACGTGTAGAGGTACGAGCCACACAAAATCTTTTCGAGTTACAACGTGTTGTTTAGGAGATACAAGCTAATTTTGTACGATGCATTATTTCTTCTCTTAAAGTGTTTCCAATAGTATTTGTCTGTACTCTGCAACATTATATTTCCTTATAACGTGGTATTCTTTCATATTCTTTCGAGAGAAAACTCTCCTGTGCCTTCTCTTTTGAGGCTCCATGCTTAGACATACAGGCAACACCAAAGCTTTTCGAGTTACAACGTGTTGTTTATGGAAAACAAGATAATTTTGCACGATGCGGGATTTCCTTAAAACGTGGTTTTCTGACAAATTTTGACTAAAGAAAATTCTCCTGTGGCTTCTCTTTTGAGGCTACACGTTTAGACGTGCACGCCACACCAAAACCATTCGAGTTACCACGTGTTGTTTAAGAGATACAAGCTAATTTTGTATGATGCGTTATTTCTTTTCGTAAAGTGGTTCCAATACATATGTATTTGTCTTTACTCTGCAACACTGTATTTCCTTATAACGTTGTTTTCTTACATGTTCTTGCAAGAGAAAACTCTCCTGTGCATTCTCTTTAGAGGCTACATGCTCAGACATACACGCAACACCAAAGCTTTTCGAGTTACAACGTGTTGTTTAGGAAAAACAAGATAATTTTGCACGATGCGGGATTTCCTTAAAACGTGGTTTTCTGACAAATTTTGACGAAAGAATGTTCTCCTGTGGGTTCTCTTTTGAGGCTACACGTGTAGCCGTACGAGCCACACCAAATATTTTTGAGTTACAACGTGTTGTTTAGGAGATACAAGCAAATATTGTACGATGCGCTATTTCTTCTCTTAAAGTGTTTCCAATACTTACAGATTTGTCTTTACTCTGCAACACTGTATTTCCTTATAACATGGCATTCTTACATATTCTTTCGAGGGAAAACTGTCCTGTGCATTCTCTTTTGAGGCTACACGATTAGACAAGCACGCAACACCAAAGCTTTTCGAGTTACAACATGTTGTTTAGGAAAAAGAAGATGATTTCGCACGATGAGGGATTTCCTAAAAACCTGGTTTTCTGAAAAAATTTGACGAAAGAAAATTCTCCTTTGGGTTCTCTTTTGAGGCTACATATTTAGACGTACACGTCACACCAAATCTTTTCGAGTTACAACGTGTTGTTTAGGAGATACAAGCTAATTTTTTATAATGCATTAATTCTCGTAAAGTGTTTCCAATACGTATGTATTTGTCTTTACTCTGCAACACTGTATTTCCTTATAACGTGGTATTCTTACATATTCTTTCGATAGAAAACTATCCTGTGCGTTCCCTTTTGAGGCGACACACTTAGACATACAGGCACCACCAAAGCTTTTTGAGTTACAACGTGTTGTTTTAAAAATACAAGATAATATCGCACGATGCTGGATTTTCTTACAACATGGTTTTCTGACAAATTTTGATGAAAGAAAATTATTCTGTTGGTTCTCTTTTGAAGCTTCACGTTTAGACGTGCACGCCACACCTAATCCTTTCGAGTTACCACGTGTTGTTTAGGAGATAAAAGCTAATTTTGTACGATGCTTTATTTCTTCTCGTAAAGTGTGTCCAATACTTACGTATTTGTCTTTATTCTGCAACACTGTATTTCCTTATAACGTGGTATTCTTACACATTCTTTCGAGAGAAAACTATCTTGTGCGTTCCCTTTTGAGGCTACACACTTAGACATACAGGCAACACCAAAGCTTTTCAAGTTACAACGTGTTGTTTATGAAAAACAAGATAATTTCGCATGATGCGGGATTTCCTTAAAACTTGGTGTTCTGACAAATTTTGACGAAAGAAAATTCTCCTGTGGGTTCTCTTTTGAGGCTACATGTTTAGACGTGCACACCACACCAAATCTTTTCGAGTTACCACGTGTTGTTTAGGAGATACAAGCTAATTTTTTACGATGCGTTATTTCTTCTCGTAAAGTGTTTCCAATAAGTACGTATTTGTCTTTACTCTGCAACACTGTATTTCCTTATAACGTTGTATTCTTACATGTTCTTTCGAGAGAAAAATCTCCTGTGCGTTCTCTTAAGTGGCTACACGCATAAACATTCACGCAGCACCAAAGCTTTTCGAGTTACAACGTGTTGTTTAGGAAAAACAAGATAATTTTGCACGATGCGGGATATCCTTAAAACGTGGTTTTCTGACAAATTTTGAGGAAAGAAAGTTCTCCTGTGGCTTCTCTTTTGAGGCTACACGTTTAGACGTATGAGCCACACCAAATCTTTTCGAGTTACAACGTGTTGTTTACGAGATACAAGCAAATTTTTTACGATGCGTTATTTCTTCTCCTAAAGTGTTTCCAATATGTACTTATTTGTCTTTACTCTGCAACACTGTATTTCCTTATAACGTGGTATTCTTACATATTCTTTCGAGAGAAAACTCTCCTGTGCGTTCTCTTTTGAGGCTACACACTTAGACAAACACTCAACACCAAAGCTTTTCGAGTTACACCGTGTTGTTTAGTAAAAACAAGATAATTTTGCACGATGCGAGATTTCCTTAAAACGTGTTTTCTGACAAATTTTGATGAAAGAAAATTCTCCTGTGAGTTCTCTTTTGAGGCTACACGTTTAGACGTACATGTCACACCAAATCTTTTCGAGTTACAACGTGTTGTTTAGGAGATACAAGCTAATTTTTTAAGATGCGTTATTTCTTCTCATAAAGTGTGTCCAATACTTACTTATTTGTCTTTACTCTGCAACACTGTATTTCCTTATAACGCGGTATTCTTACATATTCTTTCGAGAGAAAACTCTCCTGTGCGTTCTCTTCTGAGGGTACACGTTTAGACATACACGCAGCACCAAAGATTTTCGAGTTACAACGTGTTGTTTAGGAAATACAAGATAATTTCCACGATGAGGGATTTCCATAAAACGTGGTTTTCTGACAAATTTTGACGAAAGAAAATACTCCTGTAAGTTCACTTTTGAGGCTACACGTTTAGACGTACACGCCACACCAAATCTTTTCGAGTTACATCGTGTTGTTTAGGAGATACAAGCTAATTTTGTAAGATGCGTTATTTCTTCTCGTAAAGTGTTTCCAATACATACGTATTTGTCTTTACTCTGCAACACTGTATTTCCTTATAACGTGGTATTCTTATATATTCTTTCGAGAGAAAATTCTCCTGTGCGTTCTCTTTTGAGGCCACACGTTTAGACATACACGCAACACCAAAGCTTTTCGAGTTACAATGTGTTGTTTAGGAAAAACAAGATAATTTCGCACAATGCGGGATTTCCTTAAAACGTGGTTTTCTGACAAATTTTGACGAAAGAAACTTCTCCTGTGGGTTCTCTTTTGAGGCTACACGTTTCACCTTACACGTCACACCAAATCCTTCGAGTTACAACGTGTTGTTTAGGAAATACAAGCTAATTTTGTACGATGTATTATTCCTTCTCGTAAAGTGTTTCCAATAAGTAAGTATCTGTCTTTACTCTGCAACACTGTATTTCCTTATAACGTGGTATTCTTACATATTCTTTCTAGAGAATACTCTACTGTGCATTCTCTTTTGAGGCTACATGCTTAGACATACACGCAACACCAAAGCTTTTCGAGTTACAACGTGTTGTTTAGGAAAAAGAAGATAATTTCGCACGATGCAGGACTTCCTTAAAACGTGGTTTTCTGAAAAAATTTTGATCAAAGAAAATTCTCTTGTGGGTTCTCTTTTGAGGCTACGCATTTAGATGTAAACACCACACCAAATATTTTCGAGTTACAACGTGTTGTTTAGGAAAAACAAGATAATTTCGCACGATGCGGGATTTCCTTAAAACGTGGTTTTCCGACATATTTTGACGAAAGAAAATTCTCCTGTGGGTTCTCTTTTGAGGCTACACGTTTCAACGTACACGCCACACAAAATCTTTTCGCGTTACAACGTGTTGTTTAGGAAATACAAGCTAATTTTGTATGATGTATTATTCCTTCTCGTAAAGTGTTTCCAATATGTATGTATCTCTCTTTACTCTGCAACACTGTATGTCCTTATAACGTGGTATTCTTACATATTCTTTCGAGAGAATACTCTCCTGTGCGTTCTCTTTTGAGGCTACACGCTTAGACATACATGCAAAACCAAAGCTTTTCGAGTTACAACGTGTTGTTTAGGAAAAACAAGATAATTTCGCACGATGCAAGATTTCCATAAAACGTGGTTTTCTGAAAAAATTTGACGAACGAAAATTCTCCTGTGGGTTCTCTTTTGAGGCTACACCTTTAGATGTAAACACCACACCAAATCCTTTCGAGTTACAACATGTTGTTTAGGAGATACAAGCTAATTTTTTACCATGCGTTATTTCTTCTCGTAAAGTGTTTCCAATACGTACATATTTGTCTTTACTCTGCAACACTGTTTTTCCATATAACGTGGTATTCTTACATATTCTTTTGAGAGAAAACTCTCCTGTGCGTTCTCTTTTGAGGCTACATTCTTAGACATACACCTAATACCAAAGCTTTTCGAGTTACAACGTGTTGTTTCGGAAAAACAAGATAATTTCGCACGATGTGGGATTTCCTTAAAACGTGGTTTTCTGAAAAATTTTGACGAAAGAAAATTCTCCTGTGGGTTCTCTTTTGAGGCTACACGTTTCGATGTAAACACCACACCAAACCTTTTCGAGTTACAACGTGTTGTTTAGGAGATACAAGCAAATTTTTTCCATACGTTATTTCTTTTCATAAAGTGTTTCCAATATATACATATTGGTCTTTACTCTGCAACACTGTATTTCCAAATAACGTTGTATTCTTACATATTCTTTCGAGAGAAATCTCTCCTGTGCGTTCTCTTTTGAGGCTACACGCTTAGACATACACGCAACACCAAAGCTTTTCGAGTAAGAATACCACGTTATAAGGAAGTACAGTGTTGCAGAATAAAGACAAATACTTACGTATTGGAAACCCTTAAAATTAGCGAGATGAAATAAAGCATCATACAAAATTAGCTTGTATCTCCTAAACAACACGTTGTAACTCGAAAAGATTTGGTGTGGCGTGTACGTCTAAACGTGTAGCCTCAAAAGAGAACCACAGGACAATTTTCTTTCGTCAAAATTTGTCAGAAAACCACGTTTTAAGGAAATCCCACATCGTGAGAAATTATCTTGTTCTTCCTAAACAACACGTTGTAACTCAAAAAGCTTTGGTGTTGCGTGTATGTCTAAGCGTGTAGCCTCAAAAGAGAACACACAGGAGAGTTTTCTCTTGAAAGAATATGTAAGAATACCACGTTATAAGGAAATACAGTGTTGCAGAGTAAAGACAAATACGTACTTATTGGAAACACTTTACGAGAAGTAATAACGCATCGTACAAAATTAGCTTGTATCTCCTGAACAACACGTTGTAACTCGAAAAGATTTGGTGTGGCGTTTACAACTAAACATGTAGCCTAAAAAGAGAACCCACAGGAGAGTTTTCTTTCGTCAAAATTTTTCAGAAAACCACGTTTTAAGGAAATCCCGCATCATCCGAAATTATCTTGTTTTTCCTAAACAACAGGTTGTAATTCGAAAAGCTTTGGTGTTGCATGTATGTCTAAGCATGTAGCCTCTAAAGAGAACGCACAGGAGAGTTTTTCTCTCGAAAGAATATGCAAGATTACAACGTTATAAGGAAATACAGTGTTGCAGAGTAAAGGCAAATACGTACATATTGGAAACATTTAAACTTTACAAGAAGAAATAACGCATCTTAAAAAATTAGCTTGTATCTCCTAACCAACACGTTGTAACTCGAAAGGATTTGGTGTGGCGTGTAAGTCTAAACGTGTAGCCTCAAAAGAGAACCCACATGAGTATTTTCTTTCATCAAAATTTGTCAGAAAACCACGTTTTAAGGAAATCCCGCATCGTGCTAAATTATCTTGTTTTTCCTAAACAACACATTGTAACTCGAAAAGCTTTGGTGTTACGTGTATGTCAAAGTGTGTAGCCTCAAAAGAGAACGCACAGGAGAGTTTTCTCTCGAAAGAATATGTAAGAATACCACGTTATAAGGAAATACAGTGTTGCAGAGTAAAGACAAATACGTACTTATTGGAAACACTTAAACTTTACGAGAAGAAATACGGCATCGTACAAAATTAGTTTGTATCTCCTAAACAACACGTTATAACTCGAAAAGATTTTGTGTGGCGTGTACGTCTAAACGTGTAGCCTCAAAAGAGAACACACAGGAGAATTTTCTTCAAAATACAGTGTTGCAGAGTAAAGACAAATACATACTTATTGGAAACACTTAAACTTTACGAGTAGAAATAACACATAGTACAAAATTAGCTTGTATCTCCTAAACAACACGTTATAACTCGAAAGGATTTGGTGTGGCTTGTACGTCTAAACGTGTACCCTCAAAAGAGAACCCACAGGAGAATTTTCTTTCGTCAAAATTTTTCAGAAAACCACGTTTTAAGGAAATCCCGCATCGTGCGCAATTATCTTCTTTTTCCTAAACAACACGTTTTAACTCGAAAAGCTTTGGTGTTGCGTGTATGTCTAAGCGTGTAGCCTCAAAAGAGAATGCGCAAGAGAGTTTTCTCTCAAAGAGTATGTAAGAATACCACTTTATAAAGAAATACAGTGTTGCAGAGTAAAGGCAAATACGTACGTATTGGAAACACTTTACGAGAAGAAAAAACGCAACGTACAAAATTAGCTTGTATCTCCTAAACAACACGTTGTAACTCGAAAAGATTTGGTGTGGCCTGTACGTCTAAACGTGTAGCCTCAAAAGAGAACCCACAGGAGAATTTTCTTTCGTCAAAAATTTTCAGAAAACCACGTTTTAAGGAAATCCTGCATCGTGCGAAATTATCTTGTTTTTCCTAAACAACACGTTGTAACTTGAAAAGCTTTGGTGTTGCGTGTATGTTTAAGCGTGTAGCCTCAAAAGAGAACGCACAGGAGAGTTTTTTCTCGATAGAATTCGTAAGGATACCACGTTATAAGGAAATACAGTGTTGCAGAATAAAGACAAATACGTATGTATTGGAAACCCATAAACTTTACGAGATGAAATAAAGCATCGTACAAAATTAGCTTGTATCTCCTAAAAAACACGTTGTAACTCGAAAAGATTTGGTGTGGCGTGTACGTCTAAACGTGTAGCCTCAAAAGAGAACCCACAGGACAATTTTCTTTCGTCAAAATTTTTCAGAAAACCACGTTTTAAGGAAATCCCGCATCGTGAGAAATTATCTTGTTCTTCCTAAACAACATGTTTTAACTCGAAAATCTTTGGTGTAGGGTGTATGTCTAAGCGTGTAGCCCCAAAAGAGAACGCACAGGAGAGTTTTCTCTCGAAAGAATATGTAAGAATACCACGTTATAAGAAAATACAGTGTGGCAGAGTAAAGACAAATACGTCCATATTGGAAGCACTTTATGAGAGAAATAACGCATCTTGCAAAATTAGCTTGTATGTCCTAAACAACACATTGTAACTCAAAAGGATTTGGTGTGGCATGTACGTCTAAACGTGTAGCCTCAAAAGATAACCTACAGGAGAGTTTTCTTTCGTCAAAATTTGTCAGAAAACCACGTTTTAAGGAAATCCCGCATCGTGCGAAATTATCTTGTTTTTCCTAAACAACACGTTGTAACTAGAAAAGCGTTGGCGTTGCGTGTATGTCTAAGCGTGCAGCCTCAAAAGGGAATGCACAGGAGTGTTTTCTCTCGAAAGAATATGTAACAATACCACGTTAGAAGGAAATATATTGCTGCAGAGTAAAGACATATACGTACTTATTGGAAACACATTATGAGAAGAAATAACGCATGGTACAAAATTAGCTTGTATCTCCAAAACAACACGTGGTAACTCAAAAAGATTTGCTGTGGCGTGTACGTCTGAACGTGTAGCCTCAAAAGAGAACCCACAGGAGAATTTTCTTACGTCAAAATTTGTCAGAAAACTACGTTTTAAGAAAATCCCGCATCGGGCGAAATTATCTTGTTTTTCTTAATCAACACGTTGTAACTCGAAAAGCTTTGGTGTTGCATATATGTCTAACCGTGTAGCCTCCAAAGAGAATGCACAGGATAGTTTTTTCTCGAAAGAATATGTAAGAATACCACGTGATAAGGAAATACAGTGTTGCAGAGTAAAGACAAATACGTACTTATTGGAAACACTTTACGAGAAGAAATAATGCATCATGCAAAATTAGCTTGTATCTCCTAAACAACATGCTGTAACTCGAAAAGATTTGGTGTGGCGTGTACGTCTAAACGTGTAGTCTCAAAGAGAACCCACAGGAGAATTTTCTTTCGTCAAAATTTGTCAAAAACCACGTTTTAAGGAAATACCGCATCGTGCGTAATTATCTTGTTTTTCCTAAACAACATGTTGTAACTCGAAAAGCTTTGGTGTTGCGTGTATGTCTAAGCGTGTAGCCTTAAAAGAGAACGCACAGGAGAGTTTTTTCCCGAAAGAATATGTAGGAATACCACGTTATAAGGAAATACAGTGTTGCAGAGTAAAGACAAATACGTACTTATTGGAAACACTTAAACTTTACGGGTAGAAATAACACATAGTACAAAATTAGCTTGTATCTCCTAAACAACACGTTATAACTCGAAAGGATTTGGTGTGGCTTGTACGTCTAAACGTGTACCCTCAAAAGAGAACCCACAGGAGAATTTTCTTTCATCAAAATTTGTCAGATAACCACGTTTTAAGGAAATCCCGCATCATGCGAAATTATCTTGTTCTTCCTAAACAACACGTTGTAACTCGAAAAGCGTTGGTGTTGCGTATATGTCTAAGCGTGTAGCCTCAAATGAGAACGCACAGGAGAGTTTTCTCTTGAAAGAATATGTAAGAATACCACGTTATAAGGAAATACAGTGTTGCAGAATAAAGACATATACTTACTTATTGGAAAAACTTTAGGAGAAGAAATAACGCATCGTACAAAATTAGCTTGTATCTCCTAAACAACACGTTGTACCTTAAAAAGATTTGGTGTGGCCTGTACGTCTAAACGTGTAGCCTCAAAAGAGAACCCATAGAGGAATTTTCCTTGGTCAAAATTTGTCAGAAAACCACTTATTAAGGAAATCCCGCATCGTGCGTAATTATCTTGTTTTTCCTAAACAACACGTTGTAACTCGAAAAGCTTTGGTGTTGCGTGTATGTCTAAGTGCGTAGCCTCAAAGGGGAACGCCCAGGAGTGCTTTCTCTCGAAAGAATATGTAAGAATACCACGTTTTAAGGAAATACAGTGTTGCAGAGTATAGACAAATACATACTTATTGGAAACACTTTATGAGAAGAAATAAAGCATCATGCAAAATTAGCTTGTATCTCCTAAACAACACGTTGTAACTGGAAAAGATTTGGTGTGGTGTGTACGTCTAAACGTGTAGCCTCAAAAGAGAACCCACAGGAGAGTTTTCTTTGGTCAAAATTTGTTAAAAACCACGTTTTACGGAAATCCCGCATCGTGCGAAAATAGCTTGTTTTTCCTAAACAACACATTGTAACTCGAAAATCTTTGGTGTTGCGTGTATTTCTAAGCGTGTAGCCTCAAAAGAGAACGCACCGGAGAGTTTTCTCCCGAAAGAATATGTAAGAATACCACGTTATAAGGAAATACAGTGTTGCAGAGTAAAGACAAATACATACTTATTGGAAACACTTAAACTTTACAAGAAGAAATAACACATAGTAAAAAATTAGTTTGTATCTCCTAAACAACACGTTATAACTCGAAAGGATTTGGTGTGGCGTGTACGTCTAAACGTGTACCCTCAAAAGAGAACCCACAGGAGAATTTTCTTTCTTCAAAATTTGTCAGAAAACCACGTTTTAAGAAAATCCCGCATCATGCGAAATTATCTTGTTTTTCCTAAACAACACGTTGTAACTCGAAAAGCTTTGGTGTTGCGTGTATGTCTAGGCGTGTAGCCTCCAAAGAGAACGCACAGGAGAGTTTACTGTTGAAAGAATATGTAAGAATACCACATAATAAGGAAATACAGTGTTGCAGAGTAAAGGCAAATACATACGTATTGGAAACACTTAAACTTTACGAGAAGAAATAAGGCATCATAAAAAAATTAGCTTGTATCTCCTAAACAATACGTTGTAACTCAAAAAGATTTGGTGTGGTGTGTACGTCTTAACGTGTAGCCTCAATAGAGAACCCACAGGAGAATTTTCTTTCATCAAAATTTGTCAGAAAACCACGTTTTAAGGAAATCCCGCATCCTGGGAAATTATCTTGTTCTTCCTAAACAACACATTGTAACTCGAAAAGCTTTGGTGTTGCGTGTATGTCTAAGCGTGTAGCCTCAAATGAGAACGCACAGGAGAGTTTTCTCTCGAAAGAATATGTAAGAATACCACGTTATAAGGAAATACAGTGTTGCAGAGTAAAGACATATTCTTACTTATTAGAAAAACTTTACGAGAAGAAATAACCTATCGTAAAAAATTAGCTTGTATCTCCTAAACAACACGTTGTACCTTAAAAAGATTAGGTGTGGCCTGTACGTCTAAACGTGTAGCCTCAAAAGAGAACCCATAGGAGAATTTTCCTTGGTCAAAATTTGTCAGAAAACCACTTATTAAGGAAATCCCGCATCGCGCGAAATTATATTGTTTTTCCTAATCAACACGTTGTAACGCGAAAAGCTTTGGTGTTGCCTGTATGTCTAAGCATGTAGCCTCAAAGGGGAACACACAGGAGAGTTTTCTCTCGAAAGAATATGTAAGAATACCATGTTATAAGGAAATACAGTGTTGCAGACTAAAGGCAAATACGTAAGTATTGGAAACACTTTACGAGAAGAAATAACGCATCGTAGAAAATTAGCTTGTATCTCCTAAACAACACGTTGTAACTCGAAAGGATTTGGTGTGGCGTGTACGTCTAAACGTGTAGCCTCAAAAGAGAACCCACAGGACAATTTTCTTTCGTCAAATATTTTCAGAAATCCACGTTTTAAGGAAATCCCGCATCCTGCGAAATTATCTTGTTTTTCCTAAACAACACATTGTAACTCGAAAAGCTTTGGTGTTGCGTGTATGTCTAAGCGTGTAGCCTCAAAAGAGAACACACAGGAGAGTTTTCTCTCGAAAGAATATGTAAGAATACCACGTTATAAGGGAATACAGTGTTGCAGAGTAAAGACAAATACGTATGTATTGGAAACCCATAAACTTTACGAGATGAAATAAAGCATCGTAAAAAAATTAGCTTGTATCTCCTAAACAACACGTTGTAACTCGAAAAGATTTGGTGTGGTGTGTACGTCTAAACGTGTAGCCTCAAAAGAGAACCCACTGGACAATTTTCTTTCATCAAATTTTGTCAGAAAACCACGTTTTAAGGAAATCACGCATCGTGAGAAATTATCTAGTTCTTCCTAAACAACACGTTTTAACTCGAAAAGCTTTGGTGTTGGGTGTATGTCTAAGCATGTAGCCCCAAAAGAGAAGGCAGAGGAGAGTTTTCTCTCGAAAGAATATGTAAGAATGACACGTTATAAGGAAATACAGTGTTGCAGAGTAAAGACAAATACTTATTTATTGGAAAAACTTTACAAGAAGAAATAACGCATCGTACAAAATTAGCTTGTATCGCCTAAACAACACGTTGTAACTTAAAAAAGATTTGGAGTGGCCTGTACGTCTAAACGTGCAGTCTCAAAAGAGAACCCATAGGAGAATTTTCTTTGGTCAAAATATGTCAGAAAACCACGTTTTAAGGAAATCACGCATCGTGAGAAATTATCTAGTTCTTCCTAAACAACACGTTGTAACGCGAAAAGCTTTGGTGTTGCGTGTATGTCTAAGCGTGTAGCCTCAAAAGAGGATGCACAGGAGAGTTTTTTCTCGAAAGAATATGTAAGAATACCACATTATAAGGAAATACAGTGTTGCAGACTAAAGCCAAATACGTACGTATTGGAAACACTTTACTAGAAGAAATAATGCATCGTACAAAATTAGCTTGTATCTCCTAAACAACACGTTGTAACTCGAAAAGATTTGGTGTGGCGTGTACGTCTAAAAGTGTAGCCTCAAAAGAGAACCCACAGGAGAATTTTCTTTTGTCAAAATTTTTCAGAAACCACGTTTTAAGTAAATCCCGCATCATGCGAAATTATCTTGTTTTTCCTAAACAACACGTTGTAACTCGAAAACTTTGGTGTTGCGTGTATGTCTAAGCGTGTAGCCTCAAAAGAGGACGCACAGGAGAGTTTTCTTTCGAAAGAATATGTAAGAATACCACGTTATAAGGAAATACAGTGTTGCAGACTAAAGGCAAATACGTACGTATTGGAAACACTTTATGAGAAGAAATAACGCATCGTAGAAAATTAGCTTGTATCTCCTAAACAACACGTTGTAACTCGAAAATATTTGGTGTGGCGTGTACGTCTAAACGTGTAGCCTCAAAAGAGAACCCACAGCAGAATTTTTGTTCGTTAAAATTTGTCAGAAAACCATGTTTATGGAAATCAATCATGGTGCGAAATAATCTTGTTTTTCTAAAACAACATGTTGTAACTCGAAAAGCTTTGATGTTGCGTGTATGTCTAAGTGTGTAGCCTCAAAAGAGAACGCACAGGAGAGTTTTCTCTCGAAAGAACATGTAAGAATACCACATTATAAGGGAATATAGTTTTGCAGAGTAAAGACAAATACGTATGTATTTGAAACACTTTATGAGAAGAAATAACGCATCGTAAAAAATTAGTTTGTATCTCCTAAACAACACGTTGTAACTCGAAAAGATTTGGTGTGGCATGTACGTCTAAATGTGTAGCCTCAAAAGAGAACCCACAGGAGAATTTTCTTTCGTCAAATTTGTGAAAACCACTTATTAAGGAAATCCCGCATCGTGCGAAACTATGTTGTTTTTCCTAAACAACACATTGTAACTCGAAAATCTTTGGTGTTGCGTGTGTGTCTAAGCATGTAACCTCAAAAGAGAATGCACAGGAGAGATTTCTCTCGAACGAGTATGTAAGAATACCACGTTATAAGGAAATACATTGTGGCAAATTAAAGATAAATAAGTTCCTTTTGGAAACACTTAAACTTTACAAGAAGATATAAAGCATCGTAAAAAATTAGCTTGTATCTCCTAAACAACACGTTGTAACTCGAAAACATTTGGTGTGGCGTGTACGTCTAAACGTTTAGCCTCAAATGAAAACCCACAGGAGAATTTTCTTTCCTCAAAATTTGTCAGAAAACCACGTTTTAAGGAATTCCCGCATCATGAGAAATTATCTTGTTTCTCCTAAACAACACGTTCTAACTCGAAATGCTTTGGTGTTGCGTGTATGTCTAAGCGTGTAGCCTCAAAAGAGAATGCACAGGAGAGTTTTCTCTCGAAAGAATATGTACGAATACCATGTTATAAGGAAATACAGTGTTGTAGAGTAAAGACAAATATGTACGTATTGGAAACACTTTAGGAGAAGAAATAACGCATCGTACAAAATTAGCTTGTATCTCCTAAACAACACGTTGTAACTCGAAAAGATTTGGTGTGGCGTGTACGTCTAAACATGTAGCCTCAAAAGAGAACCCACAGGAGAATTTTCTTTCGTCAAAATTTGTCAGAAAACCACGTTTTAAGGAAATCCCGCATTGTGCGCAATTATCTTGTTTTTCATAAACAAAACATTGTAACTCGAAAAGCTTTGGTGTTGGGTGTATGTGTAAGCGTGTAGCCTCAAAAGAGAATGCACAGGAGAGCTTTCTCTCGAAAGAATATGTAAGAATACCACGTTATAAGGTAATATATTGCTGCATAGTAAAGACAAATACATACGTATTGGAAACATATTATGAGAAAAAATAACGCATGGTACAAAATTAGCTTGTATCTCCTAAACAACACGTGGTAACTCAAAAAGATTTGGTGTGGCGTGTACGTCTACATGTGTAGCCTCAAATGAGAACCCACAGGAGAATTTTCTTACGTCAAAATTTGTCAGAAGACCACATTTTAAGGAAATCCCGCATCGTGCGAAATTATCCTGTTTTTCCTAATCAACACGTTGTAACTCGAAAAGCTTTGTTGTTGCGTGTATGTCTAAGCGTGTAGCCTCCAAAGAGAACGCACAGGATAGTTTTCTCTCGAAAGAATATGTAAGAATACCAGGTTATAAGGAAAGACAGTGTTGCAGAGTATAGACAAATATGTACTTATTGGAAACACTTTACGAGAAGAAATAACGCATCATGCAAAATTAGCTTGTATCTCCTAAACAACACGTTGTATCTCGAAAAGATTTGGTGTGGCGTGTACGTCTAAACGTGTAGCCTCAAAAGAGAACCCACAGGAGAATTTTCTTTCGTCAAAATTTGTCAGAAAACCACGTTTTAAGGAAATCCCGCATCGTGAGAAATTATCTTGTTCTTCCTAAACAACACGTTGTAACTCGAAAACCTTTGCTGTTGCGTGTATGTCTAAGCGTGTAGCCTCAAATAAGAATGCACAGGAGAGTTTTCTCTCGAAAAATATGTAAGAATACTACGTTATAAGGAAATACAGTTTTGCAGAGTAAAGACAAATACTTATTTATTGGAAAAATTTTACGAGAAGAAATAACGCATCGTACAAAATTAGCTTGTATTTCCTAAACAACACGTTGTAACTTAAAAAGATTTGGTGTGGCCTGTACATCTAAACGTGTAGTCTCAAAAGAGAAGCCATAGGAGAATTTTCTTTGGTCAAAATTTGTCAGAAAACCACGTATTAAGGAAATCCTTCATCGTGCGAAATTATCTTGTTTTTTCCTAAACAACACGTTGTAACGCGAAAAGCTTTGGTGCTGCGTGTATATCTAAGCATGTAGCCTCAAAAGAGAACGCACAGGAGAGTTTTCTCTTGAAAGGATATGTAAGAATACCACGTTATAAGGAAATACAGTGTTGCAGAGTAATGACAAATATGTATGTATTGGAAACCCATAAACTTTAAGAGATGAAATAAAGCATCGTAAAAAATTAGCTTGTATCTCCTAAACAACACGTTGTAACTCGAAAGGATTTGGTGTGGCGTGTACTTCTAAACGTGTAGCCTCAAAAGAGAACCCACAGGACAATTTTCTTTCGTCAAAATTTTTCAGAAAACCACATTTTAAGGAAATCCCGCATCGTGAGAAATTATCTTGTTCTTCCTAAACAACATGTTTTAACTCGAAAAGCTTTGGTGTTGGGTGTATGTGTAAGCATGTAGCCCCAAAAGAGAATGCACAGGAGAGTTTTCTCTCAAAAGAATATGTAAGAATACCACGTTATAAGGAAATACAGTGTGGCAGAGTAAAGACAAATACATATGTAATGGAAGCACTTTATGAGAGAAATAACGCATCTTGCAATATTAGCTTGTATGTCCTAAACAACACGTTGTAACTCGAAAAGATTTGGTGTGGCGTGTACGTCTAAAAGTGTAGCCTCAAAAGAGAACCCACAGAAGAGTTTTCTTTCGTCAAAATTTGTCAGAAAACCCCGTTTTAAGGAAATCCCGCATCGTGCGAAATTATCTTGTTTTTCCTAAACAACACGTTGAAACTAGAAAAGCTTTGGTGTTGCTTGTATGCCTTAGCGTGTAGCCTCAAAAGAGAATGCACAGGAGAGTTTTCTCTCGAAAGAATATGTAAGAATACCACGTTATAAGGAAATATATTGCTGCAGAGTAAAGACAAATACGTACGTATTGGAAACACATTATGAGAAGAAATAACGCATGGTACAAAATTAGCTTGTATCTCCGAAACAACACGTGGTAACTCAAAAAGATTTGGTGTGGCGTGTACATCTAAACGTGTAGCCTCAAAAGAGAACCCACAGGAGAATTTTCTTACGTCAAAATTTGTCAGAAAACCACGTTTTAAGGAAATCCCGCATCGTGCGAAATTATCTTGTTTTTCCTAATCAACACACATTTTAGCTCGAAAAGCTTTGGTGTTGCGTGAATATCTAAGCGTGTAGCTTCCAAAGAGAACGCACAGGAGAGTTTTTCTCTCGAAAGAATATGTAAGAAAACCACGTTATAAGGAAATACAGTGTTGCAGAGTAGAGGCAAATATATACATATTGGAAACACTTAAACTTTACGAGAAGAAATACTTCATCGTTAAAAAATTAGCTTGTATCTCCTAAACAACAAGTTGTAACTCAAAAAGATTTGGTGTGGCGTGTACGACTAAACGTGTAGCCTCAAAAGAGAACGCACAGGGGAGTTTTCTCCCGAAAGAATATGTAGGAATACCACGTTATAAGGAAATACAGTGTTGCAGAGTAAAGACAAATACATACTTATTGGAAACAGTTAAGCTTTACGAGAAGAAATAATACACAGTACAAAATTAGCTTGTATATCCTAAACAACAGGTTATAACTCGATAGGATTTGGTGTGGCGTGTACATCTAAACGTGTAGCCTCAAAAGAGAACCCACAGGAGAATTTTCTTTCGTCAAATCTTTTCAGAAAACCGCGTTTTAAGGGAATCCCACATCATGCGAAATTATCTTGTTTTTCCTAAACAACATGTTGTAACTCGAAAAGCTTTGGTGTTGCGTGAATGTCTAAGCGTGTAGCCTCCAAAGAGAACCCACAGGAGAGTTTTCTCTCGAAAGAATATGTAAGAATACCACGTTATAAGGAAATATAGTGTGGCAGAGTAAAGACAAATACGTATGTAATGGAAGCACTTTATGAGAGAAATAACGCATCTTGCCAAATTAGCTTGTATGTCCTAAACAACACGTTGTAACTCGAAAAGATTTGGTGTGGCGTGTACGTCTAAAAGTGTAGCCTCAAAAGAGAACCCACAGGTGAGTTTTCTTTCGTCAAAATTTGTCAGAAAACCACGTTTTAAGGAAATCCCGCATCGTGCGAAATTATCTTGTTTTTCCTAATCAACAAGGTGTAACTCGAAAACCTTTGGTGGTGCGTGTATGTCTAAGCGTGTAGCCTCCAAAGAGAACGCACAGGATATTTTTCTCTCGAAAGAATATGTAAGAATACCACGTTATAAGGAAATACAGTGTTGCAGAATTTAGACAAATATGTACTTATTGGAAACACTTTAGGAGAAGAAATAACGCATCATGCAAAATTTGCTTGTATCTCCTAAACAACACGTTGTAACTCGACAAGATTTGGTGTGGCGTGTATGTCTAAACGTGTAGCCTCAAAAGAGAACCCACAGGAGAATTTTCTTTCGTCAAAATTTGTCAGAAAACCACGTTTTAAGGAAATTCCGCATCGTGCGAAATTATCTTTTTTTTCCTAAACAACATGTAACTCGAAAACTTTGGTGGTGCGTGTATGTCTAAGCGTGTAGCCTCAAAAGAGAACGCACAAGAGAGTTTTCTTCCGAAAGAATATGTAGGAATACCACGTTATAAGGAAATACAGTGTTGCAGAGTAAAGACAAATGCATACTTATTGGAAACACTTAAGCTTTACGAGAAGAAATAACACATAGTAAAAATTAGTTTGTATACCCTAACCAACACGTTATAACTCGAAAGGATTTGGTGTGGCGTGTACTTCTAAACGTGTAGCCTCAAAAGAGAACCGACAGGAGAATTTTCTTTCATCAAAATTTGTCAGAAAACCACGTTTTAAGGGAATCCCGCATCATGCGAAATTATCTTGTTTTTCCTAAAAAACACGTTGTAATTCGAAAAGCTTTGGTGTTGCGTGAATGTCTAAGCGTGTAGCCTCCAAAGAGAATGCACAGGAGAGTTTTCTCTCGAAAGAATATGTAAGAATACCACGTTATAAGGAAATACAGTGTTGCAGAGTAGAGGCAAATATATACATATTGGAAACACTTAAACTTTACGAGAAGAAATAATTCATCGTTAAAAAATTAGCTTGTATCTCCTAAACAACAAGTCGTAACTCAAAAAGATTTGGTGTGGCGTGTACGTCTAAACGTGTAGCCTCAAAAGAGAACGCACAGGAGAGTTTTCTCCCGAAAGAATATGTAGGAATACTACGTTATAAGGAAATACAGTGTTGCAGAGTAAAGACAAATACATACATATTGGAAACACTTAAGCTTTACGAGAAGAAATAACACATAGTACAAAATTAGCTTGTATATCCTAAACAACACGTTAGAACTCGAAAGGATTTGGTGTGGCGTGTACGTCCAAACGTGAAGCCTCAAAAGAGAACCCACAGGAGAATTTTCTTTCGTCAAAATTTGTCAGAAAACCACGTTTTAAGGAAAAATCGCATCATGCGAAATTATCTTGTTTTTCCTAAACAACACATTGTACCTCAAAAAGCTTTCGTGTTGCATGAATGTCTAAGTGTGTAGCCTCCAAAGAGAATGCACAGGAGAGTTTTCTCTCGAAAGAATATGTAAGAATACCACGTTATAAGGAAATACAGTGTTGCAGAGTAGAGGCAAATACATACGTATTGGAAACACTTAAACTTTACGAGAAGAAATAATTCATTGTAAAAAAATTAGCTTGTATCTCCTAAACAACAAGTTGCAACTCAAAAAGATTTGGTGTGGCGTGTACGTCTAAACGTTTAGCCTCAAAAGAGAACCCACAGGAGAATTTTCTTTCATCAAAATTTGTCAGAAAACCACGTTTTAAGGAAATCCCGCATCGTGAGAAATTATCTTGTTCTTCCTAAACAATACGTTGTAACTCGAAAAGCTTTGCTGTTGCGTGTATGTCTCAGCGTGTAGCCTCAAATGAGAACGCACAGGAGAGTTTTCTCTCGAAAAAATATGTAAGAATACCACGTTATAAGGAAATACAGTGTTGCAGAGTAAAGACAAATACTTACTTATTGGAAAAACTTTATGAGAAGAAATAACGCATCGTACAAAATTAACTTGTATCTCCTAAACAACACATTGTCACTCGAAAAGATTTGGTGTGGCATGTACGTCTAAACGTGTAGCCTCAAAAGAGAACCCACAGGAGAATTTTTGTTCGTAAAATTTGTCAGAAATCTATGTTTTAAGGAAATCACTCATCGTGCGAAATTATCTTGTTTTCCCTAAACAACACGTTGTAACTCGAAAAGCTTTGATGCTGCGTGTATGTCTAAGCGTGTAGCCTCAAAAGAGAACGCACAGGAGAGTTTTCTCTCGAAAGAACATGTAAGAATACCACTTTATAAGGAAATACAGTTTTGCAGAGTAAAGACAAATACATATGTATTTGAAACACTCTATGAGAAGAAATAACGCATCGTAAAAAATTAGTTTGTATCTCCTAAACAACACGTTGTAACTCGAAAAGATTTGGTGTGGCATGTACGTCTAAACGTGTAGCCTCAAAAGAGAACCCACAGGAGAATTTTCTTTCGTCAAAATTTGTCAGAAAACCACTTATTAAGGAAATCCCGCATCATGCGAAACTATCTTGTTTTTCCTAAACAACACATTGTAACTCGAAAATCTTTGGTGTTGCGTGTATGTCTAAGCATGTAGCCTCAAAAGAGAACGCACAGGAGAGATTTCTCTCGAACGAGTATGTAAGAATACCACGTTATAAGGAAATACATTGTGGCAAATTAAAGATAAATACGTTCCTTTTGGAAACACTTAAACTTTACAAGAAGATATAAAGCATCGTAAAAAATTAGCTTGTATCTCCTAAACAACACGTTGTAACTCGAAAACATTTGGTGTGGCGTGTACGTCTAAACGTTTAGCCTCAAATGAAAACCCACAGGAGAATTTTCTTTCCTCAAAATTTGTCAGAAAACCACGTTTTAAGGAATTCCCGCATCGTGCGAAATTATCTTGTTTTTCCTAAACAACACGTTCTAACTCGAAATGCTTTGGTGTTGCGTGTATGTCTAAGCGTGTAGCCTCAAAAGAGAATGCACAGGAGAGTTTTCTCTCGAAAGAATATGTACGAATACCATGTTATAAGGAAATACAGTGTTGTAGAGTAAAGACAAATACGTACGTATTGGAAACACTATAGGAGAAGAAATAACGCATCGTACAAAATTAGCTTGTATCTCCTAAACAACACGTTGTAACTCGAAAAGATTTGGTGTGGCGTGTACGTCTAAACATGTAGCCTCAAAAGAAAACCCACAGGAGAATTTTCTTTTGTCAAAATTTGTCAGAAAACCACGTTTTAAGGAAATCCCGCATTGTGCGCAATTATCTTGTTTTTCATAAACAAAACATTGTAACTCGAAAAGCTTTGGTGTTGGGTGTATGTGTAAGCGTGTAGCCTCAAAAGAGAATGCACAGGAGAGTTTTCTCTCGAAAGAATATGTAAGAATACCACGTTATAAGGAAATATATTGCTGCAGAGTAAAGACAAATACATACGTATTGTAAACATATTATGAGAAGAAATAATGCATGGTACAAAATTTGCTTGTATCTCCTAAACAACACGTGTTAACTCAAAAAGATTTGGTGTGGCGTGCAAGTCTAAATGTGTAGCCTCAAAAGAGAACCTACAGGAGAATTTTCTTACGTCAAAATTTGTCAGAAAACCACATTTTTAGGAAATCCCGCATCGTGCGAATTTATCCTGTTTTTCCTAATCAACACGTTGTAACTCGAAAAGCTTTGGTGTTGCGTGAATGTCTAAGTGTGTAGCCTCCAAAGAGAACGCACAGGAGAGTTTTCTCTCGAAAGAATATGTAAGAATACCACGTTATAAGGAAATACAATGTTGCAGAGTATAGACAAATATGTACTTATTGGAAACACTTTAGGAGAAGAAATAACGCATCATGCAAAATTAGCTTCTATCTCCTAAATAACACGTTGCAACTCGAAAAGATTTGGTGTGGCGTGAACGACTAAACGTGTAGCCTCAAACAAGAACCCACAGGAAGGTTTTCTTTCGTCAAAATTTGTCAGAAAACCACGTTTTAAGGAAATCCTGCATCGTGCGAAATTATCTTGTTTTTCCTAAACAACATGTTGTAACTCGAAAAGCTTTGATGTTGCGTATATGTCTAAGCGTGTAGCCTCAAAAGAGAACGTACAGGAGAGTTTTCTCCCAAAGAATATGTAGGAATACCACGTTATAAGGAAATACAGTGTTGCAGAGTAAAGACAAATACATACTTATTGGAAACACTTAAACTTTACGAGAAGAAATAAAACATAGTAAAAAATTAGCTTGTATATCCTAAACAACACGTTATAACATGAAAGGATTTGGTGTTGCGTGTATGTCTAAGCATGTAGCCTCAAAAGAGAATGCACAGAAGAGTTTTCTCTCGAAAGAATATGTAAGAATACCACGTTATAAGGAAATATATTGCTGCAGAGTAAAGACAAATACGTACGTATTGGAAACACATTATGAGAAGAAATAACGCATGGTATAAAATTAGCTTGTATCTCCGAAACAACACGTGGTAACTCAAAAAGATTTGGTGTGGCGTGTACATCTAAATGTGTAGCCTCAAAAGAGAACCAACAGGAGAATTTTCTTACGTCAAAATTTGTCAGAAAACCACGTTTTAAGGAAATCCCGCATCGTGCGAAATTATCTTGTTTTTCCTAATCAACACGTTGTAACTCGAAAACCTTTGGTGGTGCGTGTATGTCTAAGCGTGTAGCCTCCAAAGAGAACGCACAGGATAGTTTTCTCTCGAAAGAATATGTAAGAATACCACGTTATAAGGAAATACAGTGTTGCAGAGTATAGACAAATATGTACTTATTGGAAACACTTTAGGAGAAGAAATAGCGCATCATGTAAAATTAGCTTGTATCTCCTAAACAACACGTTGTAACTCGACAAGATTTGGTGTGGCGTGTATGTCTATACGTGTAGCCTCAAAAGAAAACCCACAGGAGAGCTTTCTTTCGTCAAAATTTGTCAGAAAACCACGTTTTAAGGGAATCCCGCATCGTGCGAAATTATCTTGTTTTTCCTAAACAACATGTTGCAACTCGAAAAGCTTTGGTGTTGCGTGTATGTCTAAGCGTGTAGCCTCAAAAGAGAACGCACAGGAGAGTTTTCTTCCGAAAGAATATATAGGAATACCACGTTATAAGGAAATACAGTGTTGCAGAGTAAAGACAAATACATACTTATTGGAAACAGTTAAGCTTTACGAGAAGAAATAACACATAGTACAAAATTAGCTTGTATCTCCTAAACAACAAGTTGTAACTCAAAAAGATTTGGTGTGGCGTGTACGTCTAAACGTGTAGCCTCAAAAGAGAACGCACAGGAGAGTTTTCTCCCAAAAGAATATGTAGGAATACTACGTTATAAGGAAATACAGTGTTGCAGAGTACAGACAAATACATACTTATTGGAAACACTTAAGCTTTACGAGAAGAAATAACACATAGTACAAAATTAGCTTGTATATCCTAAACAACACGTTATAACTCGAAAGGATTTGGTGTGGCGTGTACGTCTAAACGTGCAGCCTCAAAAAAGAACCCACAGGAGAATTTTCTTTCGTCAAAATTTGTCAGAAAACCACGTTTTAAGGAAATCCCGCATCATGCGAAATTATCTTGTTTTTCCTAAACAACATGTTGTAACTCGAAAAGCTTTGGTGTTGCGTGAATGTCTAAGCGTGTAGCCTCCAAAGAGAACGCACAGGAGAGTTTTCTCTCGAAAGAATATGTAAGAATATCACGTTATAAGGAAATACAGTGTTGCAGAGTAGAGGCAAATACATACGTATTGGAAACACTTAAACTTTACGAGAATAAATAATTCATTGTAAAAAAATTAGCTTGTATCTCCTAAACAACAAGTTGTAACTCAAAAAGATTTGGTGTGGCGTGTACGTCTAAACGTGTAGCCTCAAAAGAGAACGCACAGGAGAGTTTTCTCCCGAAAGAACATGTAGGAATACCACGTTATAAGGAAATACAGTGTTGCAGAGTAAAGACAAATACATACTTATTAGAAACAGTTAAGCTTTACGAGAAGAAATAACACATAGTACAAAATTAGCTTGTATATCCTAAACAACACGTTATAACTCGAAAGGTTTTGGTGTGGCGTGTGCGTCTAAACGTGTAGCCTCAAAAGAGAACCCACAGGAGAATTTTCTTTCGTCAAAACTTTTCAGAAAACCACATTTTAAGGGAATCCCGAATCATGTGAAATTATCTTGTTTTTCCTAAACAACATGTTGTAACTCGAAAAGCTTTGGTGTTGCGTGAATGTCTAAGCGTGTAGCCTCCAAAGAGAACGCACAGGAGAGTTTTCTCTCGAAAGAATATGTAAGAATACCACGTTATAAGGAAATACAGTGTGGCAAAGTAAAGACAAATACGTACGTAATGGAAGCACTTTATGAGAGAAATAACGCATGTTGCAAAATTAGCTTGTATGTCCTAAACAACACGTTGTAACTCGAAAAGATTTGGTGTGGCGTGTACGTCTAAAAGTGTAGCCTCAAAAGAGAACCCACAGGAGAGTTTTCTTTCGTCAAAATTTGTCAGAAAACCACGTTTTAAGGAAATCCCGCATCGTGCAAAATTATCTTGTTTTTCCTAATCAACATGTTGTAACTCGAAAACCTTTGGTGGTGCGTGTATGTCTAAGCGTGTAGCCTCCAAAGAGAACGCACAGGATAGTTTTCTCTCGAAAGATTATGTAAGAATACCACGTTATAAGGAAATACAATGTTGCAGAATTTAGACAAATATGTACTTAATGGAAACACTTTAGGAGAAGAAATAAGGCATCATGCAAAATTAGCTTGTATCTCCTAAACAACAAGTTTTAACTCGACAAGATTTGGTGTGGCATGTATGTCTAAAGGTGTAGCCTGAAAAGAGAACCCACAGGAGAGTTTTCTTTCGTCAAAATTTGTCAGAAAACCACGTTTTAAGGAAATCCCGCATCGTGCGAAATTATCTTGTTTTTCCTAAACAACATGTTGTAACTCGAAAAGCTTTGGTGTTGCGTGTATGTCTAAGCGTGTAGCCTCAAAAGAGAACGCACAGGACAGTTTTCTTCCGAAAGAATATGTAGGAATACCACGTTATAAGGAAATACAGTGTTGCAGAGTAAAGACAAATGCATACTTATTGGAAACACTTAAGCTTTACGAGAAGAAATAACACATAGTAAAAATTAGTTTGTATATCCTAAACAACACGTTATAACTTGAAAGGATTAGGTGTGGCGTGTACGTCTAAACGTGTAGCCTCAAAAGAGAACCCACAGGAGAATTTTCTTTCATCAATATTTGTCAGAAAACCACGTTTTAAGGAAATCCCGCATCATGCGAAATTATCTTGTTTTTCCTAAACAACACGTTGTAACTCGAAAAGCTTTGGTGTTGCGTGTATGTCTAAGCGTGTAGCCTCAAAAGAGAACGCACAGGAGAGTTTTCTTCCAAACGAATATGTAGGAATACCACGTTATAAGGAAATACAGTGTTGCAGAGTAAAGACAAATGCATACTTATTGGAAACACTTAAGCTTTATGAGAAGAAATAACACATAGTAAATATTAGTTTGTATATCCTAAACAACACGTTATAACTCGAAAGGATTTGGTGTGGCATGCACGTCTAAACGTGTAGCCTCAAAAGGGAACCCACAGAAGAATTTTCTTTCATCAATTTTGCCAGAAAACCACGTTTTAAGGAAATCCCGCATCATGCGAAATTATCTTGTTTTTCCTAAACAACACGTTGTAACTCGAAAAGCTTTGGTGTTGGGTGAATGTCTAAGCGTGTAGCCTCCAAAGAGAACGCACAGGAGAGTTTTCTCTCGAAAGAATATGTAAGAATACCACGTTATAAGGAAATACAGTGTTGCAGAGTAGAGGCAAATATATACATATTGGAAACACTTAAACTTTAAGAGAAGAAATAATTCATCGTTAAAAAATAAGCTTGTATCTCCTAAACAACAAGTTGTAACTCAAAAAGATTTGGTGTGGCGTGTAAGTCTAAACGTGTAGCCTCAAAAGAGAACGCACAGGAGAGTTTTCTCCCGAAAGAATATGTAGGAATACTACGTTATAAGGAAATACAGTGTTGCAGAATAAAGACAAATACATACTTATTGGAAGCACTTAAACTTTACGAGAAGAAATAACACATAGTACAAAATTAGCTTGTATATCCTAAACAATACGTTAGAACTCGAAAGGATTTGGTGTGGCGTGTACGTCTAAACGTGAAGCCTCAAAAGAGAACCCACAGTAGAATTTTCATTCGTCAAAATTTGTCAGAAAACCACATTTTAAGGAAATCCCGCATCATGCGAAATTATCTTGTTTTTCCTAAACAACACGTTGTACCTCGAAAAGCTTTGGTGTTGCGTGAATGTCTAAGTGTGTAGCCTCCAAAGAGAACGCACAGGAGAGTTTTCTCTCGAAAGAATATGTAAGAATACCACGTTATAAGGAAATACAGTGTTGCAGAGTAGAGGCAAATACATACGTATTGGAAACACTTAAACTTTACGAGAAGAAATAATTCATCGTTAAAAAATTAGCTTGTATCTCCTAAACAACAAGCTGTAACTCTAAAAGATTTGGTGTGGCGTGTACGTCTAAATGTTTAGCCTCAAAAGAGAACCCACGGGAGAATTTTCTTTCGTCAAAATTCGTCAGAAAACCACGTTTTAAGGAAATCCCGCATCGTGAGAAATTATCTTGTTCTTCCTAAACAACACGTTGTAACTCGAAAAGCTTTGCTGTTGCGTGTATTTCTCAGCGTGTAGCCTCAAATGAGAATGCACAGGAGAGTTTTCTCTCGAAAAAATATGTAAGAATACCACGTTATAAGGAAATACAGTGTTGCTGAGTGAAGACAAATACTTATTTATTGGAAAAACTTTATGAGAAGAAATAACGCATCGTACAAAATTAGCTTGTATCTCCTAAACAACACGTTGAAACTTAAAAAGATTTGGTGTGGCCTGTATGTCTAAACGTGTAGTCTCAAAAGAGAACCAATAGGAGAAATTTCTTTTGTCAAAATTTGTCAGAAAACCACGTATTAAGGAAATCCCTCATCGTGCGAAATTATCTTGTTTTTCCTAAACAACACGTTGTAACGCGAAAAGCTTTGGTGTTGCGTGTATATCTAAGCGTGTAGCCTCAAAAGAGGACGCACAGGAGAGTTTTCTCTCGAAAGAATATGTAAGAATACCACGTTATAAGGAAATACAGTGTTGCAGACTAAAGGCAAATACGTACGTATTGGAAACACTTTACGAGAAGAAATAATGCATCGTACAAAATTAGCTTGATCTCCTAAACAACACATTGTAACTCGAAAAGATTTGGTGTGGCATGTACGTCTAAACGTGTAGCCTCAAAAGAGAACCCACAGGAGAATTTTTGTTTGTTAAAATTTGTCAGAAATCCATGTTTTAAGGAAATCACTCATCGTGCGAAATTATCTTGTTTTTCCTAAACAACACGTTGTAACTCGAAAAGCTTTGATGTTGCGTGTATGTCTAAGCGTGTAGCCTCAAAAGAGAACGCACAGGAGAGTTTTCTCTCGAAAGAACATGTAAGAATACCACTTTATAAGGAAATACAGTTTTGCAGAGTAAAGACAAATATGTATGTATTTGAAACACTCTATGAGAAGAAATAACGCATCGTAAAAGATTAGTTTGTATCTCCTAAACAACACGTAACTCGAAAAGATTTGGTGTGGCATGTACGTCTAAACGTGTAGCCCCAAAAGAGAACCCACAGGAGAATTTTCTTTCGTCAAAATTTGTCAGAAAACCACTTATTAAGGAAATCCCGCCTCATGTGAAACTATCTTGTTTTTCCTAAACAACACATTGTAACTCGAAAATCTTTGGTGTTGCGTGTATGTCTAAGCATGTAGCCTCAAAAGAGAATGCACAGGAGAGATTTCTCTCGAACGAGTATGTAAGAATACCACGTTATAAGGAAATACATTGTGGCAAATAAAAGATAAATACGTTCCTTTTGGAAACACTTAAACTTTACAAGAAGATATAAAGAATCGTAAAAAAATTAGCTTGTATCTCCTAAACAACACGTTGTAACTCGAAAACATTTGGTGTGTCGTGTACGTCTAAACGTTTAGCCTCAAATGAAAACCCACAGGAGAATTTTCTTTCCTCAAAATTTGTCAGAAAACCACGTTTTAAGGAATTCCCGCATCATGAGAAATTATCTTGTTTTTCCTAAACAACACGTTCTAACTCGAAATGCTTTGGTGTTGCGTGTATGTCTAAGCGTGTAGCCTCAAAAGAGAATGCACAGGAGAGTTTTCTCTCGAAAGAATATGTACGAATACCATGTTATAAGGAAATACAGTGTTGTAGAGTAAAGAGAAATACGTACATATTTGAAACACTTTAGGAGAAGAAATAACGCATCGTACAAAATTAGCTTGTATCTCCTAAACAACACGTTGTAACTCGAAAAGATTTGGTGTGGCGTGCACGTCGAAATGTGTAGCCTCAAAAGAGAACGCACAGGAGAGTTTTCTCTCGAAAGAATATGTAAGAATACCACGTTATAAGGAAATACAGTGTTGCAGAGTAGAGGCAAATACATACGTATTGGAAACACTTAAACTTTACGAGAAGAAATAATTCATTGTAAAAAAATTAGCTTGTATCTCCTAAACAACAAGTTGCAACTCAAAAAGATTTGGTGTGGCGTGTAGTCTAAATGTGTAGCCTCAAAAGAGAACCCACAGGAGAATTTTCTTACGTCAAAATTTGTCAGAAATTTACGTTTTAAGGAAATCCTGCATCGTGCGAAATTATCTTGTTTTTCCTAATCAACACGTTGTAACTCAAAAAGCTTTGGTGTTGCGTGTATTTCTAAGCGTGCAGCCTCCAAAGAGAACACACAGGATAGATTTCTCTCGAAAGAATATATAAGAATACCACGTTATAAGGAAATACAATGTTGCAGAGTAAAGACAAATATGTATGTATTGGAAACCCTTAAACTTTACGAGATGAAATAAAGCATCGTACAAAATTAGCTTGTATCTCCTAAACAACACGTGGTAACTCGAAAAGATTTGGTGTGGCCTGTACGTCTAAACGTGTAGCCTCAAAAGAGAACCCACAGGACAATTTTCTTTCGTCTAAATTTGTCAGAAAACCACGTTTTAAGGAAATCCCGCATCGTGAGAAATTATCTTGTTCTTCCTAAACAACACGTAGTCACTCAAAAAGCTTTGGTGTTGGGTGTATGTCTAAGCGTGTAGCCCCAAAAGAGAACGCACAGGAGAGTTTTCTCTCGAAAGAATATGTAAGAATACCACGTTATAAGGACATACAGTGTGGCAGAGTAAAGACAAATACTTACATATTGGAAACACTTTCTGAGAGAAATAACGCATCTTGCAAAATTAGCTTGTATCTCCTAAACAACACGTTGTAACTCGAAAAGATTTGGTGTGGAATGTACGTCTAAACGTGTAGCCTCAAAAGAGAACCCACAGGAGAGTTTTCTTTCGTCAAAATTTGTCAGAAAACCATGTTTTAATGAAATCCCGCATCGTGCGAAATCATCTTGTTTTTCCTAAACAACACGTTGTAACTCGAAAAGCTTTGGTGTTGCGTGTATTTCTAAGCGTGTAGTCTCAAAAGAGAACGCAAAGGAGAGTTTTTTCTCGAAAGAATATGTAAGAATACCACGTTATTAGGAAATACAGTGTTGCAGAGTAAAGACAAATACTTACGCATTGGAAACACTTTACGAGAAGAAATAACGCATCGTACAAAATTAGCTTGTATCTCCTAAACAACACGTTGTAACTTAAAAAGATTTGGTGTGGCCTGTACGTCTAAACGTGTAGCCTCAAAGGAGAACCCATAGGAGAATTTTCTTTGGTCAAAATTTGTCATAAAACCACGTATTAAGGAAATCCCGCATCGTGCAAAATTATCTTGATTTTCCTAAACAACACGTTGTAACTCAAAAAGGGATTTCCTTAAAACGTGGTTTTCTGTCAAATTTTGACGAAAGAAAATTATCCTGTGGGTTCTCTTTTGAGGCTACACGTTTAGACGTACACACCACACCAAAACTAATTTTGTACGATGCCTATTTCTTCTCGTAAAGTTTAAGTGTTTCCAATAAGTACGCATTTGTCTTTACACTGCAACATTGTATTTCCTTATAACGTGGTATTCTTACATATTCTTTCGAGAGAAAACTCTCCTTGCGTTCTTTTCGAGTTACAACATGTTGTTTAGGACATACAAGCTAATTTTGCAAGATGCGTTATTTCTCTCATAAAGTGTTTCCAATAAGTACGTATTTGTCTTTGCTCTGCAACACTGTATTTCCTTATAACGTGGTATTCTTTCATATTCTTTGGAGAGAAAACTCTCCTGTGCGTTCTCTTTTGAGGCTACATGCTTTGACATACACGTAACACCAAAGCTTTTCGAGTTACAATGTGTTGTTTAGGAAAAACAAGATAAATTAGAACGATGCGGGGTTTCCTTAAAATGTGGTTCTCTTACAAATTTTGAGGAAAGAAAATACTCCTGTGGGTTCTCTTTTGAGGCTACACATTTAGCCGTACATGCCACACCAAATCTTTTCGAGTTACAATCTGTTGTTTAGGAGATACAAGCTAATTTTTTACGATGCGTTATTTCTTCTCATAAAGTTTAAGTGTTTCCATTACGTACATATTTGCCTTTACTCTGCAACACTGTATTTCCTTATAACATGGTTTTCTTGCACATTCTTTCGATAGAAAACTCTCCTGTGCGTTCTCCTTTGAGGCTACATGCTTAGACATACACGAAACACCAAAGCTTTTCGAGTTACAACATGTTGTTTAGGAAAAAGGAGATGATTTCGCACGATGCGGGATTTCCTTAAAACGTGGTTTTCTGAAAAATTTTGAGGAAAGAAAATTCTCCTGTGGGTTCTCTTTTGAGGCTACATGTTTAGATGTACATGCCACACTAAATCTTTTCGAGTTAAAACGTGTTGTTTAGGAGATACAAGCAAATATTTTACGATGCGCTATTTCCTCTTGTAAAGTGTTTCCAATATGTACTTATTTGTCTTTACTCTACAACACTGTATTTCCTTATAACGTGGTTTTCTTACATATTCTTTCAAGAGAAAACTCTCCTGTGCATTCTCTTTTGAGGCTACACGCTTAGACATACACGCAACACCAAACCTTTTCGAGTTACAACGTGTTGTTTAGGAAAAACAAGATAATTTCGCAGGATGCGAGATTTCCTTAAAATGTGGTTTCTGACAAATTTTGATGAAAGAAAATTCTCCTGTGGGCTCTCTTTTGAGGCTACACGTTTCGACGTACGCGTCACACCAAATTTTTTCGAGTTACAACATGTTGTTTAGGAGATACAAGCTAATTTTTTTCGATGCATTATTTCTTCTCGTAAAGTGTTTCCAATATGTACTTATTTGTCTTTTCTCTGCAAAATTGTATTTCCTTATAACGTGGTATTCTTACATATTCTTTCGAGAGAAAACGCTCCTGTGCCTTCTCTTTTGAGGCTCCACGCTTACACATACACGCAACACCAAAGCTTTTCGAGTTACAACATGTTGTTTAGGAAAAAGAAGATGATTTCGCATGATGCGGGATTTCCTTAAAACGTGGTTTTCTGACAAATTTTTACGAAAGAAAATTCTCCTGTGGGTTCTCTTTTGAGGCTACATGTTTAAATGAACACGCCACACCAAATCTTTTCGAGTTACAACGTGTTGCTTAAGAGATACAAGCTAATTTTGTACGATGCGTTAATTCTTCTCCTAAAGTGTTTCCAATATGTACTTATTTGTCTTTACTCTGCAAAATTGTATTTCCTTATAACGTGGTGTTCTTACATATTCTTTTGAGAGAAAACTCTCCTGTGCCTTCTCTTTTGAGGCTCCACGCTTACACATACACGCAACACCAAAGCTTTTCGAGTTACAACATGTTGTTTAGGAAAAAGAAGATGATTTCGCACGATGCGGGATTTCCTTAAAACGTGGTTTACTGAAAAATTTTGACGAAAGAAAATTCTCCTGTGGGTTCTCTTTTGAGGCTACATGTTTAGATGTACACGCACACCAAATCTTTTCGAGTTGCAACATGTTGTTTAGGAGATACAAGCTAATTTTGTAAGATGCGTTAATTCTTCTCATAAAGTGTTTCCAATACGTACGTTTTAGTCTTTACTCTGCAACACTGTATTTCCTTATAACGTGGTAATCTTACATATTCTTTCGAGAGAAAACTATCCTGTGCGTTCCCTTTTGAGGCTACACACTTAGACATACAGGCAACACCAAAGCTTTTCGAGTTAGAACGTGTTGTTTATGAAAAACAAGATAATTTCGCACGATGGGGGATTTCCTTAACACGTGGTGTTCTGACAAATTTTGACGAAAGAAAATTCTCCTGTGGGTTCTCTTTTGAGGCTACACGTTCAGACGTGCACGCCACAGCAAATCCTTTCGAGTTACTACATGTTGTTTAGGAGGTACAAGCTAATTTTGTACGATACGTTATTTCTTATCTTAAAGTGCTTCCAATACGTACACATTTGTCTTTACTCTGCCTCACTCTATTTCCTTATAACGTTGTATTCTTACATGTTCTTTCGAGAGAAAACACTCCTGTGCATTCTCTTTAGAGGCTACACGCTTAGACATACAGGCAACACCAAAGCTTTCCGACTTTCAACGTGTTGTTTAGGAAATCAAGATAATGTTGCACGATGCGGGATTTCCTTAAAACGTGGTTTTCTGACAAATATTGACGAAAGAAAGTTCTTCTGTGGGTTCTCTTTTGAGGCTACACGTTTAGACGTACGAGCCACACCAAATCTTTTCAAGTTACAACGTGTTGTTTAGGAGATACAAGCAAATTTTTTACGATGCGTTATTTCTTCTCGTAAAGTGTTTCCAATACGTACTTATTTGTCTTTACTCTGCAACACTGTATTTCCTTATAACGTGGTATTCTTACCTATTCTTTCGAGGGAAAACTCTCCTGTGCGTTCTCTTTTCAGGCTACACGCTCAGACATACACGCAATACCAAAGCTTTTCGAGTTACAGCGTGTTGTTTAGGAAAAACAAGATAATTTCGCACGATGCAAGATTTCCTTAAAACGTGGTTTCTGACAAATTTTGATGAATGAAAATTCTCCTGTGGGTTCTCTTTTGAGGCTACACATTTAGACGTACACGTCACACCAAATCTTTTAGAGTTACAACATGTTGTTTAGGAGATACAAGCTAATTTTGTACGATGCATTAATTCCTCTGGTAAAGTGTTTCCAATACGTATGTATTTGTCTTTACTCTGCAACACTCTATTTCCTTATAACGTTGTATACTTACATATTCGTTCGAGAGAAAACTCTCTTGTGCGTTCTCTTTAGAGGCTACAGGCGTAAAACATACACGCAACACCTAAGCTTTTCGAGTTACAACGTGCTGTTTAGGAAAAAGTAGATAATTTTGCACGATGAGGGATTTCCATAAAACGTTGTTTTCTGACAAATTTTGACGAAAGAAAGTCCTCCTGTGGGCTCTCTTTTGAGGCTGCACGTGTAGACATACGAGCCACACCAAATCTTTCGAGTTACAACGTGTTGCTTAGGAGATACAAGCAAATTTTGTAGGAAGCGTTATTTCTTCTCGTAAAGTGTTTCCAATACGTACTTATTTGTCTTTACTCTGCAACACTGTATTTCCTTATAACGTGGTATTCTTACATATTCTTTCGAGGGAAAACTCTCCTGTGCGTTCTCTTTTGAGGCTACACGCTTAGACAAACACGCAACGCCAAAGCTTTTCGAGTTACAACATGTTGTTTAGGAAAAACAAGATAATTTCGCACGATGCGAGATTTCCATAAAACGTGGTTTATTGAAAAATTTTGACTAAAGTAAGTTCTCCTGTAGGTTCTCTTTTGAGGCTACACGTGTAGAGGTACGAGCCACACCAAATATTTTCGAGTTACAACATTTTGTTTAGGAGATACAAGCTAATTTTGTACGATGCGTTATTTCTTCTCTTAAAGTGTTTCCAATACGTACGTATTTGTCTTTACTCTGCAACACTGTATTTCCTTATAAACTGGTATTCTTACATATTCTTTCAAGAGAAAACTCTCCTATGCGTTCTCTTTTGAGGCTACATGCTTAGACATAAACGCAACCCCAAAGCTTTTCGAGTTACAACGTGTTGTTTAGGAAAAGCAAGATAATTTCCAATGATGCGAGATTTCCTTAAAACGTGGTTTCTGACAAATTTGATGAAAGAAAATTCTCCTGTGGGTTCTCTTTTGAGGCTACACGTTTAGACATACACGTCACACCAAATCTTTTCGAGTTACAACGTGTTGTTTAGGAGATACAAGTAAATTTTTTACGATGCGTTATTTCTTCTCCTAAAGTGTTTCCAATATGTACTTATTTGTCTTTACTCTGCAAAATTGTATTTCCTTATAACGTGGTATTCTTACATATTCTTTCGAGAGAAACCTCTCCTGTGACTTCTCTTTTGAGGCTCCATGCTTACACATACACGCAACACCAAAGCTTTTCGAGTTACAACATGTTGTTTAGGAAAAAGAAGATGATTTCGCACGATGCAGGATTTACTTAAAACGTGGTTTTCTGAAAAATTTTGACGAAAGAAAATTCTCCTGTGGGTTCTCTTTTGAGGCTACAGGTTTAGAAGTACACGCCACGCCAAATCTTTTCGAGTTACAATGTGTTGTTTAGGAGATACAAGCTAATTTTGTACGTTGCCTTAATTCTTCTCGTAAAGTGTTTCCAATACGTACGTATTTGTCTTTACTCTGCAACACTGTATTTCTTTATAACGTGGTATTCTTACATATTCTTTCGAGAGAAAACTATCCTTTGCATTCCCTTTTGAGGCTACACACTTAGACATACAGGCAACACCAAAGCTTTTCGAATTACAACGTGTTGTTTATGAAAAACAAGATAATTTCGCACATTGCGGGATTTCCTTAAACCGTTGTGTTCTGACAAATTTTGACGAAAGAAAATTCTCCTGTGGGTTCTCTTTTGATGCTACACGTTTAGACATGCACGCCACACCAAATCCTTTCGAGTTACCACGTGTTGTTTAGAAGATACAAGCTAATTTTGTACGATGTGTTATTTCTTCTCGTAAAGTGTTTCCAATACGTACGTATTTGTCTTTCTCTGCAACACTGTATCTCCTTATAATGTGGTATTCTTACATATTCTTTCGAGCGAAAACTCTCCTGTGAGTTCTGTTTTGAGGCTACACGTTTAGACATACACACAACACCAAAGCTTTTCGAGTTACAACGTGTTGTTTAGGAAAAACTAGATAATTTCGCACGATGCGAGATTTCCATACACGTGGTTTTCTGAAAAATTTGACGAAAGAAAGTTCTCCTGTGGGTTCTTTTTTGAGGCGACACTTGTAGATGTATGAGCCACACCAAATCTTTTCGAGTTACAAAGTGTTGTTTAGGAGATACAAGCTAATTTTTTATGATGCGTTATTTCTTCTCTTAAAGTTTTTCCAATACGTAAGTAGTTGTCTTTACTCTACAACAGTGTATTTCCTTATAACGTGGTATTCCTACATATTCTTTCGAGAGAAAACTCTCCTGTGCGTTCTCTTTTGAGGCTACACGCTTAGACATACACGCAACACCAAAGCTTTTGATTTACAACGTGTTGTTTAGGAAAAACAAGATAATTTCGCACGATGCGAGATTTCCTTAAAACGTGGTTTCTGACAAATTTTGATGAAAGAAAATTCTCCTGTGGGTTCTCTTTTGAGGATACACGTTTAGACGTACACGTCACACCAAATATTTTCGAGTTACAACGTGTTGTTTAGGAGATACAAGCTAATTTTTTACGATGCATTATTTCTTCTCGTAAAGTATTTCCAATATGTACTTATTTGTCTTTACTCTGCAAAATTGTATTTCCTTATAAGGTGGTATTCTTACATATTCTTTAGAGAGAAAACTCTCCTGTGCCTTCTCTTTTGAGGCTCCACGCTTACACATACACGCAATACCAAAGCTTTTCGAGTTACAACATGTTGTTTAGGAAAAAGAAGATGATTTCGCATGATGCGGGATATCCTTAAAATTTTCTGAAAAATTTTAACGAAAGAAAATTCTCCTGTGGGTTCTCTTTTGATGCTACATGTTTAGACGTACACGCCACACCAAATCTGTTCGAGTTACAACGTGTTGTTTAGGAGATACAAGCTAATTTTTTACAATGCGTTAATTCTTCTCATAAAGTGTTTCCAAGAAGTACGTGTTTGTCTTTACTCTCAACATTGTATTTCCTTATAACGTGGTCTTCTTACATATTCTTTCGATAGAAAACTGTCCTGTGCGTTCCCTTTTGTGGCTACACACTGACATATACAGGCAACACCAAAGCTATTCAAGTTACAACATGTAGTTTAGGAAAAAGAAGATGATTTCGCAAGATGCGGGATTTCCTTAAAACGTGGATTTCTGAAAAATTTTGACGAAAGAAAATTCTCCTGTGGGTTCTCTTTTGTGGCTACACGTTTAGACGTACAGGCCACACCAAAGCTTTTCGAGTTACAAGGTGCTTCTTAGGAAATACAAGCTAATTTTGTACGATGCATTATTTCTTCTCGTAAAGTGTTTCAAATACGTATGTATCTATCTTTACTCTGCAACACTGTATTTCCTTATAACGTGGTATTCTTACATATTCTTTTGAGAGAAAACTCTCCTGTGCGTTCTCTTTTGAGTCTACACGCTTAGACATACACGCAGCACCAAAGCTTTTCGAGTTACAACGTGTTGTTTAGAAAAACAAGATAATTTCCACGATGCGGGATTTCCATAAACGTGGTATTCTGACAAATTTTGACGAAAGAAAATTCTCCTGTGAGTTCTCTTTTGAGGCTACAGATTAGACGTACACGCCACACCAAATCTTTTCGAGTTACATCGTTTTGTTTAGGAGATACAAGCTAATTTTGTACGATGCGTTATTTCTTCTCGTAAAGTGTTTCCAATACATACGTATTTGTCTTTACTCTGCAACACTGTATTTCCTTAAAATGTGGTATTCTTATATATTCTTTCGAGAGAAAACTCTCCTGTGCGTTCTCTTTTGAGGCCACACGTTTAGACATACACGCAACACCAAAGCTTTTCGAGTTACAACGTGTTTTAGGAAAAACGAGATAATTCCGCACAATGCGGGATTTCCTTAAAACGTGGTTTTCTGAAAAATTTTGAGGAAAGAAAATTCTCCTGTGGGTTCTCTTTTGAGGCTACACTTTTCAACTTACACATCACACCAAATCCTTCGAGTTACAACGTGTTGTTTAGGAAATACAAGCTAATTTTGTACGATGTATTATTCCTTCTCGTAAAGTGATTCCAATAAGTATGTATCTGTCTTTACTCTGCAACACTGTATTTCCTTATAACGTGGTATTCTTACATATTCTTTCGAGAGAATACTCTACTGTGCATTCTCTTTTGAGGCTACACGCTTAGACATACACGCAACACCAAAGCTTTTCGAGTTACAACGTGTTGTTTAGGAAAACAAGATAATTTCGCACAATGCAGGACTTCCTTAAAACGTGGTTTTCTGAAAAAATTTTGACCAAAGAAAATTTTCCTGTGGGTTCTCTTTTGATGCTACACGTTTAGATGTAAACACCACACCAAATCTTTTCGAGTTACAACGTGTTGTTTACACCAAAGCTTTTCGAGTTACAACATGTTGTTTAGGAAAAACAAGATAATTTCGCACAATGCGGGATTTCCTTAAAACGTGGTTTTCTGACATATTTTGACGAAAGAAAATTCTCCTGTGGGTTCTCTTTTGAGCCTACACGTTTCAACGTACACGCCACACAAAATCTTTTCGCGTTACAACGTGTTGTTTAGGAAATACAAGCTAATTTTGTACGATGTATTATTCCTTCTCGTAAAGTGTTTCCAATATGTATGTATCTGTCTTTACTCTGCAACACTGTATGTCCTTATAACGTGGTATTCTTACATATTCTTTCGAGAGAATACTCTCTTGTGCGTTCTCTTTTGAGGCTACACGCTGAGACATACATGCAAAACCAAAGCTTTTCGAGTTACAACGTGTTGTTTAGGAAAAACCAGATAATTTCGCACGATGCCGGATTTCCTTAAAACGTGGTTTTCTGAAAAAATTTTGGCGAAAGAAAATCCTCCTGTGGGTTCTCTTTTGAGGCTACACCTTTAGATGTAAACACCACACCAAATCCTTTCGAGTTACAACGTGTTGTTTAGGAGATACAAGCTAATTTTTTCCCATGCATTATTTCTTCTTGTAAAGTGTTTCAAATACGTACATAATTGTCTTTACTCTGTAACACTGTTTTTCCATGTAACGTAGTATTCCTACATATTCTTTCGAGAGAAAACTCTCCTGTGCGTTCTCTTTTGAGGCTACATTCTTAGACATACACCCAATACCAAAGTTTTTTGAGTTACAACGTGTTGTTTAGGAAAAACAAGATAATTTCGCACGATGTGGGATTTCCTTAAAACGTGGTTTTCTGACAAATTTTGACCAAAGAAAATTCTCCTGTGGGTTCTCTTATGAGGCTACACTTTTAGACGTACACGCCACACCAAATCTTTTCGAGTTACGACGTGTTGTTTAGGAGAAACAAGCTAATTTTGTACGATGCGATATTTCGTCTGGTAAATTGTTTCCAATACATATGTAATTGTCTTTATTCTGCAATCATGTATTTCCTTATAACTTGGTATTCTTACATATTCTTTCGAGAGAAAACTCTCCTGTGCGTTCTCTTTTGAGGCTACATGCTTAGACATACACGCTACACCAAAGCTTTTCGAGTTACAACTTGTTGTTTAGGAAAAACAAGATAATTTCGCACGATGCGGGATTTCCTTAAAATGTGGTTTTCTGACAAATTTTGACCAAAGAAAATTCTCCTGTGTATTCTCTTTAGATGCTACACGTTTAGAGGTACATGCCACACCAAATGGTATACATGGTATAAAAGGTGGTTTTCTGACAAATTTTGACGAAAGAAAATTCTCCTGTGGGTTCTCTTTTGAGGCTACACGTTTAGATGTAAACGCCACAACAAATCTTTTCGAGTTACAAGGTGTTGTTTAGGAGATACAAGCTAATTTTTTACCATGCGAGAAGAAATACCGAATGTTGCAGAGTAAAGACAAATACATAAGTATTGGAAACACTTTATGAGAAGAAATAATGCATCGTACAAAATTAGCTTGTATCTCCTAAACAACACGTTGTAACTCGAAAAGAATTGGTGTAGCATGTACGTCTAAAGGTGTAGCCTCAAAAGAGATCCCATAGGAGAATTTTCTTTCGTCAAAATTTTTCAGAAAATCACGTTTTAAGGAAATCCCGCATCGTGCGTAATTATCTTGTTTTTCCTAAACAACACGTTGTAACTCGAAGAGCTTTGGTGTTGCATGTATGTCTTAGTGTGTAGCCTCAAAAGGGAACACACAGGATAGTTTTCTCTCGAAAGAATATGTAAGAATACCACGAATAAGGAAATACAGAGTTGCAGAGTAAAGACAAATACGTACGTATAGGAAACACTTTACTAGAAGAATTAACGCGTCTTACAAAATTAGCATGTATCTCCTTAACAACACGTTGTAACTCGAAAAGATTTGGTGTGGCATATATATCTAAACGTGTAGCCTCAAATGAGAACCCACAGGAGAATTTTCTTTCGTCAAAATTTTTCAGAAAACCACGTTTTAAGGAAATCCCGCATCATGCGAAATCATCTTCTTTTTCCTAAACAACATGTTGTAACTCGAAAAGCTTTGGTGTTGTGTATAGGTCTAAGCGTGGAACCTCAAAAGAGAAGGCACAGGAGAGTTTTCTCTCGAAAGAACACGTAAGAATTCAACGTTATAAGGAAATACAGTGTTGCAGAGTAAAGACAAATACATATGTATTGGAAACACTTTGCGAGAAGAAATAACGCATCGTACAAAATTAGCTTGTATCTCCTAAACAACACGTGGTAACTCGAAAGGATTTGGTATGGCGTGTACGTCTAAACGTGTAGCCTCAAAAGAGAACCCACAGGAGAATTTTCTTTCGTCAAAATTTGTCAGAAAACCACGATTTAAGGAAATCCTGCATCGTGCGAAGTTATCTTGTTTTTCATAAACAACACGTTGTAACTCGAAACGCTTTGGTGTTGCCTGTATGTCTAAGTGTGTAGCCTCAAAAGGGAACGCCCAGGATAGTTTTCTCTCGAAAGATTATGTAAGAATACCACGTTATATGGAAATACAGTGTGGCAGAGTAAAGACAAATAAGTACATATTGGAAACACTTTACGAGAACAATTAGCACATCATAAAAAATTAGCTTGTATCTCCTAAACAACACGTTGTAATTCGAAAAGATTTGGTGTGGCGTGTACGTGTATACGTGTAGCCTCAAAAGAGAACACACAGGAGAATTTTCTTTCGTTAAAATTTTTCAGAAAACCACGTATTTAGGAAATCCCGCATCGTGCAACATCATCTTCTTTTTCCTAAACAACATGTTGTAACTCGAAAAGCTTTAGTCTTGCATGTATGTCTAAGAATGGAGCCTCAAAAGAGAAGGCACAGGAGAGTTTTCTCTCGGAAGAATATGTAAGAATACCACGTTATAAGGAAGTACAATTTTGCAGAGTAAAGTCAAATAAGTACATATTGGAAACACTTTACGAGAAGAAATAACGCATCATACAAAATTAGCTTGTATCTCCTAAACAACACGTTGTAACTCGAAAAGATTTGGTGTGACGTGTACGTCTAAACGTGTAGCCTCAAAAGAGAACCGACAGGAGAATTTTCTTTCATCAAAATTTGTCAGAAACCACGTTTTAAGGAAGTCTCGCATCGTACGAAACTATCTTGTTTTCCCTAAACAACACGTTGTAACTCGAAAAGCTCTGGCGTTATGTGTATGTCTAAGCGTGTAGCCTCAAAGGAGAACGCACAGGAGAGTTTTCTCTCAAAAGAATATGTAAGAATACCAAGTTATAAGGAAATACAGTGTTGCAGAGTAAAGACAAACACGTACGTATTGGAAACACTTTACGAGAAGAATTAAAGCACAGTACAAAATTAGCTTGTATTTTCTAAACAACACGTTGTAATTCGAAAAGATTTGGTGTGGCGTGTACGTCTAAACGTGTAGCCTCAAAAGAGAACCCACAGGAGAATTTTCTTTCGTTAAAATTTTTCAGAAAACCACGTTTTAAGGAAATCCCGCATGGTGCCAAATCATCTTCTTTTTCCTAAACAACATGTTGTAACTCGAGCTGTGGTGTTGCCTGTATGTCTAAGCGTGGAGCCTCAAAAGAGAATGCACAGGAGAGTTTTCTCTCGAAAGAATATGTAAGAATACCACGTTATAAAGAAATACAATTTTGCAGAGTAAAGGCAATTAAGTACATATTGGAATCACTTTACGAGAAGAAATAACGCATCGTACAAAATTAGCTTGTATCTCCTAAACAACACGTTGTAACTCGAAAAGATTTGGTGTGACGTGTACGTCTAAACGTGTAGCCTCAAAAGAGAACCCACAGGAGAATTTTCTTTCATCAAAATCTGTCAGAAACCACGTTTTATGGAAATCTTGCATCGAGCGAAATTATCTATTTTTTCCTAAACAACACGTTTTAACTTGATAAGCTCTGGTGTTGCGTGTTTGTCTAAGCATGTAGCCTCAAAAGAGAACGCACAGGAGAGTTTTCTCTCGAAAGAATATGTAAGAATACCACGTTATAAGGAAATACAGTGTTGCAGAGTAAAGACAAACACGTACGTATTGGAAACACTTTACGAGAAGAATTAATGCATAGTACAAAATTAGGTTGTATCTCCTAAACAACAAGTTGTAACTCGAAACTTTTGGTGTGGTGTGTACGTCTAAACGTGTAGCCTCAAAAGAGAACCCACAGGAGAATTTTCTTTCTTCAAAATTTTTCAGAAAACCACGTTTTAAGGAAATTCCACATCGTGCGAAATCACCTTCTTTTTCCTAAACAGCATGTTGTAACTAGAAAAGCGTTGGTGTTGCGTGAATGTGTAAGCGTGGAGCCTCAAAAGAGAAGGCACAGGAGAGTTTTCTCTCGAGAGAATATGTAAGAATACCACGTTATAAGGAAATACAATTTTGCAGAGTAAAGACAAATAAGTACATATTGGAAACACTTTACGAGAAGAAATAATGCATCTTACAAAATTATCTTGTATCTCCTAAACAACACGTGGTAACTCGAAAGGATTTGTTGTGGTGTGTACGTCTAAACGTGTAGCCTCAAAAGAGAACCCACAGGAGAATTTTCTTTCGTCAAAATTTGTCAGAAAACCACGATTTAAGGAAATCCCGCATCGTGCGAAATTATCTTCTTTTTCATAAACAACACGTTGTAACTCGAAAAGCTTTGGTGTTGCCTGTATGTCTAAGTGTGTAGCCTCAAAAGGGAATGCCCAGGATAGTTTTCTCTAGTAAGAATATGTAAAAATACCACATTATAATGAAATACAGTATTGCAGAGTAAAGACAAATACGTACATATTGGAATCACTTAATGAGAAGAATTAACGCATCGTACAAAATTAGCTTGTATCTCCTAAACAACACTTTGTAACTCGAAAAGATTTGATGTGGCATTTACGTCTAAACGTGTAGCCTCAAAAGAGAACCCACAGGAGAATTTTCTTTCATTAAAATTTTTCAGAAAACCACGTATTAAGGAAATCCCGCATCGTGCGAAATCATCTTCTTTTTCCTAAACAACATGTTGTAACTCGAAAAGCTTTAGTGTTGCGTGTATGTCTAAGCGTGGAGCCTCAAAAGGGAAAGCACAGGAGAGTTTTCTTTCAAAAGAATAGGTAAGAATACCACGTTATAAGGAAATACAGTGTTGTAGAGTCAACAAAAATACATATGTATTGGAAACACTTTAGGAGAAGAAATAACACATCATACAAAATTAGCTTGTATCTCCTAAACAACACGTTATAACTCGAAAAGATTTGGTGTGACGTGTACGTCTAAACGTGTAGCCTCAAAAGAGAACCCACAGGAGAATTTTCTTTCATCAAAATTTGTCAAAAACCACGTTTTAAGAAAATCTCGCATCGTGCGAAATTATCTTGTTTTTCCAAACAACACGTTGTAAATCGAAAAGCTTTGGGGTTGCGTGTATGTCTAAGCGTGTAGCCTCAAAAGAGAACGCACAGAAAAGTTTTCTCTTGAAAGAATATGTAGGAATACCACGTTATAAGGAAATACGGTGTTGCAGAGTAAGGACAACTAAGTACGTATTGGAAACACTTTAAGAGAAGAAATAACGCATCGTACAAAATTAGCTTGTATCTCCTAAACAACACGTTGTAACTCGAAAAGATTTCGTGTGGCTCGTACCTCTACACGTGTAGCCTCAAAAGAGAACCCACAGGAGAACTTTTTTCGTCAAAATTTTTCAGAAAACCACGTTTTATGGAAATCTCGCATCGTGCGAAATTATCTTGTTTTTCCTAAACACACGTTGTAACTCGAAAAGCCTTGGTGTTGCGTGTATGTCTAAGCGTGTAGCCTCAAAAGAGAATGCACAGGAGAATTTTTCCTCGAAAGAATATGTAAGAATACCACGTTATAAGGAAATACAGTGTTGCAGAGAAAGACAAATACGTACGTTTTGGAAACACTTTACGAGAAGAAATAACACATCATACAAAATTAGCTTGTATCTCCTAAACAACACGTGGTAACTCGAAAGGATTTGGTGTGGCGTGCACGTCTATACGTTTAGCGTCAAAAGAGAACCCACAGGAGAATTTTCTTTTGTCAAAATTTGTCAGAAAACCACGTTTTAAGGAAATCCCACATCGTGCGAAATTATCCTTTTATTCATAAACAACACGTTGTAACTCAAAAAGCTTTGGTGTTGCCTGTATGTCTAAGTGTGTAGCCTCAAAAGGGAACAAACAGGTTAGTTTTCTCTTGAAAGAATATGTAAGAATACCACGTTATAAGGAAATACATTGTTGCAGAGTAAAGACAAATACTTACGTATTGGAAACACCTTACGAGAAGAATTAACGCATCATACAAAATTAGCTTGTATCTCCTAAACAACAGGTTGTAACTCGAAAAGATTTGGTGTGGCGTGTACGTCTAAACGTGTAGTCTCAAAAGAGAACCCACAGGAGAATTTTCTTTCGTCAAAATTTTTCAGAAAACTATGTTTTAATGAAATCCCACATCGTGCGATATCATCTTCTTTTTCCTAAACAACATGTTGTAACTCCAAAAGCTTTCGTGTTGCGTGTATGTGTAAGCATGGAGCCTCAAAAGAGAAGGCACAGGAGAGTTTTCTCTCGAAAGAATATGTAAGAATACCACGTTATTAGGAAATACAATTTTGTAGAGTAAAGACAAATAAGTATATATTGGGAACACTTTACGAGAAGAAATAAAGCATCGAACAAAATTAGCTTGTATCTCCTAAACAACACGTGGTAACTCGAAAAGTTTTGGTTTGGCGTGTACGTCTAAACGTGTAGCCTCAAAAGAGAACACAAAGGGGAATTTTCTTTCGTCAAAATTTGTCAGAAAACCACGTTTTAAGGAAATCCCGCATCCTCCGAAATTATCTTGTTTTTCCTAAACAACACGTTGTAACTCGAAAAGCTTTGGTGTTGCGTGTATTTCTACGTGTGTAGCTTCAAAAGAGAATGAACAGGAGAGTTTTCTCTCGAAAGAACATGTAAGAATACAACGTTATAAGGAAATACAGTGTTGCAAAGTAAAGACAAAAAGTACATATTGGAAACACTTTACGAGAAGAAATTACGCATCATACAATATTAGATTATATCTCCTAAACAACAAGTGGAAACTCGAAAACATTTGGTTTGGCGTGTACGTCTAAAAGTGAAGCCTCAAAAGAGAAACCACTGGAGAATTTTCTTTCTTCAAAATTTGTCAGAAAACCACGTTTTAACGAAATCCCACATCCTGCAAAATTATCTTGTTTTTCCTAAACAACAAGTTGTAACTCGAAAATCTTTGGTGTTGCGTGTATGTCTAAGTGTGTAGCCTCAAAAGGGAATGCACAGGAGAGTTTTTTCTCTCGAAAGAATATGTAAGAATACCACGTTATAAGGAAATACAGTGTCGCAGAGAAAAGACAAATACGTACATATTGGAAACACTTTAAGAGCAGAAATAAAGCATCGTACAAAATTGGCTTGTATCTCCTAAAAAACACGTTGTAACTCGAAAAGATTTCGTGTGACATGTACGTCTAAACATGTAGCCTCAAAAGAGAACCGACAGTAGAATTTTCTTACATCAAAATTTGTCAGAAACCACGTTTTAACGAAATCTCGCATCGTGCGAAATTATCTAGTTTTTCCTAAACAGCACGTTGTAACTCGAAAATCTTCTGTGTTGCGTGTATGGCTAAGCGTGTAGACTCAAAGGAGAACGCACAGGAGAGTTTTCTCTCGAAAGAATATGTAAGAATACCACGTTATAAGGAAATACAGTGTTGCAGAGTAAAGACAAAAACGTATGTATTGGAAACACTTTACAAGAAGAAATAACGCATCATACTAAATTAGCTTGTATCTCCTAAACAACAGGTTGTAACTCGAAAGGATTTGGTGTGGCATGTACGTCTAAACGTGTAGCCTCAAAAGAGAACCGACAGGAGAATTTTCTATCGCCAAAATATGTGAGAAAACCACGTTTTAAGGAAATCCCTCATCGTGCAAAATTATCTTCTTTTTCCTAAACAACAGGTTGTAACTCGAAAAGTTTTGGTGTTGCGTGTATGTCTAAGCGCCTAGCCTCAAAAGAGAACGCAAAGGAGAGTTTTTTCTCGATAGAATTTGTAAGAATACCACGTTATAAGGAAATACACTGTTGCAGAGTAAAGACAAATGCGTACGTATTGGAAACACTTTACGAGAAGAAATAACGCATTGTACAAAATTAGCTTGTATCTCCTAAACAACACGTTGTAACTCGAAAAGATTTGATGTGGCGTGTACGTCTAAACGTGTAGCCTCAAAAGAGAACCCACAGGAGAATTTTCTTTGGTCAAATTTGTCAGAAAACCACGTATTAAGGAAATCCTGCATCGTGCGAAATTATCTTGTTTTTCCTAAACAACACGTTGTAACTCGAAAAGCTTTGGTGTTGCGTGTATGTCTCAGTGTATAGCCTCAAAAGAGAACACACAGGAGAGTTTTCTCTCGAAAGAATATGTAAGAATACCACGTTATAAGGAAATACAGTGTTGCAGAGTAAAGACAAATACGTACGTATTGGAAACCCTTAAACTTTAAGAGATGAAATAAAGCATCGTACAAAATTAGCTCGTATCTCCTAAACAACACGTTGTAACTTGAAATGATTTGGTGTGGAGTGTACGTCTAAACGTGTAGCCTCAAAAGAGAACCCATAGGAGAATTTTCTTTCATCAAAATTTTCAGAAAACCACGTTTTAAGGAAATCCTGCATCGTGCAAAATTATCGTGAAGAGAGTATCTTGTTTTTCCAAAACAACACGTTGTAATTCGAAAAGCTTTGGTGTTGCGTGTATGTCTAAGCGTGTAGCCTCAAAAGAGAACGCACAGGAGAGTTTTCTCTCGAAAGAATATGTAAGAATACCACGTTATAAGGAAATACAGTGTTGCAGAGTAAAGACAAATACGTACTTATTGGAAACACTTTATGAGAAGAAATAACGCATTGTAAAAACTTAGTTTGTATCTCCTAAACAACACGTTGGAACTTGAAAACATTTGCTGTGGCGTGTACGTCTAAATGTGTAGTCTCAAAAGAAAACCCACAGGAGAATTTTCTTTGGTAAAAATTTGTCAGAAAACCATGTATTAAGGAAAACCCGCATCGTGCGAAATTATCTTGTTTTTCCTAAACAACGCGTTGTAACTCGAAAAGCTTTGGTGTTGCGTGTATGTCTAAGCATGTAGCCTCAAAAGAGAACACACAGAAGAGTTTTATCTCAAAAGAATATGTAAGAATACCACGTTATAAGGAAGTACAATGTTCCAGAATAAAGACAAATACTTACATATTGGAAACCCTTAAAATTAGCAAGATGAAATAAAGCATCATACAAAATTAGCTTGTATCTCCTAAACAACACGTTGTAACTCGAAAACATTTGGTGTGGCGTGTACGTCTAAACGTGTAGCCTCAAAAGAGAACCACAGGACAATTTTCTTTCGTCAAAATTTGTCAGAAAACCACGTTTTAAGGAAATCCCGCATCGTGAGAAGTTATCTTGTTCTTCCTAAAAAACACGTTGTAATTCGAAAAGCTTTGGTGTTGCGTGTATGTCTAAGCGTGTAGCCTCAAAAGAGAACGCACAGGAGAGTTTTCTCTCGAAAGAATATGTAAGAATACCACGTTATAAAGAAATACAGTGTTGCAGAGTAAAGACAAACACATACGTATTGGAAACAATTTACAAGAAGTAATAATGCATCGTACAAAATTAGCTTGTGTCTCCTAAACAACACGTTGTAACTCGAAAAGATTTGGTGTGGCATTTACAACTAATCATGTAGCCTCAAAAGAGAACCCACAGGAGAATTTTCTTTCGTCAAAATTTTTCAGAAAACCACGTTTTAAGGAAATCCGCATCGTGAGAAATTATCTTGTTTTTCCTAAACAACAGGTTGTAATTCGAAAAGCTTTGGTGTTGCATGTATGTCTAAGCATGTAGCCTCAAAAGAGAACGCACAGGAGAGTTTTCTCTCGAAAGAATATGCAAAAATACCACGTTATAAGGAAATACAGTGTTGCAGAGTAAAGGCAAATATGTATGTATTGGAAAAATTTAAACTTTATGAGAAGAAATAACGCATCTTCAAAAATTAGCTTGTATCTCCTAAACAACACGTTGTAACTCGAAAAGATTTGGTGTGGCGTGTACATCTAAACGTGTAGCCTCAAAAGAGAACCCACAGGAGTATTTTCATTCGTCAAAATTTGTCAGAAAACCACGTTTTAAGGAAATCCCGCATCGTGCTAAATTATCTTGTTTTTCCTAAACAACAAAATGTAATTCGAAAAGCTTTGGTGTTGCGTGCATGTTTAATCGTGTAGCCTCCAAAAGAGAACGCACAGGAGAGTTTTCTCTCGAAAGAATATGTAAGAATACCACGTTGTAAGGAAATACAGTGTTGCAGAGTAAAGACAGATAAGTATGTATTGGAAACCCACAAACTTTATGAGATGAAATAAAGCAACGTACAATATTAGCTTGTATCTCCTAAACAACACGTTGTAACTCGAAGAGATTTGGTGTGGCCTGTACGTCTAAACGTGTAGCCTCAAAAGAGAACCCACAGGACAATTTTCTTTTGTCAAAATTTTTCAGAAAACCACGTTTTAAGGAAATACCGCATCGTGAGAAATTATCTTGTTCTTCCTAAACAACACATTTTAACTCGAAAAGCTTTGGTGTTGGGTGTATGTCTAAGCATGTAGCCCCAAAAGAGAACGCACAGGAGAGTTTTCTCTCAAAAGAATATGTAAGAATACCACGTTATAAGGAAATGCAGTGTGGCAGAGTAAAGACAAATACGTACGTATTGGAAGCGCTTTATGAGAGAAATAATGCATCTTGCAAAATTAGCTTGTATGTCCTAAACAAGACGTTGTAACTCGAAAAGATTTGGTGTGGTGTCTACGTCTAAACGTGTAGCCTCAAAAGAGAACCCATAGGATAGTTTTCTTTCGTCAAAATTTGTCAGAAAAACACGTTTTAAGGAAATCCCACATCGTGAGGAATTATCTTGTTTTTCCTAAACAACACGTTGTAACTAGAAAAGCTTTGGTGTTGCGTATATGTCTAAGTGTGTAGCCTCAAAAGAGAATGCACAGGAGAGTTTTCTCTCGAAAGAATATGTAAGAATACCATGTTATAAGGAAATATATTGCTGCAGAGTAAAGACAAATACGAAAGTATTGGAAACACATTATGAGAAGAAATAACGCATGGCAAAAAATTAGCTTGTATCTCCGAAACAACACGTGGTAACTCAAAAAGATTTGGTGTGGCGTGTACGTCTAAATGGGTAGCCTCAAAAGAGAACCCACAGGAGAATTTTCTTACGTCAAAATTTGTCAGAAAACCACATTTTAAGGAAATCCCGCATCGTGCGAAATTATCTTGTTTTTCCTAATCAACACGTTGTAACACGAAAAGCTTTGGTGTTGCGTGTATGTCTAAGCGTGTAGCCTCCAAAGAGAATGCACAGGATAGTTTTCTCTCAAAAGAATATGTAAGAATACCACGTTATAAGGAAATACTGTGTTGCAGAGTATTGACAAATATGTACTTATTGGAAAAAACTTTAGGAGAAGAAATAACGCATCATGCAAAATTAGCTTTTATCTCCTAAACAACACACTGTAACTCGAAAAGATTTGGTGTGGCGTGTACGTCTAAACGTGTAGCCTCAAAAGAGAACCCACAGGAGAGATTTCTTTCGTCAAATTTTGTCAGAAAACCACGTTTTAAGGAAATACTGCATCGTGCGAAATTATCTTGTTTTTCCTAAACAACATGTTGTAACTCGAAAAGCTTTGGTGTTGCGTGTATGTCTAAGCGTGTAGCCTCCAAAGAGAATGCACAGGATAGTTTTCTCTCAAAAGAATATGTAAGAATACCACGTTATATGGAAATACAGTGTTGCAGAGTATTGACAAATATGTACTTATTGGAAAAAACTTTAGGAGAAGAAATAACGCATCATGCAAAATTAGCTTTTATCTCCTAAACAACACACTGTAACTCGAAAAGATTTGGTGTGGCGTGTACGTCTAAACGTGTAGCCTCAAAAGAGAACCCACAGGAGAGATTTCTTTCGTCAAATTTTGTCAGAAAACCACGTTTTAAGGAAATACTGCATCGTGCGAAATTATCTTGTTTTTCCTAAACAACATGTTGTAACTCGAAAAGCTTTGGTGTTGCGTGTATGTCTAAGCGTGTAGCCTCAAAAGAGAATGCACAGGAGAGTTTTCTCCCGAAAGAATATGTAGGAATACCACGTTATAAGGAAATACAGTGTTGCAGAGTAAAGACAAATACATACTTATTGGAAACACTTAAACTTTACGAGAAGAAATAACACATAGTACAAAATTAGCTTGTATATCCTAAACAACACGTTGTAACTCGAAAAGATTTGGTGTGGCGTGTATATCTAAACGTGTAGCCTCTAAAGAGAACCCACAGGAGAATTTTCTTTAGTCAAAATTTGTCAGAAAACCACGTTTTAAGGAAATCCCGCATCGTGCGAAATTATCTTGTTTTTCCTAAACAACACGTTGTAACTAGAAAAGCATTGGTGCTGCGTGTATGTCTGAGTATGTAGCCTCAAAAGAGAATGCACAGGAGAGTTTTCTCTCGGAAGAATATGTAAGAATACCACGTTATAAGGAAATACAGTGTTGCAGAGTAAAGACAAATACGTATGTATTGGAAGCCCATAAACTTACGAGATGAAATAAAGCATCGTACAAAATTAGCTTGTATCTCCTAAACAACACGTTGTAACTTGAAAAGATTTGGTGTGGCGTGTACGTCTAAACGTGTAGCCTCAAAAGAGAACCCACAGGACAATTTTCTTTCGTCAAAATTCGTCAGAAAACCACGTTTTAAGAAAATCCCGCATCGTGAGAAATTATCTTGTTCTTCCTAAACAACACGCTTTAACTCGAAAAGCTTTGGTGTTGGGTGTATGTCTAAGTGTGTAGCCCCAAAAGAGAACAGACAGGAGAGTTTTCTCTCGAAAGAATATGTAAGAATACCACGTTATAAGGAAATACAGTGTGGCAGAGTAAAGACAAATACGTACGTATTGGAAGCACTTTATGATAGAAATAACGCCTCTTGCAAAATTAGCTTGTATGTCCTAAACAACACGTTGTAATTCGAAAAGATTTGGTGTGGCGTGTACATCTAAACGTGTAGCCTCAAAAGAGCACCCAAAGGACAATTTTAAGAGAACCCAAAGGAGAATTTTCTTTCGTCAAAATTTTTCAGAAACTCACGTTTTAAGGAAATCCACATCATGCGAAATTATCTTGTTTTTCCTAAACAACATGTTGTAACTCGAAAAGCTTTCATGTTGCGTGTATGTCTAAGTGTGTAGCCTCAAAACAGGAGGCACAGGAGAGTTTTCTCTCGAAAGAATATGTAAGAATACTACGTTATAAGGAAATACAATTTTGCAGAGTAAAGACATATACGTACGTATTGGAAACACTTTACGAGAAGAAATAATTCATGGTACAAGATTAGCTTGTATCTCCAAAACTACACGTTTTAACTCGAAAAGAATTGGTGTGGCGTGAACGTCTAAACGTGTAGTCTCAAAAGAGAACTGAAAGGAGAATTTTCTTTCGTCAAAATTTTTCAGAAAATCACGTTTTAAGGAAATCCCGCATCGTGTGAAATTATCTTGTTTTTCCTAAACAACACGTTGTAAGTCGAAAAGCTTTCATGTTGCGTGTATGTCTAAGTGTGTAGCCTCAAAAGAGAAGGCACAGGACAGTTTTCTCTCGAAAGAATATTGTAGAATACCCCGTTATAAGGAAGTACAATGTTGGAGAGTAAAGACAAATACGTACGTATTGAAAACACTTTAAGAGAAGAAACAACGCATCGTACAAAATTAGCTTGTATCTCCAAAACTACACGTTGTAACTCGAAAAGAACTGTTGTGGCGTGTACGTCTTAACATGTAGCATCTAAAGAGAACCAAAAGGAGAATTTTCTTTCGTCAAAATTTTTCAGAAAATCACGTTTTAAGGAAATCCCGCATGGTGCGAAATTATCTTGTTTTTCCTAAACAACACGTTGTAAGTCGAAAAGCTTTCATGTTGCGTGTATGTCTAAGTGTGTAGCCTCAAAAGAGAAGGCAGAGGAGAGTTTTCTCTCGAAAGAATATGTAAGAATACCATGTTATAACGAAATACAGTTTTGCAGAGTAAAGACAAATACGTACTTATTGGAAACACTTTACTAGAAGAAATAACGCATCGTACAAAATTAGCTTGTATCTCCAAAACTACACGTTGTAACTCGAAAAGAATTGTTGTGGCGTGTACGTCTTAACGTGTAGCATCAAAAGAGAACCCAAAGGAGAATTTTCTTTTGTCAAAAATTTTCAGAAAATCACGTTTTAAGGAAATCCCGCATCGTGCGAAATTATCTTGTTTTTCCTAAACAACACGTTGTAACTCGAAAAGCTTTCGTGTTGCGTGTATGTCTAAGTGTGTAGCCTCAAAAGAGAAGGCACAGGAGAGTTTTCTCTCGAAAGAATATGTAAGAATACCACGTTATAAGGAAATACAGTGTTGCAGAGTAAAGACAGCTAATTTTGTTCGATGCCTTATTTCTTCTCATAAAGTGTTTCCAATATGTACTTATGTACTCTCCTGTGCGTTCTCTTTTGAGGCTACAAGCTTAGACATACACGCAACACCAAAGCTTTTCAAGTTACAACGTGGTGTTTAGGAAAAATAAGATAATTTCGCACGATGTGAGATTTCCTTAAAACGTGGTTTCTGACAAATTTTGATGAAAGAAAATTATCCTGTGGGTTCTCTCTTTAGGCTACACGTTTAGACATTCACGTCACACCAAATCATTTCGATTTACAACGTGCTGTTTGGTGATACAAGTTAATTTTGTACGATGCGTTATTTCTTCTCGTAAAGTGTTTCCAATATGTACTTATTTGTTTTAATCTGCAAAATTGTATTTCCTTATAACGTGGTATTCTTACATATTCTTTCGACAGAAAACTCTCCTGTGCCTTCTCTTTTCAGGCTCCACGCTTACACATACACGCAACACCAAAGCTTTTCGAGTAACAACATGTTGTTTAGGAGAAAGGAGATGATTTCGCACGATGCGGGATTTCCTTAAAACGTGGTTTTCTGAAAAATTTTGACGAAAGAAAATTCTCCTGTTGGTTCTCTTTTGAGGCTACATATTTTGACGTACACGCCACACCAAATCTTTTCAAGTTACGTGTTGTTTAGGAGATACAAGCTAATTTTTTGCAATGCGTTAATTCTTCTCGTAAAGTGTTTCCAATAAGTATGTATTTGTCTTTACACTGCAACATTGTATTTCCTTATAACGTGGTATTCTTACATATTGTTTGGAGAGAAAACTATTCTGTGCGTTCCCTTTTGAGGCTGCACACTTAGACATACAGGCAACACCAAAGCTTTTCGAGTTACAACGTGTTGTTTAGGAAAAAGAAGATAATTTCGCACAATGCAGGATTACCTTAAAACGTGGTTTTCTGACAAATTTTGACGAGAGAAAATTCTCCTGTGGGTTCTCTTTTGAGGCTACACGTTTAGAAGTACACGCCACACCAAATCCTTTCGAGTTACCACGTGTTGTTTAGGAGATACAAGCTAATTTTTTACGATGCGTTATTTATTCTCGTAAAGTGTTTCCAATACGTACGTATTTGTCTTTACTCTGCAACACTGTATTTCCTTATAACGTTGTATTCTTACATGTTCTTTCGAGAGAAAACTCTCCTGTGCGTTCTCTTTAGAGGTTACAAGCTCAGACATACACGCAACACCAAAGCTTTTTGAGTTACAACGTGTTGTTTAGGAAAAACAAGATAATTTCGCACGATGCGGGATTTCCTTAAAACGTGGTTTTCTGACAAATTTTGAAGAAACAAAATTCTCCTGTGGGTTCTCTTTGGAGGCTACACGTTTAGATGAAAACAGCACACCAAATCAGTTCGAGTTACAACGTGTTGATTAGGAGATACAAGCTAATTTTGTACGATGCGTTATTTCTTCTCGTAAAGTGTTTCCAATATGTACGTATTTGTCTTTACTCTTCAACACTGTATTTCCTTATAACGTGGTATTCTTACATATTCTTTCGAGAGAAAACTCTCCTGTGCCTTCTCTTTTGAGGCTACACCCTTAGACATACACGCAAACCAAAGATTTTCGAGTTACAATGTGTTGTTTAGGAAAAACAAGATAATTTCGCACGATGCAGGATTTCCATAAAATGTGGTTTTCTGAAAAATTTTAACGAAAGAAAATTCTCCTGTGGGTTCTCTTTTGAGGCTACACATTTAGACGTACAGGCCACACCAAATCCTTTTAGTTACAACGTATTGTTTAGGAGATACAAGCTAATTTTGAACAATGCGTTATTTGTTCTCGTAAAGTGTTTCCAATACATACGTATTTGTCTTTACTCTGCAACTCTGTATTTCCTTATAACGTGGCATTTTAACATATTCTTCCGAGAGAAAACTCTCCTGTGCATTCTCTTTTGAGGCTATAGGCTTAGACATACACGCAACACCAAAGCTTTTCGAGTTATAACGTGTTGTTTATGAAAAACTAGATAATTTCGTACGATGAGGGATTTCCATAAAACGTGGTTTTCTGACAAATTTTGACAAGAGAAAATTATCCCGTGGGTTCTCTTTTGAGGCCACACGTTTAGATGTACACGCCACACCAAATCATTTCGAGTTACAACGTGTTGTTTAGGAGATACAAGCTAATTTTGCACAAAGAGTTATTTCTTCTCGTAAAGTATTTCCAATACCTACGTATTTGTCTTTACTCTGCAACACTGTATTTCCTTATAACGTGGTATTCTTACATATTCTTTTGAGAGAAAACTCTCCTGTGTGTTCTCTTTTGAGGCTACACGCTGAGACATACACGCAACACCAAAGCTTTTCGAGTTACAACGTGTTGTTTAAGAAAAACAAGATAATTTCGCACGATGCAGGATTTCCTTAATACGTGGTTTTCTGACAAATTTGACCAAAAAAATTCTCCTGTGGGTTCTCTTTTTGAGGCTACACGTTTAGACGTACACGCCACACCAAATCTTTTCGAGTTACACTGTGTTTTTTAGGAGATACAAGCTACTTTTGTATGATGCGTTATTTCTTCTCGTAAAGTGTTTCCAATACGTACGTATTTGTCTTTATTCTGCAACACTGTATTTCCTTATAACCTGGTATTCTTACATATTCTTTCGAGTGAAAACTCTCCTGTGTGTTCTCTTTTGAGGCTACACACTGAGACATACACGCAACACCAAAGCTTTTCGAGTTACAACGTGTTGTTTTGGAAAAACAAGATAATTTCGCAGGATGCGTGATTTCTTTAAAACGTGGTTTTCTGACAAATTTTGACGAAAGAAAATTCTCCAGTGGGTTCTCTTTTGAGGCTAAACTTTTAGACGTACACGCCAAACCAAATATTTTCGAGTTTCCACTTGTTGTTTAGGAGATACAAGCTAATATTGTATGATGCTTAATTTCTTCTCGTAAAGTGTTTCCAATATGTACGTATTTGTCTTTACTCTGCAACACTGTATTTCCTTATAACGTTGAATTCTTACATGTTCTATCGAGAGAAAACTCTCCTGTGCATTCTCTTTTGAGGCTACACGCTTAGACAAACACGCAACACCAAAGCTTTTCGAGTTACCACGTGTTGTTTAGGAAAAACAAGATAATTTCGCAAGATGCGGTATTTCCTTAAAACGTGGTTTTCTGACAAATTTTGACGAAAGAAAATTCTCCTTTTTGTTCTCCTTTGAGGCTACACGTTTAGACATACACGTCAAACCAAATCTTTTCGAGTTACCACGTGTTGTTTAGGAGATATAAGCTAATTTTGTTCGATGCGTTATTTCTTCTTGTAAAGTGTTCCCAATATATACTTATTTGCATTTACTCTGCAAAATTGTATTTCCTAATAACGTGGTATTCTTACATATTCTTTCGAGAGAAAACTCTCCTGTGCCTTCTCTTTTGAGGCTCCACGCTTACACATACACGCAACACTAAAGCTTTTCGAGTTACAACATGTTGTTTAGGAAAAAGAAGATGATTTCACACGATGCGGGGTTTCCTTAAGACGTGGTTTTCTGAAAAATTTTGACGAAAGAAAATTCTCCTGTGGGTTCTCTTTTGAGGCTACACATTTAGTCGTACATGCCACACCAAATGTTTTCGAGTTACAACCTGTTGTTTAGGAGATACAAGCTAATTTTGTACGATGAGTTAATTCTTCTCGTAAGGTGTTTCCAATACGTAAGTATTTGTCTTTACTCTGAAACACTGTATTTCCTTATAACGTGGTATTCTTATATATTCTTTCGAGAGAAAACTATCCTGTGCGTTCCCTTTTGAGGCTACACACTTAGACATACAGGCAACACCAAAGCTTTTCGAGTTACAACATGTTGTTTATGAATAAAAAGATAATTTCGCACGATGCGGGATTTCCTTAAAACGTGGTTTTCTGACAAATTTTGACAAAAGAAAATTCTCCTGTGGGTTATCTTTTGAGGCTACACGTTTAGACGTACACGTCACACCAAATCTTTTCGAGTTACCACGTGTTGTTTAGGAGATACAAGTTAATTTTGTACGATGCGTTATTTCTTCTTGTAAAGTTTTTCCAATACGTAAATATTTGTCTTTACTCTGCAACACTGTATTTCCTAATAACGTGGTATTCTTATATATTCTTTCGAGAAAAAAACTCTCCTTTGCATTCTCTTTTGAGGCTACACGCTTAGACATACACGCAACACCAAACATTTTTGCGTTACCACGTGTTGCTTAGGAAAAACAAGATAATTTCGCACGATTCAGGATTTCCGTAAAACGTGGTTTTCTGACAAATTTTGATGAACGAAAATTCTCCTGTGGGTTCTCGTTTGAGGCTACACTTTTAGACGTAAACACCACACCAAATCTTTTCGAGTTATAACGTGATGTTTAGGAGATACATACTAATTTTGTACGATGCTTTATTTCTTCTCGTAAAGTTTAAGTGTTTCCAATAAGTACGTATTTGTCTTTACTCTGCAACACTGTATTTCCTTATAACGTGGTATTCTTACATATTCTTTCGAGAGAAAACTCTCCTGTGCGTTCTCTTTTGAGGCTACATGCTTTGACATACACGCAACACCAAAGCTTTTCGAGTTACAATGTGTTGTTTAGGAAAAACAAGATAATTTAGCACGATGCGGGATTTCCTTAAAACGTGGTTTTCTGACAAATTTTGACGAAAGAAAATACTCCTGTGGGTTCTCTTTTGAGGCTACACATTTAGACGTACACACCACATCAAATCTTTTCGAGTTACAACGTGTTGTTTAGGAGATAGAAGCTAATTTTTTTACGAAGCGTTATTTCTTCTCATAAAGTTTAAGTGTTTCCATTACGTACATATTTGCCTTTACTCTGCAACACTGTATTTCCTTATAACGTGGTATTCTTGCATATTCTTTCGAGAGAAAACTCTCCTGTGCATTCTCCTTTGAGGCTACGTGCTTAGATATACACGCAACACCAAAGCTTTTCGAGTTACAACGTGTTATTTAGGAAAAACAACATAATTTCGCACGATGCGGGATTTCCTTAAAACGTGGTTTTCTGACAAATTTTGAAGAAATAAAACTCTCCTGTGGGTACTCTTTTGAGGCTACACGTTTAGACGTACATGCCACACCAAATCTTTTCGAGTTCCAACGTGTTGTTTAGGACATACAAGCTAATTTTGCAAGATGCGTTATTTCTCTCATAAAGTGTTTCCAATACGTATGTATTAGTCTTTACTCTGCAACACTGTATTTCCTTATAATGTGGTATCCTTACATATTCTTTCGAGAGAAAACTCTACTGTGCGTTCTCTTTTGAGGCTACACGCTTAGACATACACGCAACACCAAAGCTTTTCGAGTTACAACGTGTTGTTTAGGAAAAACAAGATAATTTAGCACGAAGCGGGATTTCCTTAAAACGTGGTTTTCTGACAAATTTTGACGAAAGAAAATTCTCCTGTGGGTTCTTCTTTGAGGCTAACCATTTAGACATACACGCCACACCAAATCTTTTTGAGTTATATCGTTTTGTTTAGGAGATACAAGCTAATTTTTTACCATGCATTATTTCTTCTCGTAAAGTGTTTCCCTTACTTACGTATTTGTCTTTACTCTGAAGCACTGTATTTCCTTATAACGTGGTATTCTTACATATTCTTTCGAGAGAAACCTCTCCTGTGCGTTCTCTTTTGAGGCTACACGCTTAGACATACATGCAACTCCAAAGCTCTTCGAGTTACATTGTGTTGTTTATGTAAAACAAGATAATTTCGCACGATGCAGAATGTCCTTAAAACGTGGTTTTCTGAAAAATTTTGACGAAAGAAAATTCTACTGGGGGTTCTCTTTTGAGGCTACACGTTTTGACATACACGGAACACCAAATGTTTTCAAGTTACAACGTGTTGTTTAGGACATACAAACTATTTTTGTATGATGCGTTATTTCTCTCATAAAGTGTTTCCAATACATATGTATTTGTCTTTACTTTGCAACCCTGTATTTCTGTATAACGTGATATTCTTACATATTCTTTCGAGAGAAAACTCTCCTGTGCATTCTCCTTTGGGGCTATACGCTTAGATATACACGCAACACCTAAGCTTTTTGAGTTAAAACGTGTTGTTTAGGAAGAACAAGATAATTTCTCACGATGCGGGATTTCCTTAAAACGTGGTTTTCTGACAAATTTTGACGAAAGAAAATTGTCCTGTGGGTTCTCTTTTGAGGCTCCTCGTTTAGAGGTACAGGCCACACTAAATCCTCTCGAGTAACAACGTGTTGTTTATGAGTCACAAGCTAATTTTGTACGATGCTTTATTTCATCTCGTAAAGTTTAAGGGTTTCCAATATGTACGTTTTTGTCTTTACTCAGCAACACTGTACTTCTTTTAAAGTGGTATTCTTACGTATTCTTTTGAGAGAAAACTCTCCTGTGTGTTCTCTTTTGAGGCTACACGCTTAGACATACACGCAACACCAAATCTTTTCAAGTTACAACGTGTTGTTTAGGAAAAACAAGATAATTTCGCACGATACGATATTTCCTTAAAACGTGGATTCTGACAAATTTTGATGAAAGAAAATTCTCCTGTGGGTTCGCTTTTGAGGCTACACGTTTAGACATACATGCCACAAGAAATCTTTTCGAGTTACAACATGTTGTTTAGGAGATATGAGCTCATTTTGTACGGTGCTTTATTTCATCCCATAAAGTTTAAGGGTTTCCAATACGTACGTATTTGTCTTTACTCTGCAACACTGTATTTCCTTATAACGTGGTATTCTTACATATTCTTTTGAGAGAAAACTCTCCTGTGTGTTCTCTTTTGAGGCTACACGCTGAGACATACACGCAACACCAAAGCTTTTCGAGTTACAACGTGTTGTTTAGGAAAAACAAGATAATTTCGCACGATGCAGGATTTCCTTAATACGTGGTTTTCTGACAAATTTGACCAAAGAAAATTCTCCTGTGGGTTCTCTTTTTGAGGCTACACGTTTAGACGTACACGCCACACCAAATCTTTTCGAGTTACAACGTGTTTTTTAGGAGATACAAGCTACTTTTGTATGATGCGTTATTTCTTCTCGTAAAGTGTTTCCAATACGTACGTATTTGTCTTTATTCTGCAACACTGTATTTCCTTATAACTTGGTATTCTTACATATTCTTTCGAGTGAAAACTCTCCTGTGTGTTCTCTTTTGAGGCTACACACTGAGACATACACACAACACCAAAGCTTTTCGAGTTACAACGTGTTGTTTTGGAAAAACAAGATAATTTTGCAGGATGCGGGATTTCTTTAAAACGTGGTTTTCTGACAAATTTTGACAAAAGAAAATTCTCCTTTTTGTTCTCCTTTGAGGCTACACGTTTAGACATACACGTCAAACCAAATCTTTTCGAGTTACCACGTGTTGTTTAGGAGATATAAGCTAATTTTGTTCGATGCGTTATTTCTTCTTGTAAAGTGTTCCCAACATATACTTATTTGCATTTACTCTGCAAAATTGCATTTCCTAATAACGTGGTATTCTTACATATTCTTTCGAGAGAAAACTCTCCTGTGCCTTCTCTTTTGAGGCTCCACGCTTACACATACACGCAACACTAAAGCTTTTCGAGTTACAACATGTTGTTTAGGAAAAAGTAGATGATTTCACACGATGCGGGATTTCCTTAAGACGTGGTTTTCTGAAAAATTTTGACGAAAGAAAATTCTCCTGTGGGTTCTCTTTTGAGGCTACACATTTAGTCGTACATGCCACACCAAATGTTTTCGAGTTACAACGTGTTTTTAGGAGATACAAGCTAATTTTGTACGATGAGTTAATTCTTCTCGTAAGGTGTTTCCAATACGTAAGTATTTGTCTCTACTCTGAAACACTGTATTTCCTTATAATGTGGTATTCTTATATATTCTTTCGAGAGAAAACGATCCTGTGCGTTCCCTTTTGAGGCTACACACTTAGACATACAGGCAACACCAAAGCTTTTCGAGTTACAACATGTTGTTTATGAATAAAAAGATAATTTCGCACGATGCGGGATTTCCTTAAAACGTGGTTTTCTGACAAATTTTGACAAAAGAAAATTCTCCTGTGGGTTATCTTTTGAGGCTACACGTTTAGACGTACACGTCACACCAAATCTTTTCGAGTTACCACGTGTTGTTTAGGAGATACAAGCTAATTTTGTACGATGCGTTATTTCTTCTTGTAAAGTTTTTCCAATACGTAAATATTTGTCTTTACTCTGCAACACTATATTTCCTAATAACGTGGTATTCTTATATATTCTTTCGAGAAAAAACTCTCCTTTGCATTCTCTTTTGAGGCTACACGCTTAGACATACATGCAACACCAAAGGTTTTCGCGTTACAACGTGTTGCTTAGGAAAAACAAGATAATTTCGCACGATTCAGGATTTCCGTAAAACGTGGTTTTCTGACAAATTTTGATGAACGAAAATTCTCCTGTGGGTTCTCGTTTGAGGCTACACTTTTAGACGTACACACCACACCAAATCTTTTCGAGTTATAACGTGATGTTTAGGAGATACATACTAATTTTGTACGATGCCTTATTTCTTCTCGTAAAGTTTAAGTGTTTCCAATAAGTACGTATTTGTCTTTACTCTGCAACACTGTATTTCCTTATAACGTGGTATTCTTACATATTCTTTCGAGAGAAAACTCTCCTGTGCATTCTCTTTTGAGGCTACATGCTTTGACATACACGCAACAACAAAGCTTTTCGAGTTACAATGTGTTGTTTAGGAAAAACAAGATAATTTAGCACGATGCGGGATTTCCTTAAAACGTGGTTTTCTGACAAATTTTGACGAAAGAAAATACTCCTGTGGGTTCTCTTTTGAGGCTACACATTTAGACGTACACACCACATCAAATCATTTCGAGTTACAACGTGTTGTTTAGGAGATAGAAGCTAATTTTTTTACGAAGCGTTATTTCTTCTCATAAAGTTTAAGTGTTTCCATTACGTACATATTTGCCTTTACTCTGCAACACTGTATTTCCTTATAACGTGGTATTCTTGCATATTCTTTCGAGAGAAAACTCTCCTGTGCATTCTCCTTTGAGGCTACGTGCTTAGATATACACGCAACACCAAAGCTTTTCGAGTTACAACGTGTTATTTAGGAAAAACAACATAATTTCGCACGATGCGGGATTTCCTTAAAACGTGGTTTTCTGACAAATTTTGAAGAAATAAAACTCTCCTGTGGGTACTCTTTTGAGGCTACACGTTTAGACGTACATGCCACACCAAATCTTTTCGAGTTCCAACGTGTAGTTTAGGACATACAAGCTAATTTTGCAAGATGCGTTATTTCTCTCATAAAGTGTTTCCAATACGTATGTATTAGTCTTTACTCTGCAACACTGTATTTCCTTATAATGTGGTATCCTTACATATTCTTTCGAGAGAAAACTCTACTGTGCGTTCTCTTTTGAGGCTACACGCTTAGACATACACGCAACACCAAAGCTTTTCAAGTTACAACGTGTTGTTTAGGAAAAACAAGATAATTTAGCACGAAGCGGGATTTCCTTAAAACGTGGTTTTCTGACAAATTTTGACGAAAGAAAATTCTCCTGTGGGTTCTCCTTTGAGGCTAACCGTTTAGACATACACGCCACACCAAATCTTTTTGAGTTATATCGTTTTGTTTAGGAGATACAAGCTAATTTTTTACCATGCATTATTTCTTCTCGTAAAGTGTTTCCCTTACTTACGTATTTGTCTTTACTCTGCAGCACTGTATTTCCTTATAACGTGGTATTCTTACATATTCTTTCGAGAGAAACCTCTCCTGTGCGTTCTCTTTTGAGGCTACACGCTTAGACATACATGCAACTCCAAAGCTCTTCGAGTTACAATGTGTTGTTTATGTAAAACAAGATAATTTCGCACGATGCAGGATGTCCTTAAAACGTGGTTTTCTCAAAAATTTTGACGAAAGAAAATTCTACTGGGGGTTCTCTTTTGAGGCTACACGTTTTGACATACACGGAACACCAAATGTTTTCAAGTTACAACGTGTTGTTTAGGACATACAAACTATTTTTGTATGATGCGTTATTTCTCTCATAAAGTGTTTCCAATACATATGTATTTGTCTTTACTTTGCAACCCTGTATTTCTGTATAACGTGATATTCTTACATATTCTTTCGAGAGAAAACTCTCCTGTGCATTCTCCTTTGAGGCTATATGCTTAGATATACACGCAACACCTAAGCTTTTTGAGTTAAAACGTGTTGTTTAGGAAGAACAAGATAATTTCTCACGATGCGGGATTTCCTTAAAACGTGGTTTTCTGACAAATTTTGACGAAAGAAAATTGTCCTGTGGGTTCTCTTTTGAGGCTCCTCGTTTAGACGTACAGGCCACACTAAATCCTCTCGAGTAACAACGTGTTGTTTATGAGTCACAAGCTAATTTTGTACGATGCTTTATTTCATCTTGTAACGTTTAAGGGTTTCCAAAATGTACGTTTTTGTCTTTACTCAGCAACACTGTACTTCCTTTAAAGTGGTATTCTTATGTATTCTTTCGAGAGAAAACTCTCCTGTGTGTTCTCTTTTGAGGCTACACGCTTAGACATACACGCAACACCAAAGCTTTTCAAGTTACAACGTGTTGTTTAGGAAAAACAAGATAATATCGCACGATACGATATTTCCTTAAAACGTGGTTTCTGACAAATTTTGATGAAAGAAAATTCTCCTGTGGGTTCCCTTTTGAGGCTACACGTTTAGACGTACATGCCACGCCAAATCTTTTCGAGTTACAACATGTTGTTTAGGAGATACGAGCTCATTTTGTACGATGCTTTATTTCATCCCATAAAGTTTAAGGGTTTCCAATACGTACGAATTTGTCTTTACTCTGCAACACTGTATTTCCTTATAACGTGGTATTCTTACATATTCTTTTGAGGGAAAACTCTCCTGTGTGTTCTCTTTTGAGGCTACACGCTGAGACATACACGCAACACCAAAGCTTTTCGAGTTACAACGTGTTGTTTAGGAAAAACAAGATAATTTCGCACGATGCAGGATTTCCTTAATACGTGGCTTTCTGACAAATTTGACCAAAGAAAATTCTCCTGTGGGTTCTCTTTTTGAGGCTACACGTTTAGACGTACACGCCACACCAAATCTTTTCGAGTTACAACGTGTTTTTTAGGAGATACAAGCTACTTTTGTATGATGCATTATTTCTTCTCGTAAAGTGTTTCCAATACGTACGTATTTGTCTTTATTCTGCAACACTGTATTTCCTTATAACCTGGTATTCTTACATATTCTTTCGAGTGAAAACTCTCCTGTGTGTTCTCTTTTGAGGCTACACACTGAGACATACACGCAACACCAAAGCTTTTCGAGTTACAACGTGTTGTTTTGGAAAAACAAGATAATTTCGCAGGATGCGTGATTTCTTTAAAATATGGTTTTCTGACAAATTTTGACGAAAGAAAATTCTCCAGTGGGTTCTCTTTTGAGGCTATACTTTTAGACGTACACGCCAAACCAAATATTTTCGAGTTTCCACTTGTTGTTTAGGAGATACAAGCTAATATTGTATGATGCTTAATTTCTTCTCGTAAAGTGTTTCCAATATGTACGTATTTGTCTTTACTCTGCAACACTGTATTTCCTTATAACGTTGAATTCTTACATGTTGTATCGAGAGAAAACTCTCCTGTGCATTCTCTTTTGAGGCTACACGCTTAGACAAACACGCAACACCAAAGCTTTTCGAGTTACCACGTGTTGTTTAGGAAAAACAAGATAATTTCGCAAGATGCGGTATTTCCTTAAAACGTGGTTTTCTGACAAATTTTGACGAAAGAAAATTCTCCTTTTTGTTCTCCTTTGAGGCTACACGTTTAGACATACACGTCAAACCAAATCTTTTCGAGTTACCACGTGTTGTTTAGGAGATATAAGCTAATTTTGTTCGAAGCGTCATTTCTTCTTGTAAAGTGTTCCCAATATATACTTATTTGTATTTACTCTGCAAAATTGTATTTCCTAATAACGTGGTATTCTTACATATTCTTTCGAGAGAAAACTCTCCTGTGCCTTCTCTTTTGAGGCTCCACGCTTACACATACACGCAACACTAAAGCTTTTCGAGTTACAACATGTTGTTTAGGAAAAAGAAGATGATTTCGCACGATGCGGGATTTCCTTAAGACGTGGTTTTCTGAAAAATTTTGACGAAAGAAAATTCTCCTGTGGGTTCTCTTTTGAGGCTACACATTGAGTCGTACACGCCACACCAAATGTTTTCGAGTTACAACGTGTTTTTTAGGAGATACAAGCTAATTTTGTACGATGCGTTAATTCTTCTCGTAAGGTGTTTCCAATACGTAAGTATTTGTCTTTACTCTGAAACACTGTATTTCCTTATAACGTGGTATTCTTATATATTTTTTCGAGAGAAAACTATCCTGTGCGTTCCCTTTTGAGGCTACACACTTAGACATACAGGCAACACCAAAGCTTTTCGAGTTACAACATGTTGTTTATGAATAAAAAGATAATTTCGCACGATGCGGGATTTCCTTAAAACGTGGTTTTCTGACAAATTTTGACAAAAGAAAATTCTCCTGTGGGTTATCTTTTGAGGCTACACGTTTAGACGTACACGTCACACCAAATCTTTTTGAGTTACCACGTGTTGTTTAGGAGATACAAGCTAATTTTGTACGATGCGTTATTTTTTCTTGTAAAGTGTTTCCAATATGTACTTATTTGTCTTTACTCTGCAAAATTGTATTTCTTTATAACGTGGTATTCTTACATATTCTTTCGAGAGAAAACTCTCCTGTGCCTTCTCTTTTGAGGCTCCACGCTTAGACATACGCGCAACACCAAAGCTTTTCGAGTTACAACATGTTGTTTAGGAAAAAGAAGATGATTTTGCACGATGCGGGATTTCCTTAAAACGTGGTTTTCTGAAAAATTTTAACGAAAGAAAATTCTCCTCTGCGTTCTCTTTTAAGGCTACACGTTTAGACGTACATGCCACACCAAATCTTTTCGAGTTACAACGTGTTGTTTAGGAGATACAAGCTAATTTTGTACTATGCGTTAATTCTTTACGTAAAGTGTTTCGAATACATACGTGTTTGTCTTTACTCTGCAACACTGCATTTCCTTATAACGTGGTATTCCTACATATTCTTTCGAGAGAAAACTCTCCTTTCCGTTCTCTTTTGAGGCTACATGCTTAGACATACACGCAACTCCAGAGCTTTTCTAGTTACAACTTGTTGTTTAGAAAAAACTAGATAATTTCGCACGATGCTAGTCTTCCTTAAAACGTGGTTTCTGACAAATTTTGATGAAAGAAAATTCACCTGTGGATTCTCTTTTGAGGCTATACATTTAGACGTACACGTCACACCAAATCCTTTTGAGTTACAACGTGTTGTTTAGGAGATACAAGCTAATTTTGTATGATGCGTTATTTCTTCTTGTAAAGTGTTTCCAATATGTACTTATTTGTTTTTATTCTGAAAAATTGTATTTCCTTATAACGTGGTATTCTTACATATTCTTTCGAGAGAAAACTCTCCTGTGCCTTCACTTTTGAGGCTCCACGCTTAGACTTACACGCAACACTAAAGCTTTTCGAGTTACAACATGTTTTTTAGGAAAAAGAAGATGATTTCGCACGATGCGGGATTTCCTTAAAACGTGGCTTTCTGAAAAATTTTAACGAAAGAAAATTCTCCTGTGGGTTCTCTTTTGAGGCTACACGTTTAGACATACAAGCCACACCAAATCTTTTCCAGTTACAACGTGTTGTTTAGGAGATACAAGCTAATTTTGTACTATGCGTTATTTCTTCTTGTAATGTGTTTCCAATATGTACGTATTTGTCTTTACTCTGCAACACTGTATTTCCTTATAACGTGGTATTCTTACATATTCTTTCGAGAAAAAACTCTCCTTTACATTCAGTTTTGAGGCTACATGCTTAGACATACACGCAACACCAAAGCTTTTCGAGTTACAACTTGTTGTTTAGGAAAATTAAGATAATTTTGCACGATGAGGGATTTCCTTAAAACGTGGTTTTCTCACATATTTTGACGAAACAAAATTCTCCTGTGGGTTCTCTTTTGAGGCTACACGTTTAGCCGTACACGCCACACCAAATCCTTTCGAGTTACACCTGTTGTTTAGGAGATACAAGCTAATATTGTATGGTGTGTTATTTCTTCTCCTAAAGTGTTTCCAATACATACGTATTTGTCTTTACCCTGGAACACTGTATTTCCTTTTAACGTGGTATTCTTACATATTCTTTCGAGAGAAAACTATCCTGTGCGTTCTCTTTTGAGGCTACACGCTTATTAATACACGCAACACCAAAGCTTTTCGAGTTACAACGTGTTGTTTAGGAAAAACAAGATAATTTCGCACGATGCGAGATTTCCTTAAAACGTGGTTTTTGACAAATTTTGATGAAAGAAAATTCTCCTGTCGGTTCTATTGTGAGGCTACACGTTTAGACGTACACGTCACACCAAATCTTTTAGAGTTACAACGTGTTGTTTAGGAGATACAAGCTAATTTTGTACGATGCGTTATTTCTTCTCTTAAAGTGTTTCAAATATGTACGTATTTGTCTTTAATCTGCAACACTGTATTTCCTTATAACGTGGTATTCTTACATATTCTTTCGAGAGAAAACTCTCCTGTGCATTCTCTTTTGAGGCTACACGCTTAGACATACACGCAACACCAAAGCTTTTCGAGTTACAATGTGTTGTTTATGAAGAACAAGATAATTTCTCACCATGCGGGATTTCCTTAAAACGTGGTTTTCTGACAAATTTTGACGAAATAAAATTGTCCTGTAGTGCTCTTTTGAGGCTACACATTTAGACGTACACGCCACACCAAATCTTTTCGAGTTACAACGTGTTCTTTAGGAGATACAAGCTAATTTTGTACGATGCTTTATTTCATCTCGCAAAGTTTAAGGGTTTCCAATACGTAAGTATTTGTCTTTATTCTGCAACACTGTACTTCCTTATAACGTGATATTCTTACATATTCTTTCGAGAGAAACCTCTCCTGTGTGTTCTCTTTTGAGGCTACACGCTTAGACATACACGCAACACCAAAGATTTTCGAGTTACTACGTGTTGTTTAGGAAAAACAAGATAATTTCACACGATGCGGGATTTCCTCATAACGTGGTTTTCTGAAAATTTTGACGAAAGAAAATTCTCCTATGGGTTCCCTTTTAAGGCTACAGGTTTAGACGTACACGCCACACCAAATCTTTTCAAGTTACAACGTGTTGTTTAGGAGATACGAGCTCATTTTGTACGATGTTTTATTTCATCTTGTAACATTTAAGGGTTTCCAATATGTACGTATTTGTCTTTACTCTGCAACACTGTATTTCCTTATAACGTGGTATTCTTACATATTCTGTTGAGAGAAAACTCTCCTGTCTGTTCTCTTTTGAGGCTACATGCTTAGACATACACGCAACACCAAAGCTTTTCGAGTTACAACGTGTTTTTTAGGAAGAACAAGATAATTTCGCACGATGCGGGATTTCCTTAATACGTGGTTTTCTGACAAATTTGACCAAAGAATATTCTCCTGTGGGTTCTCTATTTGAGGCTACACGTTTAGACATACACGCCACACCAAATCTTTTCGAGTTACAACGTGTTGTTTAGGAGATACAAGCTAATTTTGTACGATGCGTTATTTCTTCTCATAAAGTATTTCCAATAGGTACATATATGTCTTTACTCTTTTGTATGATGCGTTATTTCTTCTCTTAAAGTGTGTCCAATACGTACGTCTTTGTCGTTACTTTGCAACACTGTATTTCCTTATAACCTGGTATTCTTACATATTCTTTCGATTGAAAACTCTCCTGTGTGTTTTCTTTTGAGGCTACACACTGAGACATACACGAAACACCAAAGCTTTTCGAGTTATAACGTGTTGTTTAGGAAAAACAAGATAATTTCGCAGGATGCGGGATTTCTTTAAAACGTGGTTTTCTGACAAATTTTGACGAAAGAAAATTCTCCATTGGGTTCTCTTTTGAGGCTAAACTTTTAGACGTACACACCAAACCAAATGTTTTCGAGTTTCCACTTGTTTTTTAGGAGATACAAGCTAATATTGTATGATGCTTAATTTCTTCTCGTAAAGTGTTTCCAATATGTACGTATTTGTCTTTACTCTGCAACACTGTATTTCCTTATAACGTTGAATTCTTACATGTTCTAGCGAGAGAAAACTCTCCTGTGCATTCTCTTTTGAGGCTGCACGCTTAGACATACACGCAACACCGAAGCTTATCGAGTTACCACGTGTTGTTTAGGAAAAACAAGATAATTTCGCACGATGCGGTATTTCCTTAAAACGTGGTTTTCTGAAAAATTTTGACGAAAGAAAATTCTCCTTTATGTTCTTTTTTGAGGCTACACGCTTAGACATACACGCCAAACCAAATCTTTTCGAGTTACCACGTGTTGTTTAGGAGATACAAGCTAATTTTGTTCGATGCGTTATTTCTTCTCGTAAAGTGTTCCCAATATATTCTTATTTGTCTTTACTCTGCAAAATTGTATTTCCTAATAACATGGTATTCTTACATATTCTTTCGAGAGAAAACTATCCTGTGCCTTCTCTTTTGAGGCTCCACGCTTACACATACACGCAACTCTAAAGCTTTTCAAGTTACAACGCGTTGATTAGGAAAAACAAGATGATTTCGCACGATGCGGGATTTCCTTAATACGTAGTTTTCTGACAAATTTTGACCAAAGAAAATTCTCCTGTGGGTTCTCTTTTGAGGCTACACGTTTAGACGTACACGCCACACCGAATCTTTTCGAGTTACAACGTGTTGTTTAGGAGATACAAACTAATTTTTTATGATGCGTTATTTCTTCTCGTAAAGTGTTTCCAATAAGTACGTATTTGTCTTTACTCTGCAACACTGTATTTCCTTATAACCTGGTATTCTTACATATTCTTTCTAGTGAAAACTCTCCTGTGTGTTCTCTTTTGAGGCTACACACTGAGGCAAACACGCAACACCAAATCTTTTCGAGTTACAACGTGTTGTTTAGGAAAAACAAGATAATTTCCCACGATGCAGGATTTCCTTAATATGTGGTTTTCTGACAAATTTGACCAAAGAAAATTCTCCTGTGGGTTCTCTTTTGAGGCTACACGTTTAGACGTACACACCACATCAAATCTTTTTCAGTTACAACGTGTTGTTTAGGAGATACAAGCTAATTTTGTATGATGCATTATTTCTTCTCGTAAAGTGTTTCCAATATGTACGTATTTGTCTTTACTCTGCAACACTGTATTTCCTTATAACCTGGTATTCTTTCATATTCTTTCGAGAGAAAACTCTCCTGTGCGTTCTCTTTTGAGGCTACAAGCTTAGACATACACGCAACGGCAAAGCTTTTCGAGTTAAAACGTGTTGTTTAGGAAGAACAAGATAATTTCCCACGATGCAGGATTTCCTTAAAACGTGGTGTTCTGACAAATTTTGACGAAAGAAAATTCTCCTGTGGGTTCTCTTTTGAGGCTACACCTTTAGACGTACACACCACACCAAATCTTTTGAGTTACACCATGCTGTTTAGGAGATACAAGCTAATTTTTTTTACGATGCGTTATTTCTTCTCGTAAAGTTTAAGTGTTTCCAATACATACGTTTTTTTCTTTACTCTGCAACTCTGTATTTCCTAATAGCGTGGTATTCTTATATATTCTTTGAGAGAAAACTCTCCTGTGCGTTCTCTTTTGAGGCTACACGCTTAGACATACACGCAACACCACAGTTTTTCGAGTTACAATGTGTTGTTTAGGAAAAACAAGATAATTTAGCACGATGCGGGATTTCCATAAAACGTGGTTTTCTGACAAATTTTGACGAAAGAAAATACTCCTGAGGGTTCTCTTTTGAGGCTACACGTTTAGACGTACACGCCACACCAAATCTTTTCGAGTTACAACGTGTTGTTTAGGAGATACAAGCTAATTTTTTAAGATGCGTTATTTCTTCTCGTAAAGTTTAAGTGTTTCCAATACGTACGTATTTGCCTTTACTCTGAAACACTGTTTTCCTTATAACGTGGTATTCTTGCATATTCTTTCGAGAGAAAACTCTCCTGTGCGTTCTCTTTTGAGGCTACACGCTTAGACATACAAGCAACACCAAAGCTTTTCGAGTTACAACTTGTTGTTTTGGAAGAACAAGATAATTTCTCACGATGCGGGATTTCCTTAAAACGTTGTTTGCTGACAAATTTTGACGAAAGAAAATAGTCCTGTGGGTTCTATTTTGGGGCTACACGTTTAGACGTACAAGCCACACCAAATCTTTTCCAGTAAAAACGTGTTGTTTAGGAGATACAAGCTAATTTTGTACGATGCTTTATTTCATCTCTTAAGTTTAAGGGTTTCCAATATGTACGTTTTCATCTTTACTCAGCAACACTGTACTTCCTTATAAAGTGGTATTCTTAACTATTCTTTCGAGAGAAAACTCTCCTGTGCGTTTTCTTTTGAGGCTACACGCTTAGACATACACGCAACACCAAAGCTTTTCGAGTTACAACGTGTTGTTTAGGAAAAACAATATAATTTCACACGATGCGGGGTTTCCTTAATATGTGGTTTTCTGACAAATTTTGACCAAAAAAAATTCTCCTGTGGGTTCTCTTTTGAGGCTACACGTTTAGCCGTACACGCCACATCAAATCTTTTCGAGTTACAACCTGTTGTTTAGGAGATACAAGCTAGTTTTGAACGATGCGTTATTTCATCTCTAAAAGTGTTTCCAATAAGTACGTATTTGTCTTTACTCTGCAACACTGTATTTCCTTATAACGTGGTATTCTTACATATTCTTTCGAGAGAAAACTCTCCTGTGCGTTCTCTTTTGAGGCTACATGCTTAGACATACACGCAACACCAAAGCTTTTCGAGTTACAACGTGTTTTTTAGGAAGAACAAGATAATTTCTCACGATGCGGGATTTCCTTAAAACGTGGTTTTCTGACAAATTTTGACGAAAGAAAATTGTCCTGCGGTTCTCTTTTGAGGCTACACGTTTAGATGTACACGCCACACCAAATCTTTTCGAGTTACAACGTGTTGTTTAGGAGATACAAGCTAATTTTGTACGATGCTTTATTTCATCTCTTAAAGTTTAAGGGTTTCCAATACGTAAGTATTTGTCATTATTCTGCAACAGTGTACTTCCTTATAACGTGGTATTCTTACATATTCTTTCGAGAGAAAACACTCCTGTGTGTTCTCCTTTGAGGCTACACGCTTAGACATACACGCAACACCAAAGCTTTTCGAGTTACAATGCCTTGTTTAGGAAAAACAAGATAATTTCGCACGATGCGGGATTTCCTTAAGACAGGGTTTTCTGACAAATTTGACCAAAGAAAATTGTCCTGTGGGTTCTCTTTTGAGGCTACACATTTAGACATACACGCCACACCACATCATTTAGAGTTACAACGTGTTGTTTAGGAGATACAAGCTAATTTTGTACGATGCGTTATTTCTTCTCGTAAAGTGTTTCCAATATGTACGAATTTGTCTTTACTCTGCAACACTGTATTTCCTTATAACGTGGTATTCTTATATATTCTTTCGAGAAAGAACTCTCCTTTGCGTTCTCTTTTGAGGCTACATGCTTAGACATACACGCAACACCAAAGCTTTTCGAGTTACAACGTGTTGTTTAAGAAAAACAAGATAATTTTTCACGATGAGGGATTTCTTTAAAACGTGGTTTTCTCACAAATTTTGACGATAGAAAATTCTCCTGTGGGTTCTCTTTTGAGGCTACACGTTTAGACATACATGCCACACCAGATCCTTTCGAGTTACAACCTGTTGTTTAGGAGATACAAGCTAATTTTGTATGATGCGTTATTTCTTCTCGTAAAGTGTTTCCAATAAGTATGTATTTGTCTTTATTCTGCAACACTGTATTTCCTTATAACCTGGTATTCTTACATACTTTTTCTAGTGAAAACTCTCCTGTGTGTTCTCTTTTGAGGCTACACACTGAGACAAACATGCAACACCAAATCTTTTCGAGTTACAACGTGTTGTTTAGGAAAAACAAGATAATTTCCCGCGATGCAGGATTTCCTTAATACGTGGTTTTCTGACAAATTTGACCAAAGAAAATTCTCCTGTGGGTTCTCTTTTGAGGCTACACGTTTATAAGTACACGCCACATCAAAACTTTTCGAGTTACAACGTGTTGTTTAGGAGATACAAGATAATTTTGTATGATGCGTTATTTCTTCTCTTAAAGTGTTTCCAATATGTACGTATTTGTCTTTACTCTGCAACTCTGTATTTCCTTATAACGTGGTATTCTTACATATTCTTTCGAGAAAAAACTCTCCTTTGCATTCTATTTTGAGGCTACACGCTTAGACATACACGCAACACCAAAGATTTCGAGTTACAACTTGTTGTTTAGGAAAAACAAGATAATATTGCACGATGAGGGATTTCCTTAAAACGTGGTTTTCTCACATATTTTGACGATAAAAAATTCTCCTGTTAGTTCTCTTTTGAGACTACACGTTTAGACGTACACGTCACACCAAATATTTTCGAGTTACAACCTGTTGTTTAGGAGATACAAGCTAATTTTGTACGGTTTTTTATTTCTTCTCTTAAAGTGTTTCCAATATGTACGTATTTGTCTTTACTCTGCAACACTGTATTTCCTTATAACGTGGTATTCTTACATATACTTTCGAGAGAAAACTCTCCTTGCATATCCTTTTGAGGCTACACACTTAGACATACATGCAACACCAAAGCTTTTCGAGTTACAACTTGTTGTTTAGGAAAAACAAGATAATTTTGCAGGATGCGGGATTTCGTTAAAACGTGGTTTTCTGACAAATTTTGAAGAAAGAAAATTCTCCAGTGCGCTCTCTTTTGAGGCTACACGTTTAGACATACACACCAAACGAAATGTTTGTGAGTTTCCACTTTTTGTTTAGGAGATACAAGCTAATATTTCATGATGCGTAATTTCTTCTCGTAAAGTGTTTCCAATATGTACATATTTGTCTTTACTCTGCAACACTGTATTTCCATATAACGTTGTATTCTTACATGTTCTTTTGAGAGAAAACTCTCCTGTGCATTCTCTTTTGAGGCTACACGCTTAGACATATACGCAACACCAAAGCTTTTCGAGTTACAACGTGTTGTTTAGGAAAAACAAGATAATTTCGCATGATGCGGGATTTCCTTAAAACGTGGTTTTCTGACAAATTTTGACGAAAGAAAATTCTCCTTTGTGTTCTCTTTTGCGGCTACATGTTTAGACGTACACGCCAAACCAAACCTTTTCGAGTTACCACGTGTTGTTTAGGAGATACAAGCTAATTTTGTCCGATGCGTTATTTCTTCTCCTAAAGTGTTTCCAATATGTATTTATTTGCCTTTACACGGCAAAATTGTATTTCTTTATAACGTGGTATTCTTACATATTCTTTCGAGAGAAAACTCACCTGTGCCTTCGCTTTTGAGGCTCCATGCTTAAACATACACGCAACACCAAAGCTTTTTGAGTTACAACATGTTGTTTAGGAAATAGAAGATGATTTCGCATGATGCAGGATTTCCTTAAAACGTGGTTTTCTGAAAAAATTTAACGAAAGAAAATTGTCCGGTGGGTTCACTTTTGAGGCTACACGTTTAGACGTACACGCCACACCAAATCTTTTCCAGTTACAACGTGTAGTTTTGGAGATACAAGCTAATTTTGTACGATGCGTTATTTCTTCTCCTAAAGTGTTTCCAATATGTACGTATTTGTCTTTACTCTGCAACACTGTATTTCCTTATAACGTGGTATTCTTACATATTCTTTCTAGAAAAAACTCTCCTTTACATTCTCTTTTGAGGCTACACGCTTAGACATACACGCAACACCAAAGCTTTTCGAGTTACAACTTGTTGTTTAGGAAAAACAAGATAATTTTGCACGTTGAGGGATTTCCTTAAAACGTGGTTTTCTCACATATTTTGATGAAAGAAAATTCTCCTGTGGGTTCTCATTTGAGGCTACAGGTTTAGGTGTACACGCCACACCAAATCCTTTTGACTTACAACCTGTTGTTTAGGAGATACAAGCTAATAATGTATGTTGCGTTATTTCTTCTCGTAGAGTATTTCCAATACATACGTATTTGTCTTTACTCTGCAACACTGTATTTCCTTATAACGTGGTATTCTTACATATTCTTTCGAGGGAAAACTCTCCTGTGTGTTCTCGTTTGAGGCTACATGCTTAGACATACACGCAACACCAAAGCTTTTCGAGTTACAACGTGTTGTTTAGGGAAAACAAGATAATTTTGCACGATGCGAGATTTCCTTAAAACGTGGTTTCTGACAAATTTTGTTGAAAGAAAATTCTCCTGTGGGTTCTCTTTTAAGGCTACACGTTTAGACGTACACATCACACCAAATCTTTTCGATTTACAACGTGTTGTTTAGGAGATACAATCTAATTTTGTACGATGCGTTATTTCTTCTCTTAAAGTGTTTCCAATATGTACGTATTTGTCTTTACTCTGCAACACTGTATTTCCTTATAACGTGGTATTCTTACATATTCTTTCGACAGAAAACTCTCCTGTGCATTCCCTTTTGTGGATAACACTTAGACATACACACAACACCAAAGCTTTTCGAGTTACAACTTGTTGTTTAGGAAAAACAAGATAATTTCGCAGGATGCGGGATTTCGTTAAAACGTGATTTTCTGACAAATTTTGAAGAAAGAAAATTCTCCTATGGGTTCTCTTTTGAGGCTACACGTTTAGACGTACACGCCACATGAAGTCCTTTCGAGTTACCACGTGTTGTTTAGGAAATACAAGCTAATTTTTTACGATGCATTATTTCTTCTTGTAAAGTGTTTCCAACAAGTATGTATTTGTCTTTACTCTGCAACACTGTATTTCCTTATAACGTTGTATTCTTACATGTTCTTTCTAGAGAAAACTCTCCTGTGCATATTCTTTAGAGGCTACATGCTTAGACATACACGCAACAACAAAGCTTTTCGAGTTACAACGTGTTGTTTAGGAAAAACAAGATAATTTTGCACGATGCGGGATTTACTTAAAACGTGGTTTTCTGACAAATTTTGAAGAAAGAAAGTTATCCTGTGGGTTCTCTTTTGAGGCTACACGTGTAGACGTACAAGCCACACCAAATCTTTTCGAGTTACAACGTGTTGTTTAGGAGATACAAGCTAATTTTGTACGATGCATTATTTCTTTTCTTAAAGTGTTTCCAATAGGTATGTAATTGTCTTTTCTGTGCAACACTGTATTTCCTTATAACGTGGTATTCTTACATATTCGTTCAAGAGAAAACTCTCCTGTGCATTCTCTTTTGAGGCTACACGCTTAGACATACACGCAACACCAAAGCTTTTCGAGTTACAATGTGTTGTTTAGGAAAAACTAGAAAATTTCGCACGAAGCGAGATTTCCATACAACGTGGTTTCTGAAAAATTTTGATGAAAGAAAATTCTCCTATGGGTTCTCTTTTGAGGCTACACGTTTAGACGTACATGCCACACCAAGTCTTTTCGAGTTACCACGTGTTGTTTAGGAGATACAAGCTAATTTTTTACAATGCATTATTTCTTCTCATAAAGTGTTTCCAACAAGTATGTATTTGTCTTTACTCTGCATCACTGTATTCCTTATAACGTTGTATTCTTACATGTTCTTTCGAGAGAAAACTCTCCTGTGTGTACTCTTTAGAGGCTACACGCTTAGACATACACGCAACACCAAAGTTTTTCGAGTTACAACGTGTTGTTTAGGAAAAACAAGATAATTTTGCACGATGCGGGATTTCCTTAAAACGTGGTTTTCTGACAAATTTTGACGAAAGAAAGTTCTCCTGTGGGTTCGATTTTGAGGCTACACGTGTAGACGTACGAGCCACACCAAATCTTTTCGAGTTACAACGTGTTCTCCTGTGGGGTCTCTTTTGAGATACAAGCTAATTTTTTACGATGCATTATTTCTTCTCTTAAAGTGTTTCCAATAGGTACGTATTTGTCTTTACTCTGCAACACTGTATTTCCTTATAACGAGGTATTCTTACATATTCTTTCAAGAGAAAACTCTCCTGTGCGTTCTCTTTTGAGGCTACACGCTTAGACATACACGCAACACCAAAGCAATTCGAGTTACAATGTGTTGTTTAGGAAAAACAAGATAATTTCGCACGATGTAAGATTTCCTTAAAACGTGGTTTCTGACAAATTTTGATGAAAGAAAATTCTCCTGTGGGTTCGATTTTGAGGCTACACGTTTAGACGTACACGTCACATCAAATCTTTTCGAGTTACAACGTGTTGTTTAGGAGATACAAGCTAATTTTTTACGATGCATTATTTCTTCTCGTAAAGTGTTTCCAATATGTACGTATTTGTCTTTACTCTGCAACACTGTATTTCTATATAACGTTGTATTCTTACATGTTCTTTCGAGAGAAAACTCTCCTGTGCATTCTCTTTTGAGGCTACACGCTTAGACATATACGCAACACCAAAGCTTTTCGAGTTACAACGTGTTGTTTAGGAAAAACAAGATAATTTCGCATGATGCGGGATTTCCTTAAAACGTGGTTTTCTGACAAATTTTGACGAAAGAAAATTCTCCTTTGTGTTCTCTTTTGCGGCTACATGTTTAGACGTACACGCCAAACCAAACCTTTTCGAGTTACCACGTGTTGTTTAGGAGATACAAGCTAATTTTGTCCGATGCGTTATTTCTTCTCCTAAAGTGTTTCCAATATGTATTTATTTGCCTTTACTCGGCAAAATTGTATTTCTTTATAACGTGGTATTCTTACATATTCTTTCGAGAGAAAACTCACCTGTGCCTTCGCTTTTGAGGCTCCACGCTTAAACATACACGCAACACCAAAGCTTTTTGAGTTACAACATGTTGTTTAGGAAAAAGAAGATGATTTCGCATGATGCAGGATTTCCTTAAAACGTGGTTTTCTGAAAAAATTTAACGAAAGAAAATTGTCTGGTGGGTTCACTTTTGAGGCTACACGTTTAGACGTACATGCCACACCAAATCTTTTCCAGTTACAACGTGTAGTTTTGGAGATACAAGCTAATTTTGTACGATGCGTTATTTCTTCTCCTAAAGTGTTTCCAATATGTACGTATTTGTCTTTACTCTGCAACACTGTATTTCCTTATAACGTGGTATTCTTACATATTCTTTCTAGAAAAAACTCTCCTTTACATTCTCTTTTGAGGCTACACGCTTAGACATACACGCAACACCAAAGCTTTTCGAGTTACAACTTGTTGTTTAGGAAAAACAAGATAATTTTGCACGTTGAGGGATTTCCTTAAAACGTGGTTTTCTCACATATTTTGATGAAAGAAAATTCTCCTGTGGGTTCTCTTTTGAGGCTACAGGTTTAGGTGTACACGCCACACCAAATCCTTTTGACTTACAACCTGTTGTTTAGGAGATACAAGCTAATAATGTATGTTGCGTTATTTCTTCATGTAAAGTGTTTCCAATACATACATATTTGTCTTTACTCTGCAACACTGTATTTCCTCATAACGTGGTATTCTTACATATTCTTTCGAGGGAAAACTCTCCTGTGTGTTCTCGTTTGAGGCTACATGCTTAGACATACACGCAACACCAAAGCTTTTCGAGTTACAACGTGTTGTTTAGGGAAAACAAGATAATTTTGCACGATGCGAGATTTCCTTAAAACGTGGTTTCTGACATATTTTGTTGAAAGAAAATTCTCCTGTGGGTTCTCTTTTAAGGCTACACGTTTAGACGTACACTTCACACCAAACCTTTTCGAGTTACAACGTGTTGTTTAGGAGATACAATCTAATTTTGTACGATGCATTATTTCTTCTCTTAAAGTGTTTCCAATATGTACGTATTTGTCTTTACTCTGCAACACTGTATTTCCTTATAACGTGGTATTCTTACATATTCTTTCGACAGAAAACTCTCCTGTGCATTCCCTTTTGTGGCTACACACTTAGACATACACGCAACACCAAAACTTTTCGAGTTACAACTTGTTGTTTAGGAAAAACAAGATAATTTCGCAGGATGCGGGATTTCGTTAAAACGTGATTTTCTGACAAATTTTGAAGAAAGAAAATTCTCCTATGGGTTCTCTTTTGAGGCTACACGTTTAGACGTACACGCCACATGAAGTCCTTTCGAGTTACCACGTGTTGTTTAGGAAATACAAGCTAATTTTTTACGATGCTTTATTTCTTCTTGTAAAGTGTTTCCAACAAGTATGTATTTGTCTTTACTCTGCAACACTGTATTTCCTTATAACGTTGTATTCTTACATGTTCTTTCTAGAGAAAACTCTCCTGTGCATACTATTTAGAGGCTACACGCTTAGACATACACGCAACAACAAAGCTTTTCGAGTTACAACGTGTTGTTTAGGAAAAACAAGATAATTTTGCACGATGCGGGATTTACTTAAAACGTGGTTTTCTGACAAATTTTGAAGAAAGAAAGTTATCCTGTGGGTTCTCTTTTGAGGCTACACGTGTAGACGTACAAGCCACACCAAATCTTTTCGAGTTACAACGTGTTGTTTAGGAGATACAAGCTAATTTTGTACGATGCATTATTTCTTTTCTTAAAGTGTTTCCAATAGGTATGTAATTGTCTTTTCTGTGCAACACTGTATTTCCTTATAACGTGGTATTCTTACATATTCGTTCAAGAGAAAACTCTCCTGTGCATTCTCTTTTGAGGCTACACGCTTAGACATACACGCAACACCAAAGCTTCTCGAGTTACAATGTGTTGTTTAGGAAAAACTAGAAAATTTCGCACGAAGCGAGATTTCCATACAACGTGGTTTCTGAAAATTTTTGATGAAAGAAAATTCTCCTATGGGTTCTCTTTTGAGGCTACACGTTTAGACGTACACGCCACACCAAGTCTTTTCGAGTTACCACGTGTTGTTTAGGAGATACAAGCTAATTTTTTACAATGCATTATTTCTTCTCGTAAAGTGTTTCCAACAAGTATGTATTTGTCTTTACTCTGCAACACTGTATTCCTTATAACGTTGTATTCTTACATGTTCTTTCGAGAGAAAACTCTCCTGTGTGTACTCTTTAGAGGCTACACGCTTAGACATACACGCAACACCAAAGCTTTTCGAGTTACAACGTGTTGTTTAGGAAAAACAAGATAATTTTGCACGATGCGGGATTTCCTTAAAACGTGGTTTTCTGACAAATTTTGACGAAAGAAAGTTCTCCTGTGGGTTCTCTTTTGAGGCTACACGTGTAGACGTACGAGCCACACCAAATCTTTTCGAGTTACAACGTGTTCTCCTGTGGGGTCTCTTTTGAGATGCAAGCTAATTTTTTACGATGCATTATTTCTTCTCTTAAAGTGTTTCCAATAGGTATGTATTTGTCTTTACTCTGCAACACTGTATTTCCTTATAACGAGGTATTATTACATATTCTTTCAAGAGAAAACTCTCCTGTGCGTTCTCTTTTGAGACTACACGCTTAGACATACACGCAACACCAAAGCAATTCGAGTTACAACGTGTTGTTTAGGAAAAACAAGATAATTTCGCACGATGCACGATTTCCTTAAAACGTGGTTTTCTGACAAATTTTGATGAATGAAAATTCTCCTGTGGGTTCGATTTTGAGGCTACACGTTTAGACGTACACGTCACATCAAATCTTTTCGAGTTACAACGTGTTGTTTAGGAGATACAAGCTAATTTTTTACGATGCATTATTTCTTCTCGTAAAGTGTTTCCAATATGTACGTATTTGTCTTTACTCTGCAACACTGTATTTCCTTATAACGTGGTATTCTTACATATTCGTTCGATAGAAAACTCTCCTGGGCATTCCCTTTAGAGGCTACACACTTAGACATACATGAAACACCAAAGCTTTTCGAGTTACAACTTGTTGTTTAGGAAAAACAAGATAATTTCGCACGATGCGGGATTTCCTTATAACGTGATTTTCTGACAAATTTTGAAGAAAGAAAATTCTCCTGTGGGGTCTCTTTTGAGGCTACACTTTTAGACGTACACACCAAACCAAATCTTTTCGAGTTACCACTTGTTGTTTAGGAGATACAAGGTTATATTTTATGATCCGTCATTTCTTCTCTTAAAGTGTTTCCAATATTTACGTTTTTGTCTTTACTCTGCAACACTGTATTTCCTTATAACCTTGTAGTCTTACATGTTCCTTCGAGAGAAAACTCTCCTGTGCATTCTCTTTTGGGGCTACACGCTTAGATATACACGCAACACCAAAGCTTTTCGAGTTACAACGTGTTGTTTAGGAAAAACAAGATAATTTTGCACGATGCGGGATTTCCTTAAAACGTGGTTATCTAATTTTGATGAAAGAAAATTCTCCTGTTGGTTCTCTTTTGAGGCTACACGTTTAGACGTACACGCCAAACCAAATCTTTTCGAGTTACCACGTGTTGTTTAGGAGATACAAGGTAATTTTGTATGATGTATTATTTCTTTTCGTAAAGTGTTTCCAATATGTACTTATTTGTCTTTACTCTGCAAAATTGTATTTCCTAATAACGTGGTATTCTTACATATTCTCTCGAGAGAAAACTATCCTGTGCCTTCTCTTTTGAGGCTCCACGCTTAGACATACACGCAACACTAAATCTTTTCGAGTTACATTATGTTGTTTAGGAAAAAGAAGATCATTTCACACGGTACGGGATTTCCTTAAAACTTGGTTCTGTGAAAAATTTTGATGAAAGAAAATTCTCCTGTGGGTTCTCCTTTGAGGCTACACGTTTAGACGTACAGGCCACACCAAATGTTTTCGAGTTACAACTTGTTGTTTAGGAGATACAAGTTAATTTTGTACTATGCATTAATTCTTCTCATAAAGTGTTTCCAATACGTACGTGTTTGTCTTTACTCTGCAACATTGTATTTCCTTATAACGTGGCATTCTTACATATTCTTTCGAGAGAAAACTCTCCTGTGCTTTCTATTTTGAGGCTACACGCTTAGACATACACGCAACACCAGAGCTTTTCGAGTTAAACGTGTTGTTTAGGAAAAACTAGATAATTTCGAACAATGCGAGATTTCCTTAAAACGTGGTTTCTGACAAATTTTGATGAAATAAAATTCTCCTGTGGGATCTCTTTTGAGGCTACATGTTTAGACGTACACGCCACACCAAATCTTTTCGAGTAACAGCGTGTTGTTTAGGAGATTCAAGCTAATTTTGTACGTTGCGTTAATTCTTCTCGTAAAGTGTTTCCAATATGTACGTATTTGTCTTTACTCTGCAACACTGTATTTCCTTATAACGGGGTATTCTTACATATTCTTTCGAGAGAAAACTCTCCTATGCATTCCATTTTGAGGCTACACACTTAGACATACACGCAACACCAAAGCTTTTCGAGTTACAACTTGTTGTTTAGGAAAAACAAGATAATTTCGCAGGATGCGGGATTTCGTTAAAACATGGTTTTCTGACAAATTTTGAAGAAAGAAAATTCTCCAGTGGGTTCTCTTTTGAGGCTACACTTTTAGACGTACACGCCAAACCAAATGTTTTCGAGTTTCCACTTTTTGTTTAGGAGATACAAGCTAATATTATATGATGCGTAATTTCTTCTCGTAAAGTGTTTCCAATAAGTACGTATTTGTCTTTACTCTGCAACACTGTATTTCCTTATAACTTTGTATTCTTTGTATTCTTACATGTTCTTTCGAGAGAAAACTCTCCTGTGCATTCTCTTTTGAGGCTACACGCTGAGACATACACGCAACACCAAAGCTTTTCGAGTTACAAAGTGTTGTTTAGGAAAAACAAGATAATTTTGCACGATGCGGGATTTCCTTAAAACGTGGTTTTCTGACAAATTTTGACGAAAGAAAATTCTCCTTTGTGTTCTTTTTTGAGGCTACACGTTTAGACGTACACGCCAAACCAAATCTTTTCGAGTTACCACGTGTTGTTTAGGAGATACAAGCTCATTTTGTACGATGCGTTATTTCTTCTCCTAAAGTGTTTCGAATATGTACTTATTTGCCTTTACTCTGCAAAATTGTATTTCTTTATAACGTGGTATTCTTACATATTCTTTCGAGAGAAAACTCTCCTGTGCCTTCGCTTTTGAGGCTCCACGCTTAGACATACACGCAACACCAAAGCTTTTTGAGTTACAACATGTTGTTTATGAAAAAGAAGATGATTTCGCACGATGCGGGATTTCCTTAAAACGTGGTTTTCTGAAAAAATTTAACGAAAGAAAATTGTCCTGTGGGTTCTCTTTTGAGGCTACACGTTTTGACGTACACGCCACACCAAATCTTTTCGAGTTACACCGTGTTGTTTGGGAGATACAAGTTAATTTTTTACGATGCGTTATTTCTTCTTGTAAAGAGTTTCCAATATGTACGTATTTGTCTTTACTCTGCAACACTGTATTTCCTTATAATGTGATATCTTACATATTCTTTCGAGGGAAAACTCTCCTGTATGTTCTCTTTTGAGGCTACATGCTTAGACATACACACAACACCAAAGCTTTTCGAGTTACAACGTGTTGTTTAGGAAAAACTTGATAATTTCGCACAATGCGAGATTTCTTTAAAACGTGGTTTCTGACAAATTTTGATGAAAGAAAATTCTCCTGTGGGTTCTCTTTTGAGGCTACACGTTGAGACGTACACGTCACACCAAATCTTTTCGAGTTACAACGAGTTGTTTAGGAGACACAAGCTAATTTTGTAAGATGCGATATTTCTTCTCTTAAAGTGTTTCCAATATGTAAGTATTTGTCTTTACTCTGCAACACTGTATTTCCTTATAACGTGGTATTCTTACATATTCTTTCGAGAGAAAACTCTCCTGTGCATTCCCTTTTGTGGCTACACACTTAGTCATACACACAACACCAAAGCTTTTCGAGGTACAACTTGTTGTTTAGGAAAAACAAGATAATTTCGCAGGATGCGGGATTTCGTTAAAACGTGACTTTCTGACAAATTTTGAAGAAGGAAAATTCTCCTATGGGTTCTCTTTTGAGGCTACACGTTTAGACGTACACGCCACACCAAGTCCTTTCGAGTTACCACGTGTTGTTTAGGAGATACAAGCTAATTTTTTACAATGCGTTATTTCTTCTCGTAAAGTGTTTCCATCAAGTATGTATTTGTCTTTACTCTGCAACACTGTATTCCCTTATAACGTTGTATTCTTACATGTTCTTTCGAGAGAAAACTCTCCTGTGCGTACTCTTTAGAGGCTACACGCTTAGACATACACGCAATGCCAAAGCTTTTCGAGTTACAATGTGTTGTTTAGGAAAAGCAAGATAATTTCGCACGATGCGAGATTTCCATCAAACGTGGTTTTCTGAAAAATTTTGACGAAACAAAGTTTTCCTGTGGGTTCTCTTTTGAGGCTACACGTGTAGAGGTAGGAGCCACAACAAATCTTTTCGAGTTCCAATTGTTGTTTAGGAGATACAAGATAATTTTGTACGATGTGTTATTTCTTCTCTTAAAGTGTTTCCAATACGTACGTATTTGTCTTTACTCTGCAACACTGTATTTTTTTATAACATGGTATTCTTACATATTCTTTCGAGAGAAAACTCTCCTGTGCATTCTCTTTTGAGGCTACAACCTTAGACATACACGCAACACCAAAGCTTTTCGAGTTACAACATGTTGTTCAGGAAAAAGAAGATGATTTGGCACGATGCGGGATTTCCTTAAAACGTGGTTTTCTGAAAAATTTTGACGAAAGAAAATTCTCCTGTGGGTTCTCTTTTGAGGCTACACGTTTAGACGTACACGCCGCACCAAATCTTTTCGAGTTACAACGTTTTGTTTAGGAGATACAAGCTAATTTTCTACGATGCGTTACTTCTTCTCGTAAAGTGTTTCCAATATGTACGTATATGTCTACTCTGCAACACTGTATTTCCTTATAACGTGGTATTCTTACATATTCTTTCGAGAGAAAACTATCCTGTGCGTTCCCTTTTGAGGCTACACACTTAGACATACAGGCAACACCAAAGCTTTTCGAGTTACAACATGTTGTTTAGGAAAAACAAGATAATTTCGCACGATGCAGGATTTCCTTAAAACGTGGTTTTCTGACAAATTTTGACGAAAGAAAATTCTCCTGTCGGTTCTCTTTTGAGGCTACACATTTAGACGTACACGCCACACCAAATCCTTTAGAGTTACCACGTGTTGTTTAGGAGATACAAGCTAATTTTGTATGATGCGTTATTTCTTCTCATAAAGTGTTTCCAATACGTATGTATTTGTCTTTACTCTGCAACACTATTTCCTTTTAACATTGTATTCTTACATGTTCTTCCGAGAGAAAACTCTCCTGTGCATTGTCTTTAGAGGCAACATGCTCAGACATACACGCAACACGAAAGCTTTTCGAGTTACAACGTGTTGTTTAGGAAAAACAAGATAATTTTGCACGATGCGGGATTTCCTTAAAACGTGGTTCTTTGACAAATTTTGACGAAAAAAAGTTCTCCTGTTGGTTCTCTTTTGAGGCTACAAGTGTAGAAGTACGAGCCACACCAAATATTTTCGAGTTATAACGTGTTGTTTAGGAGATACAAGCAAATTTTGTATGATGCGTTATTTCTTCCCTAAATTGTTTCCAATATGTCGTTATTTATCTTTACTCTGCAACACTGTATTTTCTTATAACGTGGTATTCTTACATATTCTTTCGAGGGAAAACACTCCTGTGCATGCTCTTTTGAGGCTACACGCTTAGACGAACACGCACGCCAAAGCTTTTCGAGTTACAACGTGTTGTTTAGGAAAAAGAAGATAATTTCGCACGATGCGAGATTTCCATAAAACGTGGTTTTCAGACAAATTTTGACGAAAGAAAGTTCTCCTCTGGGTTCTCTTTTGAGGCTACACGTGTAGAGGTACGAGCCACACCAAATCTTTTCGAGTTACAATGTGTTGTTTAGGAGATACAAGCTAATTTCGTACAATGCGTTATTTCTTCTCTTAAAGTGTTTCCAATACGTACGTAGTTGTCTTTATTCTGCAACACTGTATTTCCTTATAACGTGGTATTCTTACATATTCTTTCGAGAGAAAACTCTCCTGTGCATTCTCTTTTGAGGCTACATGCTTAGACATACACGCAACACCAAAGCTTTTCGAGTTACAACGTGTTGTTTAGGAAAAACAAGATAATTTCGCACGATGCGCTATTTCCTTAAAACGTGGTTTCAGACAAATTTTGAGGAAAAAAAATTATCCTGTGGGTTCTCGTTTGAGGCTACACTTTTAGAAGTACATGTCACACCAAATCTTTAAAGTTACAACGTGTTGTTTAGGAGATACAAGCTCATTTTTTATGATGCATTATTTCTTCTCGTAAAGTGTTTCCAATATGTACTTATTTGCTTTACTCTGCAAAATTGTATTACCTTTTAACGTGGTATTCTTACATATTCTTTCAAGAGAACACTCTCCTGTGCCTTCTCTTTTGAGGCTCCACGCTTACACATACACGCAACACCAACGCTTTTCGAGTTACAACATGTTGTTTAGGAAAAAGAAGATGATTTCGCACGATGCGGGATTTCCTTAAAACGTGGTTTTCGGAAAAATTTTGACGAAAGAAAATTCTCCTGTGGGTTCTCTTTTGAGGCTACATGTTTAGATGTACACGCCACACCAAATCTTTTCGAGTTACAATGTGTTGTTTCGGAGATACAAGCTAATTTTGTACGATGCGTTAATTCTTCTCATAAAGTGTTTCCAATACATACGTATTTGTCTTTACTCTGCAACACTGTATTTCTTTATAACGTGGTATTCTTACATATTCTTTCGAGAGAAAAGTATCCTGTGCGTTCCCTTTTGAGGCTGCACACTTAGACATACAGGCAACATCAATGCTTTTCGAGTTACAACGTGTTGTTTATGAAAAACAAGATTATTTCGCACGATGCGGGATTTCCTTAAAACGTGGTTTTCTGACAAATTTTGACGAATGAAAATTCTCCTGTGGGTTCTCTTTTGAGGCTCCACGTTTAGACATACACGCCACACCAAATCCTTTCGAGTTACCACGTGTTGCTTAGCAGATACAAGCTAATTTTCTACGATGCGTTATTTCTTCTCGTAAAGTGTTTCCAATAATTACGTATTTGTCTTTACTCTGCAACACTGTATTTCCTTATAACGTTGTATTCTTACATGTTTTTTCGAGAGAAAACTCTCCTGTGCGTTCTCTTTAGAGGCTACAGGCTTAGACATATACGAAACACCAAAGCTTTTCGAGTTACAACATGTTGTTTATGAAAAACAAGATAATTTTGCACGATGCGGGATTTCCTTAAAACGTGGTTTTCTGACAAATTTTGACGAAAGAAAGTTATCCTGTGGTTTGTCTTTTGAGGGTACACGTGTAGACGTACGAGCCACACCAAATCTTTTCGAGTTACAACGTGTTGTTTAGGAGATACAAGCAAATTTTGTAAGATGCGTTATTTCTTCTCCTAAGTGTTTCCAATATGTACTTATTTGCCTTTACTCTGCAACATTGTATTTCCATATAATGTGGTATTCTTACATATTCTTTCGAGGGAAAACGCTCCTGTGCGTTCTCTTTTGAGGCTACACGTTTAGACATACACGCAACGCCAAAGCTTTTCGAGTTACAACCTGTTGTTTAGGAAAAACAAGATAATTTCGCACGATGCGAGATTTCCATAAAATGTGGTTTTCTGAAAAATTTTGATGAAAGAAAGTTCTCCTGTGGGTTCTCTTTTGAGGCTACACTTCTAGAGGTACGAGCCACACCAAATCTTTTCGAGTTACAAAGTGTTCTTTAGGAGATACAAGCTAATTTTGTACGATGCGTTATTTCTTCTCTTAAAGTGTTTCCAATACGTACGTAGTTGTCTTTACTCTGCAACACTGTATTTCCTTATAACGTGGTATTCCTACATATTCTTTCAAGAGAAAACTCTCCTGTGCGTTCTCTTTTGAGGCTACAAGCTTAGACATACACGCAACACCAAAGCTTTTCGATTTACAACGTGTTGTTTAGGAAAAACAAGATAATTTCGCACGATGCGAGATTTCCTTTTACTTGGTTTCTGACAAATTTTGATGAAAGAAAATTCTCCTGTGGGTTCTCTTTTGAGGCTAAACGTTTAGACATACACGTCACACCAAAACTTTTCGAGTTACAACGTGTTGTTTAGGATATACAAGCTAATTTTTTACGATCCATTCTTCCTTCTCATAAAGTGTTTCCAATATGTACTTATTTGTCTTTACTCTGCAAAATTGTATTTCCTTATAACGTGGTATTCTTACATATTCTTTCGAGAGAAAACTCTCCTGTGCCTTCTCTTTTGAGGCTCCATGCTTACACATACACGCAACACCAAAGCTTTTCGAGTTACAACATGTTGTTTAGGAAAAAGAAGATGATTTCGCACGATGGGGGATTTCCTTAAAACGTGGTTTTCTGAAAATTTTTGACGAAAGAAAATTCTCCTGTGGGTTCTCTTTTGAGGCTACATGTTTAGACGTACACGCCACACCAAATCTGTTCGAGTTACAACGTATTGTTTAGGAGATACAAGCTAATTTTTTACAATGCGTTAATTCTTCTCATAAAGAGTTTCCAATACATACGTATTTGTCTTTACTCTGCAACATTGTATTTCCTTATAACGTGGTATTCTTACATATTCTTTCAATAGAAAACTGTCCTCTGCATTCTCCTTTGAGGCCACACGTTTAGACATACACGCAACACCAAAGCTTTTCGAATTACAACGTGTTGTTTAGGAAAAACAAGATAATTTCGCACACTGCGGGATTTCCTTAAAACGTGGTTTTCTGACAAATTTTGATGAAAGAAAATTCTCCTGTGGGTTCTCTTTTGAGGCTACACGTTTCAACTTACACGCCACACCAAATCCTTCGAGTTACAACGTGTTGTTTAGGAAATACAAGCTAATTTTTTACGATGTATTATTCCTTCTCGTAAAGTGTTTCCAATAAGTAAGTATCTGTCTTTACTCTGCAACACTGTATTTCCTTATAACGTGGTATTCTTACATATTCTTTCGAGAGAATACTCTCCTGTGCCTTCTCTTTTGAGGCTACACGCTTAGACATACACGCAACGCCAAAGCTTTTCGAGTTACAACGTGTTGTTTAGGAAAAACAAGATAATTTCGCACGATGCGGGATTTCCTTAAAACGTGGTTTTCTGAAAAATTTTGACGAAAGAAAATTCTCCTGAGGGTTCTCTTTTGAGGCTACATGTTTAGATGTACACGCCACACCAAATCCTTTCGAGTTACAACGTTTTGTTTAGGAGATACAAGCTAATTTTGTAAGATGCGTTAATTCTTCTCATAAAGTGTTTCCAATACGTACGAATTTGTCTTTACTCTGCAACACTGTATTTCCTTATAACGTGGTATTCTTACATATTCTTTCGAGGGAAAACTCTCCTGTGCGTTCTCTTTCGAGGCTACACGCTTAGACAAACACGCAACACCAAAGCTTTTCAAGTTACAACGTGTTGTTTAGGAAAAAACAAGATAATGTCGCACGATGCGAGATTTCCATAAATCGTGGTTTTCTGAAAAATTTTAACGAAAGAATTTCCTCCTGTGGGTTCTCTTTTGAGGCTACACTTGTAGAGGTATGAGCCACACCAAATCTTTTCGAGTTACAAAGTTTTGTTTAGGAGATACAAGCTAATTTTGTACGATGCGTTATTTCTTCTCTTAAAGTGTTTCCAATATGTACGTATTTGTCTTTACTCTGCAACACTGTATTTCCTTATAACGTGGTATTCCTACATTTTCTTTCGAGAGAAAACTCTCCTGTGCGTTCTCTTTTGAGACTACACGCTTAGACATACACGCAACACCAAAGCTTTTCGATTTACAACGTGTTGTTTATGAAAAACAAGATAATTTCACACGATGCGAGATTTCCTTAAAACGTGGTTTCTGACAAATTTTGATGAAAGAAAATTCTTGGGCCTGGGAGCAGCGGCAGCAGCAGCAGTAGCAGAAGCAGCGGCTGGTCCAGAGGAAGGGCCATCAGCAGTAGAACCAAGCGGACAGGGTCCAGGCATACCCGGTGCCCATGACCACTGGCCATCGCTGGCCAGCCAGGCTGCAAGCAGCGGCGGATTTACGGTGCCTTTCACCACACGGAAGCCACATCAGAACTCTGCCTCCCGCCAGTCAGTTACGAGGGCTCCATATTGGTTCTCGGTCGCCAGAGAAATCAGACTGAGGTACGCAAATATAACCTGAGAACAACATTGTGGGGGTCTAAGCCCGACGGGCGTTGGCCTGCACCCAGGCCCTGAGCTGATCGGGTGTCCACCGGGGTGCAAACCCGGCCAGGAGGTTTTTTTCCTCCCGGGCCGGCGCGCGCACCACCACCATTTTGCCTGGGGGAAGCCAGGGAGACCTAGCAGGCAAAACCAAACCGGCTAACAGGCATAGCCCGAGGCGGACATAGCAGGGGTCTCAGACAGTCAGTCCCTGGACTGCCCCCAGGCCCTGGGCTGCTCGGTGGGCCATCTGTGTGCCGACCCGGCCAGGAGGTTGTTTATCCGGGCCAGTTTGCGCACCACCACCATTTTGCCTACGGGAAGCCAGAGAGACCTAGCAGGCAAAACCAAACCAGCTAACAGGCATAGCCCGAGGCGGACATAGCAGGGGTCTCAGACGGTCAGGCCCTGGACTGACCCCCAGGCCCTGGGCTGCTCGTTGGGCCATCTGTGTGCTGACCCAGCCAGGAGGTTGTTAGCCCAGCAGACTCTCCCAGCACTCTCAGGGAACTCGCACACGCCACCATCCTACCCACCTGACACACCCAATTAACACCCACAGCTGAGGGGAACTTTGCACCGACATTGGCCTGCCAGGCTTTTGCCTAGACTCAGGGCCTGAGCAGCTAGGCTAGCCTTGTGTGCACCAACACGGTTGGGAGTTCTGCTGCCCAGATCAGCCTGGGTGGCAGCACCACATCTCCAAGTCCTGCAAGTGGCTAGCTGGGTTTCCGGGCGGCCAGCTGGGAGAAGTCAGTGTGCTCCAGTGAATCCAGCGGGCCCCAGCAGGAGCCTTCGGGTGCCTGCTTTGGGATCTGAACAGCCTGGGCAGCAGCACCCTGTCTACAAGCAGTGCAGGAGGTAAGCTGTGCACCAGAGGCCAACGGGGAAGGGGCAGCTTGCACTGGTGAGTCCAGCACTGACAAGACAAACTAACACCAGTGAGAACTAGATGGCAAAAGCAAACGCAGGAACGTCACTAACAGAAATCAAGGCAATATGGCAACATCTGAACCCAATTCTCCTCTACCAACATGTCCTGGATACCCCATCACACCAGTAAAACAAGATTTTGATTTAAAATCACTGGTCATGATGCTGGTACAGGAACACATGAAGGACATACTTAAAGAAATTCAGGAGAAAATGGATCAAAAGTTAGAAGCCCTTGCAAGGGAAACACAAAAATCATTGAAAGAAATCCAGGAGAATACAAAAGCCAACAAGGAGGAAATGCAAAAAACACTTAAAGAAATACAGGAGAACTTTGGTCAACAGGCTGAGGTCATGAAAGACGAAACACAAAAATCTCTTAAAGAAATACAGGAGAACTTTGGTCAACAGGCTGAGCTCATGAAAGAGGAAACACAAAAATCTCTTAAAGAATTACAGGAAAACACAAACATGCAAGTGAAGGAGCTAAGCAAAACCATCCAGGATCTAAAATCAGAAGTAGAAACAACTAAGAAAACTCAAAGAGAGACAACTTTGGAGATAGAAAGCCTTGGGAAGAAATCAGGGGACAGAGATGCAAATATCAACAACAGAATACAAGAGATAGAAGAAAGAATCTCAGATGCTGAAGATTCCATAGAAACCATGGACTCAACAGTTAAAGAAAATGCAAAATGCAAAAAGCTTGTAACCCAAAATATCCAGGAAATCCAGGACACAATGAGAAGACCAAACCTAAGGATTATAGGCATAGAGGAGAGTGAAGATTTACAACTTAAAGGGCCAGCAAATATCTTCAATAAAATTATGGAAGAAAACTTCCCTAACCTAAAGAGAGAGATGCCCATGAATATACAAGAAGCCTACAGAACTCCAAACAGACTGGACCAGAACAGAAATACTTCCCGTCACATAATAATCAAAACACCAAATGTTCTAAACAAAGAAAGAATACTAAAGGCAGTAAGAGAAAAAGGCCAAGTAACATATAAAGGAAGACCTATCAGAATCACAGCAGACTTTTCACCGGAGACTATGAAGGCTAGAAGGTCCTGGGCAGATCTCATGCAGACTCTAAGAGAACACAAATGCCAACCAAAACTACTATATCCAGCAAAACTCTCAATCACCATAGATGGAGAAACTAAGATATTTCATGACAAAACCAAGTTTACCCAATATCTATCCACAAACCCGGCCCTAAAAAGGATAATAGGAGGACAACACCAATACAAGGAGGGAAACTTCACCCTGGAAAAAGCAAGATAGTAACCTTTCATCAAACCCAAAAGAAGTTAAGCATTCAAATTTAAAAAATAACGTCAAAAATGATAGGAAGTAACAATCACTATTCCTTAATATCTCTTAACATCAATGGACTTAATGCCCCAATAAAAAGACACAGACTAACTGAATGGATACGTAAACAGGACCCTACATTTTGCTGCTTACAGGAAACACACCTCAGGGTCAAAGACAAACACTACCTTAGAGTAAAAGGCTGGAAGACAATTTTACAAGCAAATGGTCTCAGGAAACAAGCTGGAGTAGCCATTTTAATATCAGATAAAATTGACTTTCAACCCAAAGTCATCAAAAGAGACCCTGAGGGACACTTCTTGCTGGTCAAAGGAAAAATACAAAAAGAAGAACTGTCAATCCTGAACATCTATGCCCCAAATGCAAGGGCACCCTCTTTCGTAAAAGAAACTTTATTAAAACTAAAAGCACACATTGCACCTAACACAATAATTGTGGGTGACTTCAACACTGCACTTTCCTCAATGGACCGATCAGGAAAACAGAAACTAAACAGGGACACAATGAAACTAATTGAAGCTTTGGACCAATTAGATTTAACAGATATATATAGAACATTCTATCCTAAAACAAAAGAATATACCTTTTTCTCAGCACCTCATGGTACCTTCTCCAAAATCGACCATATAATTGGTCACAAGACAGACCTCAACAAATATAAGAAGATAGAACTAATCTCATGCCTCCTATCTGATCACTATGGAGTAAAAGTGGTCTTCAATAGCAACAGAAACAACAGAAAACCCACATACACGTGGAAACTGAACAATACTCTACTCAATGATACCTTGGTCAAGGAAGAAATAAAGAAAGAAATTAAAGACTTTTTAGAACACAATGAAAATGAAAACACAACATACCCAAATCTATGGGACACAATGAAAGCAGTGCTAAGAGGAAAACTCATAGCCCTGAGTGCCTCCAAAAAGAAAATGGAGAGAGCATACATTACCAGCTTAATGACACACCTGAAAGCCCTAGAAAAAAAGAAGCTATTTCGCCCAGGAGGAGTAGAAGGCAGGAAATCATCAAACTCAGGGCCGAAATCAATCAAGTAGAAACAAAGAGAACCATTCAAAAAATCAACAAATCCAGGAGCTGGTTCTTTGAGAAAATCAACAAGATAGATAAACCCTTAGCCAGAATGACCAAAGGGCACAGAGAAAGTATCCAAATTAACAAACTTAGAAATGAAAAGGGAGATATAACAACGGAAACTGAGGAAATCCAAAAAATCATCAGATCCTACTACAAGAGCCTGTACTCAACACAGCTGGAGAATCTGGAGGAAATGGACAATTTCCTTGACAGATACCAAATACCAAAATTAAATCAGGACCAACTAGACCATCTAAACAGTCCCATAATGCCTAAAGAAATAGAAGGAGTCATAGAAAGTCTTCCAACCAAAAAAAGCACAGGACCAGATGGCTTCAGCGCAGAATTCTACCAGACCTTCAAAGAAGAGTTAACACCAATACTCTTCAAACTATTCCACAAAATAGAAACAGAAGGAACACTACCCAATTCCTTCTACGAAGCCACAATTACGCTGATACCAAAGCCACAAAAAGATCCAACAAAGAAAGAAAACTTCAGACCAATTTCCCTTATGAACATCGATGCAAAAATACTCAATAAAATTCTTGCCAACCGAATCCAAGAACACATCAAAACGATCATCCACCATGATCAAGTAGGCTTTATCCCGGGAATGCAGGGTTTGTTCAATATACGGAAATCCATCAATACAATCCACTACATAAACAAACTCAAAGAACAAAACCACATGGTCATTTCATTGGATGCTGAAAAAGCATTTGACAAAATTCAGCATCCCTTCATGCTTAAAGTCTTGGAGAGAACAAGAATTCAAGGCCCATACCTAAACATAGTAAAAGCAATATACAGCAAACCGGTAGCCAGCATAAAACTAAATGGAGAGAAACTTGAAGCAATCCCACTGAAATCAGGGACCAGACAAGGCTGCCCCCTTTCCCTTATCTTTTCAATATTGTACTTGAGGTACTAGCTCGGGCAATTTGACAACATAAGGAGGTCAAAGGGATACAAATTGGAAAGGAAGAAGTCAAACTATCATTATTTGCAGACGACATGATCGTCTACCTAAGTGACCCAAAGAACTCCACTAGAGAGCTCCTACAGCTGATAAACAACTTCAGCAAAGTGGCAGGTTATAAAATCAACTCCAGCAAATCAGTGGCCTTCCTATACTCAAAGGATAAGCAGGCTGAGAAAGAAATTAGGGAAATGACCCCCTTCACAATATCTTGTTTTTTCTAATCAACACATGTTTTAAGGAATTCCCGCATCGTGTGAAATTATCTTATTTTTCCTAATCAACACGTTGTAACACGAAATGCTTTGGTTTGCCTGTATGTCTAAGCGTGTAGCCTCAAAAAAGAAGGCACAGGAGAGTTTTCTCTCGAAAGAATATGTAAGAATACCACCTTATAAGGAAATACAGTGTTGCAGAGTAAAGACAAATACATACATATTGGAAACACTTTAAGAGAAGAAATAAGGCATCGTAAAAATTAGCTTGTATCTCCTAAACTACACGTTGTAACTCGAAAAGATTTGGTGTGGCGTGTACGTCTAAACGTGTACCCTCAAAAGAGAACCCACAGGAGAATTTTCTTTCTTCAAAATTTGTGAGAAAACTATGTTTTAAGGAAATCCCGCATCGTGCGAAATTATCTTGTTTTTTTCTAATCAACACATTGTAATGCGAAAATCTTTGGTGTTGCGTGTATGTCTAAGCATGTAGCCTCAAAAGAGAATGTACAGGAGAGTTTTATCTCGAAAGAATATGTAAGAATACCACGTTATAAAGAAATACAGTGTTGCAGAGTAAGGACAAATACGTATGTATTGGAAACACTTTACGAGAAGAAATATCGCTTCATACAAAATTAGCTTGTATCTCCTATACAACAAGTAGTAACTCGAAAAAATTTGGTGTGGCGTGTACGTCTAAAAATGTAGCCTCAAAAGAGAACCAACAGGAGAATTTTCTTTCGTCAAATTTGTCAGAAAACCACGTTTTAAAGAAATCCTGCATCGTGCGAAATTATCTTATTTTTCCTAATCAACACGTTGTAACACGAAATGCTTTGGTTTTGCCTGTATGTCTAAGTGTGTAGTCTCAAAAGAGAAGGCACAGGAGAGTTTTCTCTTGAAAGAATATGTAAGAATAGCACGTTATAAGGAAATACAGTGTTGCAGAGTAAAGACAAATACATACTTATTGGAAACACTTCAAGAGAAGAAATAACGTATCGTACAAAATTAACTTGTATCTCCTAAACAACACGTTGTAAGTCGAAAAGTTTTGGTGTGGCATGTACGGCTAAACGTGTAGCCTCAAAAGAGAACCCACAGGAGAATTTTCTTTCGTCAAAATTTGTCAGAAAACCACGTTTTAAGGAAATCCTGCATCGTGAAAAATTATCTTGTTTTGCCTAAACAACACGTTGTAATTCGAAAAGCTTTGGTGTTGCGTGTATGTCTAACCGTGTAGCCTCAAAAGAGAAAGCACAGGAGAGTTTTCTCTCGAAAGAATATGTAAGAATTACACGTTATAAGGAAATACAGTGTTGCAGATAAAGACAAATACGTACGTATTGGAAACACTTAAACTTTACGAGAAGAAATAACTTATCGTAAAAAATTAGCTTGTATCTCCTAAACAACACGTTGTAACTCGAAAACATTTGGTGTGGCGTGTAAGTCTAAACGGGTAGCCTCAAAAGAGAACCCACAGGAGAATTTTCTTTGTCAAAATTTGTCAGAAAACCATGTTTTAAGGAAATCCCGCATCTTGCAAAATTATCTTGTTTTTCCTAAACAACTCATCTTAACGCAAAAAGCTTTGGTGTTGCGTGTATGTCTAAGCGTGTAGCCTCAAAAGAGAAGGCACAGGAGAGTTTTCTCTCGAAACAATATGTAAGAATACCACGTTATAAGGAAATACAGTGTTGCAGAGTAAAGACAATTATGTACGTATTGGAAACACTTAAACTTTAGAGAAGAAATAAAGCATCATACAAAATTAGCTTATATCTCCTAAACAACACGTTGTAACTCGAAACGATTTGGTGTGGCGTTTACAACTAAACATGTAGCCTCAAAAGAGAACCCACAGGAGAATTTTTTTTCGGCAAAATTTGTCAGAAAACCATGTTTTAAGGAAATCCCGAATCGTTTGAAAATATCTTGTTTTTTCTAAACAACACATCGTAACTCGAAAAGCTTTGGTGTTGCGTGTATGTCTAGGCGTGTAGCCTCAAAAGAGACGGCCATGGAGAGTTTTCTCTCGAAAGAATATGTAAGAATACCACGTTATAAGGAAATACAGTGTTGCAGAGTAAAGACAAATAAGCACTTATTGGAAACACTTAAACTTTACGAGAAGAAATGATGCATCATACAAAATTAGCTTGTATCTCCTAAACAGCACGTTGTAACTTGAAAAGATTTGGTGTGGCGTGTATATCTAAACGTGTAGCCTCAAAAGAGAACCCACAAGAGAATTTTCTTTCCTCAAAATTTGTCAGAAAACCACGTTTTAAGGAAATCCCGCATCGTGTGTAATTATCTTTTTCCTAAACAACACGTTGTAACTCGAAAGGCTTTGGTGTTGCGTGTAAGTCTTAGCGTGTAGCCTCAAAAGAGACGGCAATGGAGAGTTTTCTCTCGAAAGAATATGTAATAATACCACGTTATAAGGAAATAAAGTGTTGCAGAGTAAAGACAAATAAGTACGTAATGGAAAAACTTAAACTTTATGAGAAATAATAACACATCGTAAAAAATAGCTTGTATCTCCTAAACAACACGTTGTAACTCGAAAGGATTTGGTGCGGCATATATGACAAAACGTGTAGCCTCAAAAGAGAACCCATAGGAGAATTTCCTTTCGTCAATATTTGTCAGAAAACCACATTTTAAGGAAATCCCGCATCGTGCGAAATTATCTTGTTTTTCCTAAACAACACGTTGTAACTTGAAAAGCTTTGGTGTTGCGTGTATTTCTAAGCGTGTAGCATCAAAAGAGAAGGCACAGGAGAGTTTTCTCTCGAAAGGATATGTAAGAATACCAAGTTATAAGGAAATACAGTGTTGCAGAGTAAAGACAAATACGTACATATTGGAAACACTTAAACTTTACGAGAAGAAATAACTTATCGTACAAAATTAGCTTGTATCTCCTAAACAACACGTTGTAACTCGAAAAGATTTGGTGTACCATGTGCGTCTAAACGTGTAGCCTCAAAAGAGAACCCACAGTAGAATTTTCTTTGGTCAAAATTTTTCAGACAACCACATTTTAAGGAAATCCGGCATTGTGCGAAATTATCTATTTTTTCCTAAACAAAACGTCCAGACTCGAAAATCTTTGGTGTTGCGTGTATGTCTAAGCGTGTAGCCTCAAAAGAGAAGGCACAGGAGAGTTTTCTCTCGAAAGAATATGTAAGAATACCATGTTATAAGGAAATACAGTGTTGCAGATTAAAGACAAATACGTATATATTGGAAACATTTTACGAGAAGAAATAATGCTTCGTACAAGCTTGTATCTCCTAAACAACACGTTTTACCTCGAAATGATTTGGTGTGGCGTGTACGTCTAAACGTGTAGCCTCAAAAGACAACCCACAGGAGAATTTTCTTTCGTCAAAATTTGTTAGAAAACCACATTTTAAGGAAATACTGCATCGTGCGAAATTATCTTGTTTTTCCTAAACAACACTTCGTAACTCGAAAAGCTTTGGTTTTGTGTGTATGTCTAATCATGTAGCCTCAAAGGAGAAGGCACAGGAGAGTTTTCTCTCGAACGAATATGTAAGAATACCACCTTATAAGGATATACAGTGTTGCAGAGAAAAGACAAATATGTACATATTGGAAACACTTAAACTTTACGAGAAGAAATAATGCATCGTACAAAATTAGCTTGTACCTCCTAAACAACACGTTGTAATTCGGAAAGATTTGATGTGGCTTGTACGTCTAAAAGTGTAGCCTCAAAAAAGAACCCACAGGAGAATATTCTTAGGTCAAAATTTGTCAGAAAACAACGTTTTAAGGAAATCCCGCATCGTGAGAAATTATCTTGTTTTTCCTAAACAACATATTTTAACTCGATAAGCTTTGTTGTTGCGTGTACGTCTAAGCGTGTAGCCTCAAAAGAGAAGGCACAGGAAAGTTTTCTCTCGAAAGAATATGTAAGAATACCACGTTATAAGGAAATACAGTGTTGCAGATTAAAGACAAAAAGTACATATTGGAAACACTTTACGAGAAGAAATAACGCATCGTACAAAATTAGCTTGTATCTCCAAAACAACACGTTTTAACTCGAAAAGATTTGGTGTGGCGTGTACGTCTAAACGTGTAGCCTCAAATGAGAACCCACAGGAGAATTTTCTTTCGTCAAAATTGGTCAATAAACCACGTTTTAAGGAAATCCCACATCATGCGAAATTATCTTGTTTTTCCTAAACAACATGTCGTAACTCGAAAAGCTTTGGTGTTGCGTGTATGTCTAAGCATGTAGCCTCAAAAGAGAAGGCACAGGAGAGTTTTCTCTCTAAAGAATATGTAAGAATACCACGTTATAAGGAAATACAGTGTTGCAGAGTAAAGACAAATACCTACGTATTGGAAACACTTTAGAAGAAGAAATAATGCATCGTACAAAATTAGCTTGTGTCTCCTAAACTACATGTTATAACTCGAAAAGATTTGGTGTGGGGTGTACGTATACACGTGTAGCCTCAAAAGAGAACCCACAGGAGTATTTTCTTTCGTCAAAATTTTTTCAGAAAACCACGTTTTAAGGAAATCCCGCATCGTGCGAAATTATCTTGTTTTTCCTAAACAACACGTTGTAACTCGAAAAGCTTTGGTGTTGCATGTATGTCTAAGCATGTAGCCACAAAAGGAAATGCACAGGAGAGTTTTCTCTCGAAAGAATATGTAAGAATACCACGTTATAAGGAAATACAGTGTTGCAGAGTAAAGACAAATACATACATATTGGAAACACTTAAACTTTATGAGAAGAAATAATGCATCATACAAAATTAGCTTGTATCTCCTAACAGCACGTTGTAACTCGAAAAGATTTGGTGTGGCGTGTACTTCTAAACGTGTAGCCTCAAAAGAGAACCACACAGGAGAATTTTCTTTTGTCAAAATTTGTCTGAAAACCATGTTTTAAGGAAATCCCGCATCGTGGGAAATTACCTTGTTTTTCCTAAACAACACGTTGTAACTCGAAAAGCTTTGGTGTTGCGTGTATGTCTAAGCGTATAGCCTCAAAAGAGAAGGCACAGGAGAATTTTCTCTCGAAATAATATGTAAGAATACCACGTTATAAGGAATTACAGTGTTGCAGAGTAAAGCAAATACATATGTATTGGAAACACTTTACAAGAAGAAATAACGCATCATCCAAAATTAGCTTGTATCTCCTAAACAATACGTTGTAACTCGGAAAGATTTGATGTGGCTTGTACGTCTAAACGTGTAGCCTCAAAGGAGAACCCACAGGATAATATTCTTTAGTCAAAATTAGTCAGAAAACCACGTTTTAAGGAAATCCCGCATCGTGCGAAATTATCTTGTTTTTCCTAAAGAACACTTTGTAACTCGAAAAGCTTTGCTGTTGCGTGAATGTCTAAGCGCGAAGCCTCAAAAGAGAAGGCACAGGAGAGTTTTCTCTTGAAAGAATATGTAAGAATACCAAGTTATAAGGAAATACAGTGTTGCAGAGTAAAGACAAATACGTAATTATTGGAAACACTTTACAAGAAGAAATAACGCATCGTACAAAATTAGCTTGTTTCTCCTAAGCTGCACGTTGTAACTCGAAAAGATTTGGTGTGGCGTGTACGTCTAAACGTGTAGCCTCAAAAGAGAACCCACAGGAAAGTTTTCTTTCGTCAAATTTTTTTCAGAAAACCACGTTTTAAGGAAATCCCGCATCGTGCGAAATTATCTTGTTTTTCCTAAACAACACGTTGTAACTCGAAAAGCTTTGGTGTTTAGTGTATGTTTAAGCGTGTAGCCTCAAAGGAGAAGGCACAGGAGAGTTTTTTCTCGAAAGAATATGTAAGAATACCACGTTATAAGGAAATACAGTGTTGCAGAGTAAAGACAAATATGTACTTATTGGAAACACTTAAACTTTACGAGAAGAAATAATGCATCGTACAAAATTAGCTTGTATCTCCTAAACAGTACGTTGTAAATCGAAAAGATTTGGTGTTGCGTGTACGTCTAAACGTGTAGCCTCAAAAGAGAACCCACAGGAGAATTTTCTTGCGTCAAAATTTGTTCAGAAAACCACGTTTTAAGGAAATCCCGCATCGTGCGAAATTATCTTGTTTTTCGTAAACAACACGTTGTCACTCGAAAAGCTTTGGTGTTGCGTGTATGTCTAAGCTTGTAGCCTCAAAAGAGAAGGCACAGGAGAGTTTTCTCTTGAAAGAATATGTAAGAATACCACGTTATAAGGAAGTACAGTGTTGCAGAGTAAAGCAAATACATACATATTGGAAACACTCTACAAGAAGAAATAACGCATCATACAAAATTAGCTTGTATCTCCTAAACAACACATTGTAACTCAGAAAGATTTGATGTGGCTTGTATGTCTAAACGTGTAGCCTCAAAGGAGAACCCACAGGAGAATATTCTTTAGTCAAAATTGGTCAGAAAACCACGTTTTAAGGAAATCCCGCATTGTGCGAAATTATCTTGTTTTTCCTAAAGAACACTTTGTAACTCGAAAAGCTTTGGTGTTGCATGTATGTCTAAGCGTGTAGCCTCAAAAGAGAAGGCACAAGAGAGTTTTCTCTCGAAAGAATACGTAAGAATATCACGTTATATGGAAATACAGTGTTGCAGAGTAAAGACAAATACATACGTATTTGAAACACTTTACAAGAAGAAATAACGCATCGTACAAAATTACGTTGTATCTCCTAAATTACACGTTTTAACTCGAAAAGATTTCGTATGGCGTGTACGTCTAAACATGTAGCCTGAAAAGAGAACCCACAGGAGAATTTTCTTTCGTCAAAATTTTTTCAGAAAACCACGTTTTAAGGAAATCCCGCATCGTGCGAAATTATTTTGTTTTTCCTAAAGAACACGTTGTAACTCGAATAGCTTTGGTGTTTAGTGTATGTCTAAGGGTGTAGCCTCAAAAGAGATCGCACAGGAGTGTTTTCTCTCGAAAGAATATGTAAGCATACCACGTTATTAGGAAATACAGTGTTGCAGAGTCAAGAAAAATACGTACGTATTGGATACACTTTACGAGAAGAAATAACGCATCAAACAAAATTAGCTTGTATCTCCTAAACAACACGTTGTAACTCGAAATGATTTGGTATGGCGTGTATGTCTAAACGTGTAGCCTCAAAAGAGAACCCAAAGGAGAATTTTCTTTCGTCAAAATTTGTCAGAAAACAATTTTTTAAGGAAATCCCGCATCGTGCGAAATTATCTTGTGTTTCCAAAACAACACATCGTAACTCGAAAAGCTTTGATGTTGCGTGTATGTCTAAGCATGTAGCCTCAAAAGAGAAGGCACAGGACAGTTTTCTCTCGAAAGAATATGTAAGAATACCACGTTATAAGGAAATACAGTGTTGCAGACTAAAGACAAATACGTACGTATTGGAAACACTTAAACATTACGAGAAGAAATAACTTATCATACAAAATTAGGTTGTATCTCCTAAACAGCACGTTGTAACTCGAAAAGATTTGGTGTGGCGTGTACGTCTAAATGTGTAGCCTTAAAAGAGAACCCCCAGGAGAATTTTCTTTCGACAAAATTTTTCAGAAAACCACGTTTTAAGGAAATCCCGCATCGTGCGAAATTATCTTGTTTTTCCTAAACAACACGTCGTTACTAGAAAAGCTTTGGTGTTGCGTGTATGTCTAAGCATGTAGCCTCAAAAGAGAAGGCACTGGAGAGTTTTCTCTTGAAAGAATATGTAAGAATACCACAATATAAGGAAATACAGTGTTGCAGAGTAAAGACAAATATGTACTTATTGGAAACACTTTACGAGGAGAAATAACGCATTGTAAAAAAATTAGCTTGTATCTCCTAAACAACACATTGTAACTCGAAAACATTTGGGGTGGCGTGTACGTCTAAAGGTGTAGCCTCAAAAGAGTACCCACAGGAAAATTTTCTTTCGTCAAAATTTGTCACAAAACCACGTTTTAAGGAAATCACGCATCGTGCGAAAAATCTTGTTTTTCCTAAACAACACGTTGTAACTCAAAAAGCTTTGGTGTTGCGTGTATGTCTATGCGTGTAGCATCAAAAGAGAAGGCACAGGAGAGTTTTCTCTGGAAACAATATGTAACAATACCACGTTATAAGGAAATACAGTGTTGCAGAATAAAGACAAATCCATACATATTGGAAACACTTAAACTTTACGAGAAGAAATAATGCATCGTACAAAATTAGCTTGTATCTCTTAACAGCACGTTGTAACTAGAAATGATTTGGTGTGGCGTGTACTTCTAAACATGTAGCCTCAAAAGAGAACCCACAGGAGAATTTTCTTGCGTCAAAATTTGTCAGAAAACCACGGTTTAAGGAAATCCCGCATCATGCGAAATTGTCTGGTTATTCCTAAACAACACGTTGTAACTCGAAAACCTTTGGTGTTTCGTGTAGGTCTTAGCGTGTAGCCTCAAAAGAGAAGGCAACGGAGAGTTTTCTCTCAAAAGAATATGTAAGAATACCACGTTAATAGGAACTACAGTGTTGCAGAGTAAAGACAAGTACGTACGTATTGGAAACACTTTAGGAGAAGAAATAACGCATCATAAAATATTAGCTTGTATCTCCTAAACAACACGTTGTAACTCGAAAATATTTGGTGTGGCGTGTGCGTCTAAACGTGTAGCATGAAAAGAGAACCCACAGGAGAATTTTCTTTCGTCAAAATTTTTCAGAAAACCACGTATTAAGGAAATCCCGCATCGTGCGAAATTATCTTGTTTTTCCTAAACAAAACATCGTAACTCGAAAAGCTTTGGCGTTGCTTGTATATCTAATCGTGAAGCCTCAAAAGAGAAGGCACAGGAGAGTTTTCTCTCGAAAGGATATGTAAGAATACCACGTTATAAGGAAATACAGTGTTGCAGAGCAAAGACAAATACGTACGTTTTGGAAACATTTTATGAGAAGAAATAACGCTTCGTACAAGCTTGTATCTCCTAAACTACACGTTTTAACTCGAAATGATTTGGTGTGGTGTGTAGGTATAAACGTGTAGCCTCAAAAGAGAACCCACAGGAGAATTTTCTTTCGTCAAAATTTGTCAGAAATCCACGTTTTAAGGAAATCTCGCATCGTGCGAAATTATCTTGTTTTTCCTAATCAACATGTTGTAACTCGAAAAGATTAGGTGTTGCGTGTATGTCTAAGCGTGTAGCCTCAAAAGAGAAGGCACAGGAGAGTTTTCTCTCGAAAGAATATGTAAGAATACCACGTTATAAGGAAATACAGTGTTGCAGAGTAAAGACAAATACTTACTTATTGGAAACACTTAAACTTTATGAGAAGAAATAACTTATCATACAAAATTAGCTTGAACCTCCTAAACAGCACGTTGTAACTTAAAAAGATTTGGTGTGGCGTGTAATTCTAAACGTGTAGCCTCAAAAGAGAACCCACAGGAGAATTTTCTTTCATCAAAATTTGTCAGAAAACCATGTTTTAAGGAAATCCCGCATCGTGCAAAATTATCTTGTTTTTCCTAAACAACACATCTTAACTTGAAAAGCTTTGGTGTTGCGTGTATGTCTAAGCGTGTAGCCTCAAAAGAGAAGGCACAGGAGAGTTTTCACTCGAAACAATATGTAAGAATACCACGTTATAAGGAAATACAGTGTGGCAGAGTAAAGACAAATACCTACTTATTGGAAACACTTAAATTTTACGAGAAGTAATAATGCATCATATAAAATTAGCTTATATCTCCTAAACAACACATTGTAAATGGAAAAGATTTGGTGTGGCGTTTACAACTAAACATGTAGGCTTAAAAGAGAACCCACAGGAGAATTTTTTTCGTCAATATTGCCAGAAAAACATGTTTTAAGGAAATCCCGCATCGTGCGAAATTATCTTGTTTTTCCTAAACAACACATCGTAACTCGAAAAGCTTTGGTGTTGCGTGTATGTCTAGGCGTGTAGACTCAAAAGAGAAGGCACAGGAGAGTTTTCTCTCGAAAGAATATGTAAGAATACCACGTTATAAGGAAATACAGTGTTGCAGAGTAAAGACAAATACGCACTTATTAGAAACACTTAAACTTTATGAGAAGAAATAATGCATCGTACAAAATTAGCTTGTATCTCCTAAACAGCACGTTGTAACTTGAAAAGATTTGGTGTGGCGTGTACACCTAAACGTGTAGCCTCAAAAGAGAACCCACAGGAGAATTTTCTTTCATCAAAATATGTCAGAAAACCACGTTTTAAGGAAATCCCTCATCGTGTGAAATTATCTTGTTTTTCCTAAACAACATGTTGTAACTCGAAAAGCTTTGGTGTTGCGTGTAAGTCTTAGCGTGTTGCCTCATAAGAGAAGGCAATGGAGAGTTTTCTCTAGAAAGAATATGTAAGAATACCACGTTATAAGGAAATACAGTGTTGCAGAGTAAAGACAAATACGTACATATTGGAAACACTTTAACTTTATGAGAAAAAATAACACATCGTAAAAAATAGCTTGTATCTCCTCAACAACAAGTTGTAACTCGAAAAGACTTGGTGTGGCATGTATGACAAAACGTGTAGCCTCAAAAGAAAACCCATAGGAGAATTTTCTTTCGTCAATATTTGTCAGAAAACCACATTTTAAGGAAATCTCGCATCGTGCGAAATTATCTTGTTTTTCCTAAACAACACGTTGTAACTCGAAAAGCTTTGGTGTTGCGTGTATTTCTAAGCTTGTAGCCTCAAAAGAGAACGCACAGGAGAGTTTTCTCTCGAAAGAATATGTAAGAATACCACGTTATAAGGAAATACCGTGTTGCAGAGTAAAGACAACTACGTAAGTATTGGAAAAACTTTAAGAGAAGAAATAACGCATCATACAAAATTAGCTTGTATCTCCTAAACAACACGTTATAACCCGAAAAGATTTGGTGTGGCGTGTGTGTCTAAACGTGTAGCATCAAAATAGAACCCACAGGAGAATTTTCTTTCGTCAAAATTTTTCAGAAAACCACGTTTTATGGAAATCTCGCATCGTGCAAAATTTCCTTGTTTTTCCTAAACAACACGTGGTAACTCGAAAAGCTTTGGAGTTGCGTGTTTGTCTAAGCTTCTAGCCTCAAAAGAGAATGTACAGGAGAGTTTTCCCTCGAAAGAATATGTAAGAATACCACGTTATAAGGAAATACAGTGTTGCAGAGTAAAGACAAATAAGTACATATTGGAAACACTTTACGAGAAGAAATAACGCATCATACAATATTTGCTTGTATCTCCTAAACAACACGTTGTAACTCAAAAATATTTGGTGTGGCTCGTACCTCTACACGTGTAGCCTCAAAAGAGAACCCACAGAAGAACTTTCTTTCGTCAAAATTTGTCAAAAAACCACGTTTTAAGGAAATCCCACATCGTGCAAAATTATCTTGTTTTTCCTTAACAACACGTTGTAACTCGAAAAGCTTTGGTGTTGTGTGAATGTCTGAGCATGTAGTCTCTAAAGAGAATGCACAGGAGAGTTTTCTCTCGAAAGAACATGTAAGAATACAATGTCATAAGGAAAAACAGTGTTGCAGAGTAAAGACAAATATGTACATATAGGAAACACTTTACGAGAAAAAATAACGCATCGTACAAAATTAGCTTGTATCTCCTAAACAACACGTGGTAACTCGAAAGGATTTGGTGTGGCGTGTACGTCTATACAGGTAGCCTCAAAAGAGAACCCACAGGAGAATTTTCTTTCGTCAAAATTTTTCCTAAAACCACGTTTTAAGGAAATCCCGCATCGTGCGAAATTATCTTGTTTTTCATAAACAACACGTTGTAACTCGAAAAGCTTTGGTGTTGCCTGTATGTCTAAGTGTGTGGCCTCAAAAGGGAACGCACAGGATAGTTTTCTCTCGAAAGAATATGCATGAATTCCACCTTATAAGGAAATACAATGTTGCAGAGTAAAGACAAATATGTACGTATGGGAAACACTTTACAAAAATAATTAACGCATCATAAAAAATTAACTTGTATCTCCTAAACGACACGTTGTAACTCGAAAAGATTTGGTATGGCATGTACGTCTAAACGTGTAGCCTCAAAAGAGAACCCACAGGAGAATTTTCTTTCGTCAAAATTTTTCAGAAAACCACGTTTTAAAGAAATCCCGCATCGTGCGAAATCATCTTGTTTTTCCTAAACAACATGTTGTAACTCAAAAAGCTTTGGTGTTGCGTGTATGTGTAAGCATGGAGCCTCAAAAGAGAAGGCACAGGAGAGTTTTCTCTCAAAAGAATATGTAAGAATACCACGTTATAAGGAAATACAATTTTGCAGAGTAAAGACAAATAAGTACTTATTGGAAACACTTTACGAGAAGAAATAACGCATCGTACAAAATTAGCTTGTATCTCCTAAACAACACGTTGTAACTCGAAAAGATTTGGTGTGACGTGTACGTCTAAACGTGTAGCCTCAAAAGAGAACCCACAGGAGAATTTTCTTTCATCAAAATTTGTCAGAAACCACGTTTTAAAGAAATCTCGCATCGTGCAAAATTATCTTGTTTTTCCTAAACAACAGGTTGTAACTGGAAAATCTTTGGTGTTGCCTGTATGTCTAAGCTTTTAGCCTCAAAAGAGAACTCACAGCAGAGTTTTCTCTCGAAAGAATATGTAAGAATACCACGTTATAAGGAAATACAGTGTTGCAGAGTAAAGACAAATATGTACGTATTGGAAACACTTTAAGAGAAGAAATAACGCATCTTACAAAATTAGCTTGTATCTCCTAAACAACACGTTGTAACTCGAAAAGATTTGGTGTGGCTCTTACCTCTACACGTGTAGCCTCAAAAAAGAACCCACAGGAGAACATTCTTTCGTCAAAATTTTTCAGAAATCCACGTTTTATGGAAATCTGGCATCGTGCGAAATTATCTTGTTTTTCTTAACTACACATTGTAACTCAAAAAGCTTTGGCATTTCGTGTTTGTGTAAGCATGGAGCCTCAAAAGAGAAGGCACAGGAGAGTTTTCTCTCAAAAGAATATGTAAGAATACCATGTTATGAGGAAATACACTTTTGCAGAGGAAAGACAAATAAGTACATATTGGAAACACTTTACGAGAAGAAATAACGCATCGTACAAAATTAGCTTGTATCTCCTAAACAACACGTTGTAACTCAAAAAGATTTGGTGTGACGTGTATGTCTAAACGTGTAGCCTCAAAAGAGAACCCACAGGAGAATTTTCTTTCATCAAAATTTTTCAGAAACCACGTTTTAAGGAAATCTCGAATCGTGCGAAATTATCTTGTTTTTTCTAAACAACACGTTGTAACTCGAAAAGCTTTGGTGTTGCGTGTATGTCTAAGCGTGAAACCTCAAAAGAGAACTCACAGGAGAGTTTTCTCTCAAAAGAATATGTAAGAATACCACGTTATGAGGAAATACAGTGTTGCAGAGTAAAGACAAATATGTACGTATTGGAAACACTTTAAGAGAAGAAATAACGCATCGTACAAAATTAGCTTGTATCTCCTAAACAACACGTTGTAACTCGAAATGATTTGGTGTGGCATGTACGTCTAAACGTGTAGCCTCAAAAGAGAACCCAGAGGAGAATTTTCTTTCTTCAAAATTTTTCAGAAAACCACGTTTTAAGGAAATCCCTCATCGTGTGAAATTATCTTGTTTTTCCTAAACAACAGGTCGTAACTCGAAAAGCTTTGGTGTTGCGTGTATGTGTAAGCGTGGAGCCTCAAAAGAGAAGGCACAGGAGAGTTTTCTCTCGAAAGAATCTGTAAGAATACCACGTTATAAGGAAATACAATTTTGCAGAGTAAAGACAAATAAGTACATATTGGAAACACTTTATGAGAAGAAATAACGCATCGTACAAAATTAGCATGTATCTCCAAAACAACACGTTGTAACTCAAAAAGATTTGGTGTGACGTGTACGTCTAAACGTGTAGCCTCAAAAGAGAACACACAGGAGAATTTTCCTTTATCAAAATTTGTCAGAAACCACGTTTTAAGGAAATCTCGCATCGTGCGAAATTATATTGTTTTTCCTAAACAACACGTTGTAACTCGAAAAGCTTTGGTGATGCATGTATGTCTAAGCGTGTAACCTCAAAAGAGAACGCACAGGAGAGTTTTCTCTCGAAAGAATATGTAAGAATACCACGTTATAAGGAAATAGTGTTGCAGAGTAAAGACAACTACGTACGTATTGGAAACACTTTAAGAGAAGAAATAACGCATAGTACAAAATTAGCTTGTATCTCCTAAACAACACGTTGTAACTCGAAAAGATTTGGTGTGGCCTGTATGTCTAAACGTGTAGCCTCAAAAGAGAACCCACAGGAGAATTTTCTTTCGTCAAAATTGGTCAGTAAACCACATTTTAAGGAAATCCCGCATCATGCGAAATTATCTTGTTTTTCCTAAACAACCGGTCGTAACTCGAAAAGCTTTGGTGTTGCGAGTATGTCTAAGCATGTAGCCTCAAAAGAGAAGGCGTAGGAGGAGAGTTTTCCCTTAAAGAAAATGTAAGAATACCACGTTAAAAAGAAATACAGTGTTGCAGAGTAAAGACAAATATGTACGTATTGGAAACACTTTACAAGAAGAAATAATGCATCGTAAAAAATTAGCTTGTATCTCCGAAACTACACGTTATAACTCGAAAAGATTTGGTGTGGCGTGTACATCTAAACGTGTAGCCTCAAAAGAGAACCCACAGGAGTATTTTCTTTCGTCAAAATTTTTTCAGAAAACCACGATTTTAGGAAATCCCGCATCGTGCGAAATTATCTTGTTTTTCCTAAACAACACGTTGTAACTCGTGTAGCTTTGGTGTTGCATGTATGTCTAAGCATGTAGCCTTCAAAAGAGAACGCACAGGAGAGTTTTCTCTCGAAAAAATATGTAAGAATACGACGTTATAAGGAAATACAGTGTTGCAGAGTAAAGACAAATATGTATGTATTGGAAACACTTTACGAGAAGAAATAAAGCATCGTAAAAAATTAGCTTGTATCTCCTAAACAACACGTTGTAACTAGAAAATATTTGGTGTGGTGTGTGCGTCTAATCGTGTAGCCTCAAAAGAGAACCCACAGGAGAATTTTCGTTCGTCAAAATTTTTCAGAAAACCACGTTTTAAGGAAATCCCGCATCCTGCGAAATTATCTTGGTTTTCCCAAACAAAACGTCATAACTCGAAAAGCTTTGGTGTTGCCTGTATGTCTAAGCGTGTAGCCTCAAAAGAGAAGGCACAGGAGAGTTTTCTCTATAAAGAATATGTAAGAATACCACGTTACAAGGAAATACATTGTTGCAGGGTAAAGACAAATATGTTCGTATTGGAAACACTTTACGAGAAGAAATAACGCTTCGTACAAGCTTGTATCTCCTAAACAACACGTTTTAACTCGAAATGATTTGGTGTGGCGTGTACGTCTAAACGTGTAGCCTCAAAAGAGAACCCACAGGAGAATTTTCTTTCGTCATAATTTGTAAGAAAACCACGGTTTAAGGAAAGCCCGCATCATGCGAAATTATATTGTTTTTCCTTATCAACACGTGTAAATCAAAAAGATTTGGTTTTGCGTGTATGTCTAAGCATGTAGCCTCAAATGAGAAGGCAGAGGAGAGTTTTCTCTCGAAAGAATATGTAAGAATACCACGTTATAAGGAAATACAGTGTTGCAGAGTAAAGACAAATACGTACGTATTGGAAACACTTTACGAGAAGAAATAATGCATCGCACAAAATTAGCATGTATCTCCTAAACTACACGTTATAACTCGAAAAGATTTGGTGTGACGTGTACATCTAAACGTGTAGCCTCAAAAGAGAACCCACAGGAGTATTTTCTTTGGTCAAATTTTTTTCAGAAAACCACGATTTAAGGAAATCCCGCATCGTGCGAAATTATCTTGTTTTTCCTAAACAACACGTTGTAACTCGAAAAGCTTTGATGTTGCGTGTATGTCTAAGCGTGTAGCCTCAAAAGAGAATGCACAGGACAGTTTTCTCTCGAAAGAATATGTAAGAATACCACGTTATGAGGAAATACAATGTTGCAGAGTAAAGACAAATACGTACATATTGGAAACACTTAAACTTTACGAGAAGAAATAATGCATCATAAAAAACTAGCTTGTAACTCCTAAACAGCACGTTGTAACTCAAAAAGATTTGGTGTGGTGTTTACGTCTAAATGTGCAGCCTCAAAAGAGAACCCACAGGAGAATTTTCTTTCCTCAAATTTTGTCAGAAAACCACGTTTTAAGGAAATCCCACATCGTGCGAAATTATCTTGTTTTTCCTAAACATCACGGTGTCACTCGAAAATCTTTGGTGTTGCGTGTATGTCTAAGCATGTAGCCTCAAAAGAGAAGGCACAGGAGAGTTTTCTCTCAAAAGAATATGTAAGAATACCACGTTATTAGGAAATACAGTATTGCACACTAAAGAAAATACATACTTATTGGAAACACTTTACAAGAAGAAATAACGCATCGTACAAAATTAGCTTGTATCTCCTGAACAACACATGGTAACTCGAAATGATTCGGTGTTGCGTGCACGTCTAAACGTGTAGCCTCAAAAGAGAACCCACAGGAGAATGTTCTTTCCTCAAAACTTGTCAGAACACCACGTTTTAAGGAAATCCCGCATCGTGCGAAATTATCTTGTTTTTCATAAAAACACGTTGTAACTCGAAAAGCTTTGGTGTTGCCTGTATGTCTAAGTGTGTAGCCTCAAAAGGGAACGCACAGGATAGTTTTCTCTCGAAACAATATGTAAGAATACCACGTGATAAGGAAATACAGTGTTGCAGCGTAAAGACAAATACATACGTATTGGAAACGCTTTACGAGAAGAATTAACGCATCGTACAAAATTAGCTTGTATCTCCTAAACAACACGTTGTAACTCGAAAAAATTTGGTGTGGCGTGTAAATCTAAAAATGTAGCCTCAAAAGAGAACCCAAAGGAGAATTTTCTTTCGTCAAAATTTGTCAGAAAACCACGTTTTAAGGAAATCCCGCATCGTGCGATATCATCTTCTTTTTCCTAAACAACATGTTGTAACTCGAAAAGCTTTGGTGTTGCGTGTATGTGTAAGCGTGGAGCCTCAAAAGAGAAGGCACAGGAGAGTTTTCTCTTGAAAGAATATGTCATAATACCACGTTATAAGAAAATACAATTTTGCAGGGTAAAGACAAATAAGAACTTATTGGAAACACATTACAATAAGAAATAACGTATCCTAGAAAATTAGCTTGTATCTCCTAAACAACACGTTGTAACTTGAAAAGATTTGGTGTGACGTGTACGTCTAAATGTGTAGCCTCAAAAGAGAACCCACAGGAGAATTTTCTTTCATCAAAATTTGTCAGAAACCACGTTTTATGGAATTCTCGCATCGTGCGAAATTATCTTGTTTTTCCTAAACAACACGTGGTAACTCGAAAAGCTTTGGTGGTGCGTGTATGTCTAAGCGTGTAGCCTCAAAAGAGAACACACAGGAGAGTTTTCTCTCGAAAGAATATGTAAGAATACCACGTTATAAGGAAATACAGTGTTGCAGAGTAAAGACAAATACATACGTATTGGAAACACTTTACGAGAAGAATTAAAGCATCGTACAAAATTACCTTGTATCTCCTAAACAACACCTTGTAACTCGAAAAGATTTAGTGTGGCTCGTACCCCTACACGTGTAGCCTCAAAAGAGAACCCACAGGAGAATTTTCTTTCGTCAAATTTTTTCAGAAAACCACGTTTTATGGAAATCTCGCATCGTGCGAAATTATCTTGTTTGTACTAAACAACACGTTGTTACTCGAAAATCTTTGTCGTTGCGTGTATGTCTAAGCATGTAGCCTCGAAAGAGCAGGCACAGGAGAGTTTTCCCTCAAAGAATATGTAAGAATACCACGTTATAAGGAAATACAGTGTTGCAGACTAAATACAAATAAGTACGTATTGGAAACAATTTACGAGAAGAAATAGCACATCGTACAAAATTTGATTGTATCTGCTAAACAACACGTTGTAACTCGAAAAGATTTGGTGTGGCTCATACGTCTACACGTGTAGCCTCAAAAGAGAACCCACAGGAGAACTTTCTTTCCTCAAAATTTGTCAGGAAACCACGTTTAAGGAAATGCCGCATCGTGCAAAATTATCTTGTTTTTCCTAAACAACACGATGTAACTCGAAAAGCTTTGGTGTTGCGTGTATGTCTAAGCGTGTAACCTCTTAAGAGAACGCACAGGAGAGTTTTCTCTCGAAAGAATATGTAAGAATACAACGTTATAAGGAAATACAGTGTTGCAGAGTAAAGACAAATACGTACGTATTGGAAACACTTTAAGAGAAGAAATATCGCATCATAAAAAATTAGCTCGTATCTCCTAAACAACACGTGGTAACTCGAAAGGATTTGGTGTGGCGTGTACGTCTAAAAGTGTAGCCTCAAAAGAGAACCCACATGAAAATTTTCTTTCGTCAAAATTTGTCAGAAAACCAAGTTTTAAGGAAATCCCGCATCGTGCGAAATTATCTTGCTTTTCATAAACAACACGTTTTAACTCGAAAAGCTTTGGTGTTGCCTGTATGTCTAATTGTGTAGCCTCAAAAGGGAACGCACAGGATAGTTTTCTCTCAAAAGAATATGTAAGAATACCACGTTATAAGGAAATAAAGTGTTGCAGAGTAAAGACAAATACGTACATATTGGAAACACTTTATGAGAAGAAATAACGCATCGTAAAAAATTTGCTTGTATCTCCTAAACAACACGTTGTAACTAGAAAAGATTTGGTGTGGCTCGTACGTCTACACGTGTTGACTCAAGTTACGAGAAGAAGTAACGCATAGTAAAAAATTAGCTTGTATCTCCTAAACAACACGTTGTAACTCGAAAAAATTTGGTGTGGCGTGTACGTCTAAACGTGTAGCCTCAAAAGAGAACCCACAGGAGAATTTTCTTTCGTCAAATTTTTTCAGAAAACCACGTTTTTAGGAAATCCTGCATCGTGCGAAATCATCTTCTTCTCCCTAAAGAACATGTTGTAACTCGAAATGCTTTGGTGTTGCGTGTATGTGTAAGCGTGGAGCCTCAAAAGAGAAGGCACAGGAGAGTTTTCTCTCGAAAGAATATGTAAGAATACCACGTTATAAGGAAATAAAATTTTGCAGCATAAAGACAAATAAGTACTTATTGGAAACACTTTACGAGAAGAAATGACGCATCATACAAAATTAGCTTGTATCTCCTAATCAACACGTTGTAACTAGAAAAGATTTGGTGTGAGGTGTACGTCTAAACGTGTAAACTCAAAAGAGAACCCACAGGACAATTTTGTTTCATCAAAATTTGTCAGAAACCACATTTTAAAGAAATTTCGCATCATGCGAAATTATCTTGTTTTTCCTAAACAACACGTTGTAACTCGAAAAGCATTGGTGTTGCGTGTATGTCTAAGGGTGTAACCTCAAAAGAGAACGAACAGGATAGTTTTCTCTCAAAAGAATATGTAAGAATACCACGTTATAAGGAAATACAATTTTGCAGAGTAAAGACAAATATCTATGTATTGGAAACCCATAAACTTTAAGAGATGAAATAAAGCATCGTAAAAAAATTAGCTTGTATCTCCTAACAACACGTTGTAACTCGAAAAGATTTGGTGTGGTTTGTACGTCTAAACGTGTAGCCACAAAAGAGAACCCACTGGACAATTTTCTTTCGTCAAAATTTTTCAGAAAACCACGTTTTAAGGAAATCCCGCATCATGAGAAATTATCTTGTTCTTCCTAAAAAACACGTTGTAACTCGAAAAACTTTGGTGTTGGGTGTATGTCTAAGGATGTAGCCCCAAAAGAGAACGCACAGGAGAGTTTTCTCTCGAAAGAATATGTAAGAATACCACGTTATAAGGAAATACTGTGTTGCAGAGTAAAGACAACTACGTACGTATTGGAAACACTTTAAGAGAAGAAATATCGCATCGTACAAAATTAGCTTGTATCTCCAAACAACACGTTGTAACCCGAAAAGATTTGGTGTGGCTCGTACCTCTACACGTGTAGCATCAAAAGAGAACCCACAGGAGATCTTTCTTTCGTCAAAATTTTCCAGAAAACCACGTTTTATGGAAATCTCGCATCGTGCGAAATTTTCTTGTTTTTCCTAAACAACACGTTGTAACTCGAAAAGCTTTGGCGTTGCGTGTTTGTCTAAGCTTGTAGCCTCAAAAGAGAATGTACAGGAGTGTTTTCCCTCGAAAGAATATGTAAGAATACCACGTTATAAGGAAATACAGTGTTGCAGAGTAAAGACAAGTAAGTACATATTGGAAACACTTTAAGAGAAGAAATAACGCATCGTACAAAATTAGCTTGTATCTCCTAAATAACACGTTGTAACTCGAAAATATTTGGTGTGGCTCATACCTCTACACGTGTAGCCTCAAAAGAGAACCCACAGGAGAACTTTCTTTCGTCAAAATTTGTCAAAAAACCACGTTTTAAGGAAATCCCACATCGTGCAAAATTATCTTGTTTTTCCTTAACAACACGTTGTAACTCGAAAAGCTTTGGTGTTGTGTGAATGTCTAAGCATGTAGTCTTTAAAGAGAATGCACAGGAGAGGTTTCTCTCGAAAGAACATGTAAAAATACAATGTTATAAGGAAATACAGTATTGCAGAGTAAAGACAAATATGTACATATGGGAAACACTTTACGAGAAGAAATAACGCATCGTACAAAATTAGCTTGTATCTCCTAAACAACACTTGGAAACTCGAAAGGATTTGGTGTGGCGTGTTCGTCTAAACATGTAGCCTCAAAAGAGAACCCACAGGAGAATTTTCTTTCGTCAAAATTTGTCCTAAAACCACGTTTTAAGGAAATCCCGCATCGTGCGAAATTATCTTGTTTCTCATAAACAACACGTTGTAACTCGAAAAGTTTTGGTGTTGCCTGTATGTCTAAGTGTGTAGCCTCAAAAGGGAACGCACAGCATAGTTTTCTCTCGAAAGAATATGTATGAATTTTACGTTATAAGGAAATACAGTGTTGCAGAGTAAAGACAAATATGTACTTCTGGGAAACACTTTACGAAAAGAATTAACGCATCGTAAAAAATAAGCTTGTATCTCCTAAACAACACGTTGTAACTCGAAAAGATTTGGTATGGCATGTACGTCTAAACGTGTAGCCTCAAAAGAGAACCCACAGGAGAATTTTCTTTCGTCAAAATTTTTCAGAAAACCACGTATTAAGGAAATCCCGCATCGTGCGAAATCATCTTCTTTTTCCTAAACAACATGTTGTAACTCGAAAAGCTTTGGTGTTGCGTGTATGTGTAAGCATGGAGCCTCAAAAGAAAAGGCACAGGAGAGTTTTCTCTCAAAAGAATAGGTAAGAATACCACGTTATAAGGACATACAATTTTGCAGAGTAAATACAAATAAGTACATATTGGAAACACTTTACAAGAAGAAATAACGCATCGAACAATATTAGCTTGTGTCTCCTAAACAACACGTTGTAACTCGAAAAGATTTGGTGTGACGTGTATGTCTACATGTGTAGCCTCAAAAGAGAACCCACAGGAGAATTTTCTTTCATCAAAATTTGTCAGAAACCACGTTTTAAAGAAATCTCGCATCATGAAAAATTATCTTGTTTTTCCTAAACAACAGGCTGTAACTGGAAAAGCTTTGGTGTTGCATTTATGTCTAAGCTTGTAGCCTCAAAAGACAACTCACAGGAGAGTTTTCTCTCGAAAGAATATGTAAGAATACCACGTTATAAGGAAATACAGTGTTGCAGAGTAAAGACAAATATGTACTTATTGGAAACACTTTAAGAGAAGAAATAACGCATCGTACAACATAAGCTTGTATCTCCTAAATAACACGTTGTAACTCAAAAAGATTTGGTATGGCTCTTACCTCTACACGTGTAGCCTCGAAAAAGAACCCACAGGAGATCTTTCTTTCGTCAAAATTTTTCAGAAAACCACGTTTTATGGAAATCTGGCATCGTGGGAAATTATCTTGTTTTTCCTAAACAACACATTGTAACTCAAAAAGCTTTGGCGTTGCGTGTTTGTGTAAGCATGGAGCCTCAAAAGAGAAGGCACAGGAGAGTTTTCTCTTGAAAGAATATGTAAGAATACCACGTTATAAGGAAATACAATTTTGCAGAGTAAAGACAAATAAGTACATATTGGAAACACTTTACGAGAAGAAATAACGCATCGTACAAAATTAGCTTCTATCTCCTAAACAACACGTTGTAACTCAAAAAGATTTGGTGTGACGTGTACGTCTAAACGTGTAGCCTCAAAAGCGAACCCACAGGAGAATTTTCTTTCGTCAAAATTTGTCAGAAACCACGTTTTAAGGGAATCTCGCATCGTGCGAAATTATCTTGTTTTTCCTAAAGAACACGTTGTAACTCGAAAAGCTTTGGTGTTGCGTGTATGTCTAAGCGTGTAACCTCAAAAGAGAACTCAAAGGAGAGTTTTCTCTCGAAAGAATATGTAAGAATACCACGTTATAAGGAAATACAGTGTTGCAGAGTAAAGACAAATATGTACGTATTGGAAACACTTTAAGAGAAGAAATAATGCATCGTACAACATTAGCTTGTATTTCCTAAACAACACGTTGTAACTCGAAAAGATTTGGTGTGGCTCATACCTCCACACGTGTAGCCTCAAAAGAGAACCCACAAGAGAACTTTCTTTCGTCAAAAATTTTCAGAAAACCACGTTTTATGGAAATCTGGCATCGTGCGAAATTATCTTGTTTTTCCTAAACAACACATTGTAACTCAAAAAGCTTTGGCGTTGCGTGTTTGTGTAAGCATGGAGCCTCAAAAGGGAAGGCACAGGAGAGTTTTCTCTCGAAAGAATATGTAAGAATACCACGTTAAAAGGAAATACAATTTTGCAGAGTAAAGACAAATAAGTACATATTGGAAACACTTTACGAGAAGAAATAACGCATCGTAAAAAATTAGCTTGTATCTCCTAAACAACACGTTGTAACTCAAAAAGATTTGGTGTGACGTGTACGTCAAAACGTGCAGCCTCAAAAGAGAACCCACAGGAGAATTTTCCTTCATCCAGTTTGTCAGAAACCACGTTTTAATGAAATCTCGCAACGTGCGAAATTATCTTGTTTTTCCTAAACAACACGTTGTAACTCGAAAAGCTTTGGTGTTGCGTGTATGTCTAAGCGTGTCACCTCAAAAGAGAACGCACAGGAGAGTTTTCTCTCGAAAGAATATATAAGAATACCACGTTATAAGGAAATACAGTGTTGCAGAGTAAAGACAAATACGTACGTATTAGAAACACTTTACGAGAAGAAATAACGCATCTTACAAAATTAGCTTGTATCTCCTAAACAACACGTTGCAACTCGAAAAGATTTGGTGTGGCCCGTACCTCTACACGTGTAGCCTCAAAAGAGAATCCACAGGAGAACTTTCTTTCGTCAAAATATGTCAGAAAACCATGTTTTATGGACATCTCGCATCCTGCGAAATTATCTTGTTTTTCCTAAACAACAAGTTGTAACTCGAAAAGCTTTGGGGTTGCATGTATGTCTAAGCATGTAGCCTCAAAAGAGAACGCACAGGAGAGTTTTCCCTCGAAAGAATATGTAAGAATACCACGTTATAAGGAAATACAGTGTTGCAGAGTAAAGACAAATACGTACGTATTGGAAACACTTTATGAGAAGAAATAACGCATCGTAAAAAATTTGCTTGTATCTCCTAAACAACACGTTGTAACTAGAAAAGATTTGGTGTGGCTCGTACGTCTACACGTGTTGACTCAAAAGAACACCAACAGGGGAACTTTCTTTCGTCAAAATTTGTCAGAAAACCACGTTTTAAGGTAATCCCGCATCGTGCAAAATTATCTTGTTTTTCCTAAACAACACGTTGTAACTCGAAAACCTTTGGTGTTGGGTGTATGTCTAAACGTGTGGCCTCAAAAGAGAACGCACAGGAGAGTTTTCTCTCGAAAGAATATGTAAGAATACCACGTTATAAGGAAATACAATTTTGCAGAGTAAAGACAAATAAGTACATATTGGAAACACTTTTAGTAAAAGAAATACTGCTTCATACAAAATTAGCTTGTATCTCCTAACCAACACGTTGTAACTCGAAAAGATCTGGTGTGACATGTACGTCTAAACCTGTAGCCTCAAAAGAGACCACACAGGAGAATTTTCTTTCATCAAAATTTGTCAGAAAACCACGTTTTAAGGAAATCTCGCATCGTGCGAAATTATCTTGTTTTTCCTAAACAACATGTTGTATCTCGAAAAGCTTTGCTGTTGCGTGTATGTCTAAGCGTGTAGCCTCACAAGAGAACGCACAGGAGAGTTTTCTCTCGAAAGAATATGTAAGAATACCACGTTATAAGGAAATACAGTGTTGCAGAGTAAAGACAAATACGTACGTATTGGAAACACTTTAAGAGAAGAAATAATGCATCGTAAAAAATTAGCTTGTATCTTCTAAACAACACGTTGTAACTCGAAAAGATTTGTTTTGGCTCGTACGACTACACGTGTATCCTCAAAAGAGAATGCACAGGAGAACTTTCTTTGGTCAAAATTTTTCAGAAAACCACGTTTTATGGAAATCTCGCATCGTGCGAAATTATCTTGTTTTTCCTAAACAAAACGTTGTAACTCGAAAAGCTTTGGCGTTGCGTGTATGCCTAAGCATGTAGCCTCAAAAGAGAACACACAGGAGAGTTTTCCCTCGAAAGAATATGTAAGAATACCACGTTATAGGGAAATACAGTGTTGCATAGTAAAGAGAAATAAGTACGTATTGGAAACACTTTACGAGAAGAAATAACGCATCATACAAAATTAGCTTGTATCTCCTAAACAACATGTGGTAACTCGAAAGGATTTGGTGTGGCGTGTACGTCTAAATGTGTAGCCTCAAAAGAGAACCAACAGGATAATTTTCTTTCGTCAAAATTTGTGAGAAAACCACATTTTAAGGAAATCACACATCGTGCGAAATAATCTTGATTTTCATAAACAACACGTTTAACTCGAAAAGCTTTGGTGATGCCTGTATGTCTAAGTGTGTAGCCTCAAAGGGTAACGCACAGGATAGTTTTCTCTCAAAAGTATATGTAAGAATACCAAGTTATAAGGAAATACAGTGTTGCAGAGTAAAGAAAAATATGTACGTATTGGAAAACTTTACGAGAAGAAATAACGCATCGCACAAAATTAGCTTGTATCTCCTAAACAACACGTTGTAACTCGAAAAGATTTGGTGCGGCGTGTACGTCTAAATGTGTAGCTTCAAAAGAGAACCCACAGGAGAATTTTCTTTCGTTAAAATTTTTCAGAAAACCACGTTTTAAGGAAATCCCGCATCGTGCGAAATCATCTTCTTTTTCCTAAACAACAAGTTGTAACTCGAAAAGCTTTGGTGTTGCGTGTATGTCTAAGCGTGGAGCCTCAAAAGAGAAGGCACAGGAGAGTTTTCTCTCGAAAGAATATGTAAGAATACCACGTTATAAGGAAATAAAATTTTGATGAGTAAAGACAAATAAGTACATATTGGAAACACTTTACGAGAAGAAATAACGCATCTTACAAAATTAGCTTGTATCTCCTAAACAACACGTTGTAACTCGAAAAGATTTGGTGTACGTGTATGTCTAAACGTGTACCCTCAAAAGAGAACACACAGGAGAATTTTCCTTCATCAAAATTTGTCAGAAAACCACGATTTAAGGAAATCTCGCATCGTGCGAAATTATCTTGTTTTTCCTAAACAACATGTTGTATCTCGAAAAGCTTTGCTGTTGCGTGTATGTTTAAGCGTGTAGCCTCACAAGAGAACGCACAGGAGAGTTTTCTCTCGAAAGAATATGTAAGAATACCACGTTATAAGGAAATACAGTGTTGCAGAGTAAAGACAAATACGTACGTATTGGAAACACTTTAAGAGAAGAAATAATGCATCGTAAAAAATTAGCTTGTATCTTCTAAACAACACGTTGTAACTCGAAAAGATTTGTTTTGGCTCGTACGACTACACGTGTATCCTCAAAAGAGAATGCACAGGAGAACTTTCTTTGGTCAAAATTTTTCAGAAAACCACGTTTTATGGAAATCTCGCATCGTGCGAAATTATCTTGTTTTTCCTAAACAAAACGTTGTAACTCGAAAAGCTTTGGCGTTGCGTGTATGCCTAAGCATGTAGCCTCAAAAGAGAACATACAGGAGAGTTTTCCCTCGAAAGAATATGTAAGAATACCACGTTATAGGGAAATACAGTGTTGCAGAGTAAAGAGAAATAAGTACGTATTGGAAACACTTTACGAGAAGAAATAACGCATCATACAAAATTAGCTTGTATCTCCTAAACAACACGTGGTAACTCGAAAGGATTTGGTGTGGCGTGTACGTCTAAACGTGTAGCCTCAAAAGAGAACCCACAGGATAATTTTCTTTCGTCAAAATTTGTGAGAAAACCACATTTTAAGGAAATCACGAATCGTGCGAAATAATCTTGATTTTCATAAACAACACGTTGTAACTCGAAAAGCTTTGGTGATGCCTGTATGTCTAAGTGTGTAGCCTCAAAAGGGAACGCACAGGATAGTTTTCTCTCGAAAGAATATGTAAGAATACCAAGTTATAAGGAAATACAGTGTTGCAGAGTAAAGAAAAATATGTACGTATTGGAAAACTTTACGAGAAGAAATAACGCATCGTACAAAATTAGCTTGTATCTCCTAAACAACAAGTTGTAACTCGAAAAGATTTGGTGCGGCGTGTACGTCTAAATGTGTAGCTTCAAAAGAGAACCCACAGGAGAATTTTCTTTCGTTAAAATTTTTCAGAAAACCACGTTTTAAGGAAATCCCACATCGTGCGAAATCATCTTTTTCCTAAACAACAAGCTGTAACTCGAAAAGCTTTGGTGTTGCGTGTATGTCTAAGCGTGGAGCCTCAAAAGAGAAGGCACAGGAGAGTTTTCTCTCGAAAGAATATGTAAGAATACCACGTTATAAGGAAATAAAATTTTGATGAGTAAAGACAAATAAGTACATATTGGAAACACTTTACGAGAAGAAATAACGCATCTTACAAAATTAGCTTGTATCTCCTAAACAACACGTTGTTACTCGAAAAGATTTGGTGTGACGTGTATGTCTAAACGTGTACCCTCAAAAGAGAACCCACAGGAGAATTTTCCTTCATCAAAATTTGTCAGAAACCACGTTTTATGGAAATCTCGCATCATGCGAAATTATCTTGTTTTTCCTAAACAACACGTTGTAACTCGAAAAGCTTTGGTGTTGCATGTATGTCTAAGCGTGTAGCCTCAATAGAGAACGCAAAGGAGAGTTTTCTCTCGAAAGAATATGTAAGAATACCACGTTATAAGGAAATACAGTGTTGCAGAGTAAAGATAAACACGTACGTATTGGAAACACTTTACGAGAAGAATTAACGCATAGTAAAAAATTAACATGTATCTCCTAAACAACACGTTGTAACTCGAAAAGATCTGGTGTGGCGTGTACGTCTAAACGTGTAGCCTCAAAAGAGAACCCACAGGAGAATTTTCTTTCTTCAAAATTTTTGAGAAAACCACGTTTTAAGGAAATCCTGCATCGTGCGAAATCATCTTCTTTTTCCTAAACAACATGTTGTAACTCGAAAAGCTTTAGTGTTGCGTGTATGTCTAAACGTGGAGCCTCAAAAGAGAAGGCACAGGAGAGTTTTCTCTCGAAAGAATATGTAAGAATACCACGCTATTAGGAAATACAATTTTGCAGAGTAAAGACAAATACGTACATATTGGAAACACTTACGAGAAGAAATAATGCATTATAAAAAATTAGCTTTTATCTCCTAAACAACACGTTGTAACTCAAAAAATTTGGTTTGGCATGTAAGTCTAAACGTGTAGCCTCAAAAGAGAACCAACAGGAGAATTTTCTTTCGTCAAAATTTGTCAGAAAACCACGTTTTAAGGAAATCCCGCATCATGCGAAATTATCTTGTTTTTCCTAAACAACACGTTGTAACTCGAAAAGCTTTGGTGTTGCGTGTATGTCTAAGCGTGTAGCCTCAAAAGAGAATGCACAGGAGAGTTTTCTCTCGGAAGAACATGTAAGAATACCACGTTATAAGGAAATACAGTGTTGCAGAGTAAAGACAAAAATGTACATATTGGAAACACTTTACGAGAAGAAATAACGCATCATAAATTATTAACTTTTATCTCCTAAACAACAAGTGGTAACTCGAAAAGATTTGGTTTGGCGTGTACGTCTAAAAGTGTAGCCTCGAAGACAACCAACAGGAGAATTTTCTTTCGTCAAAATTTGTGAGAAAACCACGTTTTAAGGAAATCCTGCATCCTGCGAAATTATCTTGTTTTTGCTAAACAACACGTTGTAACTCAAAAAGCTTTGGTGTTGCGTGTATATCTAAGCGTGTAGCCTCAAAAGAGAACGCACAGTAGAGTATTCTCTCGAAACAATATGTGAGAATACCACGTTATAAGGAAATACAGTGTTGCAGACTAAAGACAAATACGTAAGTATTGGAAAAATCTTTATGAAAAGATATAATGCATCATACAAAATTAGCTTGTATCTCCTAAACAACACGTTGTAACTCAAAAGGATTTGGTGTGGCATGTACGGCTAAACGTGTAGCCTCAAAAGAGAAACCACAGGAGGATTTTCCTTCGTCAAAATTTGTCAGAAACCCACGTTTTATCGAAATCCCGCATCTTGCGAAATTATCTTGTTTCTCCTAAACAACACGTTGTAATTCGAAAAGCTTTGGTGTTGCATGTATGTCTAAGCGTGTGGCCTCAAAAGAGAATGCACAGGAGAGTTTCTGTCGAAAGAATATGTAAGAATACCACGTTATAAGGAAATACAGTGTTGCAGCATAAAGACAAATACGTAAGTATTGGAAACACTTTACGAGAAGAAATAACGCATCGTACAAAATTAGCTTGTATCTCCTAACCAACACGTTGTAACTCGAAAAGATTTCGTGTGGCGTGTACGTCTAAACGTGTAGCCTCAAAAGAGAACCCACAGGAGAATTTTCTTTCCTCAAAATTTGTCAGAAAACCATGTTCTAAGGAAATACCTCATCGTGCGAAATTACCTTGTTTTTCCTAAACTACACGTTGTAACTCGAAAAGCTTTGGTGTTGCATGTATGTCTAAGCGTGTAGCCTCAAAAGAGAACACACAGGAGAGTTTTCTCTCGAAAGAATATGTAGGAATACCACGTTATAAGGAAATACAGTGTTGCAGAGTAAAGATAAATAGGTAGTAATTGTAAATACTTTACGAGAAGAAATGACGCATGGTACAAAATTAGCTTGTATCTCCTAAACAACACGTTGTAATTCGAAAATATTTGGTGTGGCATGTGCGTCTAAACGTGGAGCCTCAAATGAGAACCCACAGGAGAATTTTCTTTCTTCAAAATTTTTCAGAAAACCACGTTTTAAGGAAATCCCTCATCGTGCGAACTTATCTTGTTTTTCCTAAACAACACGTTGTAACTCGAAAAGCTTTGGTGTTCGTGTATGTCTAAGCATGTAGCCTCAAAAGAGAATGCACAGGAGAGTTTTCTCTCGAAAGAATATATAAGAATACCACGTTATAAGGAAATACAGTGTTGCAAAATAAAGACAAATACGTACGTATTGGAAACACTTTACGAGAAGAAATAATGCATCGTACAAAATTAGCTTGTTTCTCCTAAAGAACACGTAACTCGAAAATATTCGGCGTGGTGTGTACGTCTAAACATGTAGCCTCAAAAGAGAACCCACAGGAGAAATTTCTTTCGTCAAAATTTGTCAGAAAACCACGTTTTCAGGAAATCCCGCATCATGCGAAATTATCTTGTTTTTCCTAAACAACACGTTGTAACTCGAAAAGCTTTAGTGTTTCGTGTATGTCTAAGCATGTAGCCTCAAAAGAGAAGGCACAGGAGAGTTTTCTCTCAAAATAATATGCAAGAATACCACGTTATAAGGAAATACTGTGTTGCAGAATAAAGACAAATACGTATGTATTGGAAACACTTTCGGAGAAGAAATAACGTATCTTAAAAAATTAGCTTGTATCTCCAAAACAACACGTTGTAACTCGAAAAGATTTGGTGTGGCATATTCCTCTAAACGTGTAGCCTCAAAAGAGAACCCACAGGAGAATTTTCTTTGGTCAAAATTTGTCAGAAAACCAGGTTTTAACGAAATCCCATATCGTGCGAAATTATCTTGTTTTTCCTAAACAACACGTTGTAACTCGAAAATCTTTGGTGTTGGGTGTATGTCTAAGCGTGTAGCCTCAAAGAGAACACACAGGAGAGTTTTCTCTCGAAAGAATATGTAAGAATACCACGTTATAAGGAAATACAGTGTTGCAGAGTAAAGACAAATACGTACATATTGGAAACAGTTTACGAGAAGAAATAACGCATCATAAAATATTTGCTTGTATCTCCTAAACAATACGTTGTAACTCGAAAAGATTTGGTGTGGCGTGTACGTCTAAACGTGTAGCCTCAAAAGAGAACTTATAGGAGAATTTTCTTTCGTCAAAATTTTTCAGATAATCACATTTTAAGGAAATCCCGCATCATGCGAAATTATCTTGATTTTCCTAAACAACACCTTGTAACTCGAAAAGCTTTTGTGTTGCGTGTATGTCTAAGTGTGTAACCTCAAAAGAGAAGGCACAGGAGAGTTTTCTCTCGAAAGAATATGTAAGATTACCACGTTAATAGGAAATACAGTGTTGCAGAGTAAAGACAAATACGTACGTATTGGAAACACTTTACGAGAAGAAATAACGCATCGTACAAAATTAGCTTGTATCTCCTAAACAACACGTTGTAACTCGAAAAGATTTGGTGTGGCGTGTACGTCTAAACATTTAGCCTCAAAAGAGAACCCATAGGAGAATTTTCTTTCGTCAAAATTTTTCAGAAAATCACGTTTTAAGGAAATCCCGCATCGTGCGAAATTATCTTGTTTTTCTTAAACAACACGTTGTAAGTCGAAAAGCTTTCGTGTTGCGTGTATGTCTAAGTGTGTAGCCTCAAAAGAGAAGGCACAGGAGAGTTTTCTCTCGAACGAATATGTAAGAATACCACATTATAAAGAAATACAGTTTTGCAGAGTAAAGACAAATACATATGTATTGGAAACACTTTACAAGAAGAAATAGCGCATCGTACAAAATTAGCTTGTATCTCCTAAACAACACGTTGTAACTCGAAAAGATTTGGTGTGGCGTGTACGTCTAAACGTGTAGCCTCAAAAGAGAACCCACAGGAGAATTTTCTTTCGTCAAAATTTTTCAGAAACCACGTTTTAAATACATCCCGCATCGTGCGAAATTATCTTGTTTTTCCTAAACAACACATTGTAACTCGAAAAGCTTTGGTGTTGCGTGTATGTCTAAGTGTCTAGCCTCAAAAGAGAAGGCACAGGATAGTTTTCTCTTGAAAGAATATGTAAGAACACCAAGTTATAAGGAAATACAGTGTTGCAGAGTAAAGACAAATACATACGTATTGGAAACACTTTACGAGAAGAAATAACGCATCATACAAAATTAGCTTCTATCTCTTAAACAACACGTTGTAGCTTGAAAGGAATTGGTGTGGCGTGTACGTCTAAACGTGTAGCCTCAAAAGAGAACCCATAGGAGAATTTTCTTTCGTCAAAATTTTTCAGGATTTCCATAAAACCTGGTTTTCTGACAAATTTTGACCAAAGAAAATTCTCCTGTGGGTTCTCTTTTGAGGCTACACGTTTAGAAATGCACGCCACACCAAATCTTTTCGAGTTACAACGTGTTGTTTAGGAGATACAAGCTAATTTTTACAATGCACTATTTCTTATTGTAAAGTGTTTCCAATGCGTAGGTATTTCTCTTTACTCTGCAACACTGTATTTCCTCATAACGTGGTATTCTTACATATTCTTTCGCAGGAAACTGTCCTGTGCGTTCTCCTTTGAGGCTACAAGCTTAGACATACACGCAACACCAAAGCTTTTCGAGTTACAACGTGTTGTTTAGGAAAAACAAGATAATTTCGCATGATGTGGGATTTCCGTAAAACATGGTTTTCTGAAAAATTTTGACGAAAGAAAATTCTCCTGTGGGTTCCCTTTTGAGGCTACACGTTTAGATGTAAACGTCACATCAAATCTTTTCGAGTTACAACGAGTTGTTTAGGAGGTACAAGCTAATTTTGTACCATGCGTTATTTCTTCTCATAACGTGTTTCCAATACGTAAGTATTTGTCATTACTCTGCAACACTGTATTTGTTATAACGTGGTATTCTTACATATTCTTTCGAGAGAAAACTCTCCTGTGCATTCTCTTTTGAGGCTACATGCTTAGACATACACGCAACACCAAAGCTTTTCGAATTACAACGTGTTGTTTAGGAAAAACAAGATAATTTCTCACGATGCGGGATTTCCTTAAAACGTGGCTTGCTGACAAATTTTGACCAAAGAAAATTCTCCGGTGGCTTCTCTTTTGAGGCTACACCTTTAGACGTACATGCCAAACAAAATCTTTTCGAGTTACAAGGTGTTGTTTAGGAGATACAAGCTAATTTTGTACAAATGCGTTATTTCTTCTCGTAAAGTTTTTCCAATACGTACGTATTTTTCTTTACTCTGCAACACTGTATTTCCTTATAATGTGGTTTTCTTACATATTCTTTCGAGAGAAAACTCTCCTGTGCGCTCTCTTTTGAGGCTACATGCTTAGACATACACGCAACACCAAAGCTTTTCAAGTTGCAACGTGTAGTTTAGGAAAAACAAGATAATTTCGCACGATGCATGATTTCCTTAGAAAATGTTTTTCAGACAAATTTTGACGGAAGAAAATTCTCCTGTGGGTTCTCTTTTGAGGCTACACGTTTAGACGTACACACCACACCAAATATTTTCGAGTTACAACGTGGTGTTTAGGAGATACAAGCTAATTTTGTACAATGCGTTATTTCTTCTCATAAAGTGTTTTCTATGCGTACATATTTGTCTTTATTCTGCAACACTGTATTTCCTTATAACGTGGTATTCTTACATATTCTTTCGAGAGAAAACTCTTTTGTACCATGCGTTATTTCTTCTCGTAAAGTATTTACAATAACTACCTATTTATCTTTACTCTGCAACACTGTATTTACTTATAACGTGGTATTCTTACATGTTCTTTCGAGAGAAAACTCTCCTGTGCATTCTCTTTTGAGGCTACACGCATAGACGTACACGCAACACCAAAGCTTTTCGAGTTACAATGTGTTGTTTAGGAAAAACAAGATAATTTTGCATGATACGGGATTTCCTTAATACATGGTTTTCTGACAAATTTTGACGAAAGAAAATTCTCCTGTGGGTTCTCTTTTGAGGCTACACGTTTAGACGTACGCGCCACACCATATCTTTCGAGTTACAAAATATTGTTTAGGAGATAAAAGCTTAATTTTTACGATGCTTTATTTCTTCTCGTAAAGTGTTTCCAATACGTACGTATTTGTCTTTACTGTGCAACACTGTATTTCCTTATAACGTTGTATTCTTACATATTCTTTCGAGAGAAAACTCTCCTGTGCATTGTCTTTTGAGGCTACACGCTTAGACATACAGGCAACACCAAAGCTTTTCGAGTTACAACGTGTTGTTTAGGAAAAACAAGATAATTTCGCACAATGAGGGATTTCCTTAAAACGTGATTTTTGAAAAATTTTGAGGAAAGAAAATTCTCCTGTCGGTCCTCTTTTGAGGCTACACGTTTAGACGTACATGCCACACCAAATATTTTCGAATTACAACGTGTTGTTTAGGAGATACAATCTAATTTTGTACCATGCGTCATTTCTTCTCGTAAAGTATTTACAATAACTACCTATTTATCTTTACTCTGCAACACTGTATTTCCTTATAACGTGGTATTCTTACATATTCTTTCGAGAGAAAACTCTCCTGGGCGTTCTCTTTTGAGGCTACACGCTTAGACATACACGCAACACCAAAGCTTTTCGAGTTACTACGTGTTGTTTAGGAAAAACAAGATAATTTCGCACGATGCGGGATTACCTTTAAACGTGGTTTTCTGAAAAATTTTGACGAAAGAAAATTCTCCTGAGGGTTCTCTTTTGAGGCTACACATTTAGACATACACGCCACACCAAATATTTTCGAATTACAACGTGTTGTTTAAGAGATACAAGCTAATTTTGTACCATGCGTTATTTTTTCTCGTAAAATATTTACAATAACTACCTATTGATCTTTACTCTGCAACACTGTATTTCCTTATAACATGGTATTCTTACATGTTCTTTCGAGAGAAAACTCTCCTGTGCGTTCTCTTTTGAAGCTACACTCTTAGACATACACGCAACACCAAAGCTTTACGAGTTACAAAGTATTGTTTAGGAAAAACAATATATTTTCGCACGATGAGGGATTTCCTTAAAACGTGATTTTCTGACAAATTTTGACGGAAGAAAATTCTCCTATGGGTTCTCTTTTGAGGCTACACATTTGACGTACACGCCACACCAAATCCTTTCGAGTTACAAGGTGTTGTTTAGGAGATACAAGCTAATTTTGTAGGATGCGTTATTTCTTCTCGTAAAGTTTTTCCAATACGTACGTATTTTTTTTTACTCTGCAACACTGTATTTCCTTATAACGTGGTATTCTTACATATTCTTTTGAGAGAAAACTCTCCTGTGCGTTCTCTTTTGAGGCTAAACACTTAGACATACACGCAACACCAAAGCTTTTCGAGTTAAAACGTGTTGTTTAGGAAAAACAAGATGATTTCGCACGATGAGGGATTTCCTTAAAACGTGGTTTTCTGACAAATTTTGACCAAAGAAAATTCTCTTGTGGGTTCTCTTTTGAGGCTACACGTTTGACGTATACGCCACACCAAATCCTTTCGAGTTACAAGGTGTTGTTTAGGAGATACAAGCTAATTTTGTAGGATGCGTTATTTCTTCTCGTAAAGTTTTTCCAATATGCAAGTATTTTTCTTTACTCTGCAACATTGTATTTCCTTATAACGTGGTATTTTTACATATTCTTTCGAGAGAAAATTCTCCTGTGCGCTCTCTTTTGAGGCTACATGCTTAGTCATACACGCAACACCAAATCTTTTCGAGTTACAACGTATTGTTTAGGAGATACAAGCTAATTTTCAACGATGCATTATTTCTTCTCGTAACGTTTAAGTGTTTCCAAAAGGTACGTATTTTTCTTTACTTTGCAACACTGTATTTCCTTATGACGTGGTATTCTTACATATTTTTTCGAGAGAAAACTCTCCTGTGCATTCTCTTTTGAGGCTACACGCGTAGACATACACGCAACACCAAAGATTTTCGAGTTACAACGTGTTGTTTAGGAGATACAAGCTAATTTTGTACGATGCGTTATTTCTTCTCCTAAAGTGTTTCCAATACGTACGTATTTGTCTTTACTCTACAACATTGTATTTCCTTATAACATGGTATTTGTACATATTCTTTCATGAGAAAACTCTCCGGTGCATTCTCTTTTGAGGCTACACGCTTAGACATACACGCAACACCAAAGCATTTCGAGTTAGAACATGTTGTTTAGGAAAAACAAGATAATTTCGCAAGATGCGGGAATTCCTTAAAACGTAGTTTTCTGACAAATTTTGACGAAAGAAAATTCTCCTGTGGGTTTTCATTTGAGGCTACACATTTAGACGTACACGCCACACCAAATCTTTTCGAGTTACAACGTGTTGTTTAGGAGATACAAGCTAATTTTTTACGATGCTTTATATCTTCTCGTAAAGTTTAAGTGTTTCCAAAAGGTACATATTTATCTTTAATTTGCCACACTGTATTTCCTTATAACGTGGTATTCTTACATACTCGTTCGAGAGAAATCTCTCCTGTGCATTCTCTTTTGAGGCTACATGCTTAGACATACACGCAACATCAAAGATTTTCGAGTTACAATGTGTTGTTTAGTAAAAACAAGATAGTTTCGCACGATGCGAGATTTCCTTAATAAGTGGTTTTCTGACAAATTTTGACGAAAGAAAATTCTCCTGTGGGTTCTCCTTTAAGGCTACACGTTTAGACGTACACGCCACACCAACTCTTTTCGGGTTACAATGTCTTGTTTAGGAGATACAAACTAAATTTTACGATGCGTTATTTCTTCTCGTAAAGTGTTTCAAATACATACGTATTTGTCTTTACTCTGCAAAATTGTATTTCCTTATAATGTGGTGTTCTTACATGTTCTTTCGAGAGAAAACCCTCCTGTGAGTTCTCTTTTGAGGCTACACGCTTAGACATACACGCAACATCAAAGTTTTTCAAGTTACAACGTGTTGTTTAGGAAAAACATGATAATTTCTCACGATGAGTGATTTCCTTAAAACATGGTTTTCTGACAAATTTTAACGAAAAAAAAATTCTCCTGTGGGTTCTCTTTTGAGGCTACACGTTTAGACGTACACGCCACACCAAATCTTTTCGAGTTACAACATGTTGTTTAGGAGATACAAGCTAATTTTGTACGATGCATTATTTCTTCTCGTAAAGTGTTTCCAATACGTACTTATTTGTCTTTACTCTGCATCACTGTATTTCCTTATAACGTGGTATTCTTACATATTCTTTCGAGAGAAAAGTCTCCTGTGCGTTCTCTTTTGAGGCTTCATGATTAGACATACACGCAACACCAAAGTTTTCGGGTTACAAGGTGTTGTTTAGGAAAAACAAGATAATTTCGCACGATGTGGGATTTCCTTAAAACGAGGTTTTCTGGCAAATTTTGACCAAAGAAAATTCTCCTGTGTGTTCTCTTTTGAGGCTACACGTTTAGACGTACACGCCACACCAAATCTTTTCGAGTAACAACATGTTGTTTAGGAGATACGAGCTAATATTTTGCGATGCGTTCTTTCTTCCTGTGCCTTCTCTTTTGAGGCTACATGCTCATAAATGCGCGCAACACCAAAGCTTTTCGAGTTACAACGTGTTGTTTAAGAGATACAAGCTAATTTTGTACTATGCTTTACTTCTTCTTGTAAAGTTTAAGTGTTTCCAAGAGGTACGTATTTGTCTTTACTTTGCAGCACTGTATTTTCTTATAACGTGTCATTCTTATATATTCTTTCGAGAGAAAACTCTCCTGTGCGTTCTCTTTTCTGACAAATTTTAACGAAAGAAAATTCTCCTGTGGCTTCTCTTTTGAGGCTACACGTTTAGACGTACATGCCAAACCAAATCTTTTCGAATTACAAAGTGTTGTTTAGGAGACACAAGCTAATTTTGTACGATGCGTTATTTCTTCTTGTAAAGTGTTTCCAATAGGTACATATTTGTCTTTACTCTGCAACACTGTATTTCCTTATAATGTGAGGGATTTCCTTAAAACATGGTTTTCTGACAAATTTTGACCTAAGAAAATTCTCCTGTGGGTTCTCTTTTGAGGCTACACGTTTAGACGTACATGCCACACCAAATCTTTTCGGTTACAACGTGTTGTTTAGGAGATACAAGCTAATTTTTTATGATGCGTTATTTCTTCTCGTAAAGTGTTTCCAATACGTACATGTTTGTCTTTACTCTAAAACACTGTATTTCCTTATAACGTGGTTTTCTTACATATTCTTTCAAGAGAAAACTCTCCTGTGCGTTCTCTTTTGAGGCTACACACTTAGACATACACGCAACACCAAAGCTTTTCGAGTTACAACGTGTTGTTTAGGAAAAACAAGATAATTTCGCACAATGCGGGATTTCCTTAAAACGTGGTTTTCTGACAAATTTTGACGAAAGAAAATTCTCCTGTGGGTTCTCTTTTGAGGCTACACCTTTAGACGTACACGCCACACCAAATCTTTTCGAGTTACAACGTGTTGTTTAGGAGATACAAGCTAATTTTGGAAGATGCGTTATTTCTTCTCATAAAGTGTTTCCAATACGTACGTATTTGTCTTTACTCTGCAACACTGTATTTCCTTATAACGTGGTTTTCTTACATATTCTTTCAAGAGAAAACAATCCTGTGCCTTCTCTTTTGATTCTACATGCTTAGACATACACGCAACACCAAAGCTTTTCGAGTTAGAACGTGTTGTTTAGGATAAACAAGATAATTTCGCATGTATGCGGGATTTCCATACAACGTGGTTTTCTGAAAAATTTTGACAAAAGAAAATTCTCCTGTGGGTTCCCGTATGAGGCTAGACGTTTAGACGTACACGCCACACCAAATCTTTTCGAGTTACAAAATGTTGTTTAGGAGATACAAGCTAATTTTTGCGATGCGTTATTTCTTCTCATAAAGTGTTTCCAATATGTATGTATTTCTCTTTACTCTGCAACACTGTATTTCCTTATAACGTGGTATTCTTATATATTCTTTCCAGAGAAAACTCTCCTGTGCCTTCTCTTTTGAGGCTACATGCTTTGAAATGCACGCAACACCAAAGCTTTTCGAGTTACAAAGTGTTGTTTAAGAGATACACGCTAATTTGCGTTATTTTTTCTCGTAAAGTTTAAGTGTTTCCAATATGTACATATTTGTCTTTATTCTACAACAATGTAATTCCTTATAACATGGTATTCTTACTTATTCATTCGAGAGAAAACTCTCCTGTGCGTTCTCTTTTGAGGCTACACGCTTAGACATACACGCAACACCAAAGCTTTTCGAGTTACGACGTGTTGTTTAGGAAAAACAAGAATATTTCGCACTATGCAGGATTTCCTTAAAACGTGGTTTTCTGACAAATTTTGACGAAACAAAATTCTCCTGTGGGTTCTCTTTTGAGGCTACACGTTAAGATGTACACGCCACACCAAATCTCTTCAAGTTACAGCGTGTTGTTTAGGAGATTCAAGCTAATTTTGTACGATACATTATTTCTTCTCCTAAAGTGTTTCCAATACGTACATATTTGTCTTTACTCTGCAACACTTTATAACCTTATAACATGGTATTCTTACATATTATTTCGAGAGAAAACTCTCCTGTGCCTTCTCTTTGGAGGCTACACACTTAGACATACACGCAACACGAAAGCTTTTCGAGTTACAACGTGTTGTTTAGGAAAAAAAAAGATAATTTTGCACGATGCGGGATTTCCTTAAAACATGATTTTCTGAAAAATTTTGACGAAAGAAAATTCTCCTATGGGTTCTCCTTTGTGGCTACACGTTTAGACGTACACGCCACACCAATTCATTTCGAGTTACAACGTGTTGTTTAGGAGATACAAGCTAATTTTGTAAGCCGCATCGTCAAAAATTATCTTGTTTTTCCTGAACAACACGTTGTAACTCGAAAAGCTTTGGTATTGCGTGTATGTGTGAGCATGTAGCCTCTAAAGACAATGCACAGGAGAGTTTTCTCTCGAAAGAACATGTAAGAATACAACATTATAAGGAAATACAGTGTTGCAGAGTAAAGACAAATACGTACGTATTGGAAACACTTTACGAGAAGAAATAACGCATTGTAAAAATTAGCTGTATCTCCTAAACAACAGGTGGTAACTCGAAAGGATTTGGTGTGGCGTGTACCTCTAAACGTGTAGCCTCAAAAGAGAACCCACAGGAGAATTTTCATTCGTCAAAATTTGTCAGAAAACCACGTTTTAAGGAAATCCCGCATCGTGCGAAATTATCTTGCTTTTCATAAACAACACGTTGTAACTCGAAAAGCTTTGGTGTTGCCTATATGTCTACGCGTGTAGCCTCAAAAGAGAACGCACAGGAGAGTTTTCCCTCGAAAGAATATGTAAGAATACCACGTTATATGGAAATACAGTGTTGCAGAGTAAAGAAAATTAAGTACGTATTGGAAACACTTTACAAGAAGAAATAACGCATCGTACAAAATTTGTTGTATCTCCTAAACAACAAGTTGTAACTCGAAAAGATTTGGTGTGGCTCGTAGGTCTAAACCTGTAGCCTCAAAAGACAACCCACAGGAGAACTTTCTTTCGTCAAAATTTGTCAGAAAACCACGTTTTAAGGAAATCCCGCATAGTGCAAAATTATCTTGCTTTTCCTGAACAACACGTTGTAACTCGAAAAGCTTTGGTGTTGCGTGTATGTGTGAGCATGTAGCCTCTAAAGAGAATGCACAGGAGAGTTTTCTCTCGAAAGAACATGTAAGAATTCAACATTATAAGAAAATACAGTGTTGCAGTGTAAAGACAAAAACGTACGTTTGGAAACACTTTACGAGAAGAAATAACGCATCGTACAAAATTAGCTTGTATCTCCTAAACAACACGTGGTAACTCGAAAGGATTTGGTGTGGCGTGTACCTCTAAACGTGTAGCCTCAAAAGAGAACCCACAGAAGAATTTTCTTTCGTCAAAATTTGTCAGAACACCACGTTTTAAGGAAATCCCGCATCGTGGGAAATTATCTTGTTTTTCATAAACAACACGTTGTAACTCGAAAAGCTTTGGTGTTGTCTGTATGTCTAAGTGTGCAGCCTCAAAGGGGAACGCACAGCATAGTTTTCTATCAAAAGAATATGTAAGAATACCACGTTATAACGAAATACAATGTTGCAGAGTAAAGACAAATAAGTATGTATTGGAAACACTTTATGAGAATAATTAACACATCGTAAAAAATTAGCTTGTATCTCCTAAACAACACGTTGTAACTCGACAAGATTTGGTGTGGCCTGTACGTCTAAATGTGTAGCCTCAAAAGAAAACCCACAGGAGAATTTTCTTTCGTCAAAATTTTTCAGAAAACCTCGTTTTAAGGAAATCCCGCATTATGCGAAATCATCTTCTTTTTTCTAAACAACATGTTGTAACTCGAAAAGCTTTGGTGGTGCGTGTATGTGTAAGCATGGAGCCTCAAAAGAGAAGGCACAGGAGAGTTTTCTCTCGGAAGAATATGTAAGAATACTACGTTATAAGGAAATACAATTTTGCAGAGTAAAGACAAATAAGTACTTATTGGAAACACTTTATGAGAAGAAATAACGCATCGTACAAAATTGGCTTGTATCTCCTAAACAACACGTTGTAATTCGAAAAGATTTGGTGTGACGTGTACGTCTAAACATGTAGCCTAAAAAGAGAACCCACAGGAGAACTTTCTTTCGTCAAAATTTTTCAGAAAACCACGTTTTATGGAAATCTCGCATCGTGCGAAATTATCTTGTTTTTCCTAAACAACACATTGTAACTCGAAAAGCTTTGGCGTTGCGTGTATGTCTAAGCACGTAGCCTCAAAAGAGAACGCACAGGAGAGTTTTCCCTCGAAACAATATGTAAGAATACCACGTTATAAGGAAATACAGTGTTGCAGATTAAAGACAGATAAGTACTTATTGGAAACACTTTACAAGAAGAAATAACACATCGTAAAAAATTAGCTTGTATCTCTTAAACAACACGTTGTAACTCGAAAAGATTTGGTGTGGCGTGTACGTCTAAACATGTAGCCTCAAAAGAGAACGCACAGGAGAATTTTCTTTCGTCAAAATTTTTCTGAAAACCACGTTTTAAGGATATCCTGCATCGTGCGAAATAATCTTGTTTTTCGTAAACAACATGTAACTCGAAAAGCTTTGGTGTTGCGTATATGTGTAAGCGTGGAGCCTCAAAAGAGAAGGCACAGGAGCATTTTCTCTCGAAAGAATATGTAAGAATACCACGATATAAGGTAATACAATTTTGCAGAGTAAAGACAAATAAGTACATATTGGAAACACTTTACGAGAAGAAATAACGCACCATACAAAATTAACTTGTATCTCCTAAACAACACGTTGTATCTCGAAAAGATTTGGTGTGACGTGTATGTCTAAATGTGTAGCCTCAAAAGAGAACCCACAGGAGAATTTTCTTTCATCAAAATTTGTCAGAAACCACGTTTTAAGGAAATCTCGCATCGTGCGAAATTATCTTGTTTTTCCTAAACAACACGTTGTAAGTCGAAAAGCTTTGGCGTTGCGTGTATGTCTAGGCATGGAGCCTCAAAAGAGAACGCACAGGAGAGTTTTCTCTCGAAAGAATATGTAAGAATAGCACGTTATAAGGAAATACAGTGTTGCAGATAAAAGACAAATAAGAATGTATTGGAAAAACTTTCCAAGAAGAAATAACGCATCGTACAAAATTTGCTTGTATCTCCTAAACAAGAAGCGGTAACTTGAGAGATTTGGTGTGGCGTGTATGTCTAAACGTGTAGACTCAAAAGACGACCCACAGGAGAACTTTCTTTCGTCAAAATTTGTCAGAAACCACGTTTTAAGGAAATCCCGCATCGTGAAAAATTATCTTGTTTTTCCTAAACAACACGTTGTAACTCGAAAAGCTTTGGTATTGAGTGTATGTGTGAGCATGTAGCCTCTAAAGACAATGCACAGGAGAGTTTTCTCTCGAAAGAACATGTAAGAATACAACATTATAAGGAAATACAGTGTTGCAGAGTAAAGACAAATACGTACGTATTGGAAACACTTCACGAGAAGAAATAATGCATTGTACAAAATTAGCTGTATCTCCTAAACAACACGTGGTAACTCGAAAGGATTTGGTGTGGTGTGTACCTCTAAACGTGTAGCCTCAAAAGAGAACCCACAGGAGAATTTTCTTTCGTCAAATATTGTCAGAAAACCACGTTTTAAGGAAATCCCGCATCGTGCGAAATTATCTTGTTTTTCATGAACAACACGTTGTAACTTGAAAAGCTTTGGCGTTGCCTATATGTCTAAGCGTGTAGCCTCAAAAGAGAACGCACAGGAGAGTTTTCCCTCAAAAGAATATGTAAGAATACCACGTTATAAGGAAATACAATTTTGCAGAGTAAAGACAAATACGTACGTATTGAAAACACATTACGAGAAGAAATAACGCATCGTACAAAATTAGCTTGTATCTCCAAAACTACACGTTGTAACTCGAAAAGAATTGTTGTGGCGTGTACGTCTGAACATGTAGCATCTAAAGAGAACCAAAAGGAGAATTTTCTTTCGTCAAAATTTTTCAGAAAATCACGTTTTAAGGAAATCCCGCATCGTGCGAAATTATCTTGTTTTGCCTAAACAACACGTTGTAAGTCGAAAAGCTTTCATGTTGCGTGTATGTCTAAGTGTGTAGCCTCAAAAGAGAAGGCACAGGAGAGTTTTCTCTCGAAAGAAAATGTAAGAATACCACTTCATAAGGAAATACAGTTTTGCAGAGTAAAGACATATACGTACGTATTGGAAACTCTTTACAAGAAGAAATAACGCATCGTACAAAATTAGCTTGTATCTCCAAAACTACACGTTGTAACTCGAAAAGAATTGTTGTGGCGTGTACGTCTTAACATGTAGCATCTAAAGAGAACCAAAAGGAGAATTTTCTTTCTTCAAAATTTTTCAGAAAATCACGTTTTAAGGAAATCCCGCATCGTGCGAAATTATCTTGTTTTTCCTAAACAACACGTTGTAAGTCGAAAAGCTTTCATGTTGCGTGTATGTCTAAGTGTGTAGCCTCAAAAGAGAAGGCACAGGACAGTTTTCTCTCGAAAGGATATGTAAGAATACCACTTCATAAGGAAATACAGTTTTGCAGAGTAAAGACATATACGTACGCATTGGAAACTCTTTACGAGAAGAAATAACGCATAGTACAAAATTAGCTTGTATCTCCAAAACTACACGTTGTAACTCGAAAATAATTGTTGTGGCGTGTACGTCTTAACATATAGCATCTAAAGAGAACCAAAAGGAGAATTTTCTTTCGTCAAAATTTTTCAGAAAATCACGTTATAAGGAAATCAGGCATCGTGCGAAATTATCTTGTTTTTCCTAAACAACACGTTGTAAGTTGAAAAGCTTTCATGTTGCGTGTATGTCTAAGTGTGTAGCCTCAAAAGAGAAGGCACAGGACAGTTTTCTCTCGAAAGAATATTGTAGAATACCCCGTTATAAGGAAGTACAATTTTGGAGAGTAAAGACAAATACGTACGTATTGAAAACACTTTACGAGAAGAAACAACGCATCGTACAAAATTAGCTTGTATCTCCAAAACTACACGTTGTAACTCGAAAAGAATTGTTGTGGCGTGTACGTCTTAACATGTAGCATCTAAAGAGAACCAAAAGGAGAATTTTCTTTCGTCAAAATTTTTCAGAAAATCACGTTTTAAGGAAATCCCGCATCGTGCGAAATTATCTTGTTTTTCCTAAACAACACGTTGTAAGTCGAAAAGCTTTCATGTTGCGTGTATGTCTAAGTGTGTAGCCTCAAAAGAGAAGGCACAGGACAGTTTTCTCTCGAAAGGATATGTAAGAATACCACTTCATAAGGAAATACAGTTTTGCAGAGTAAAAACATATACGTACTTATTGGAAACTCTTTACGAGAAGAAATAACGCATAGTACAAAATTAGCTTGTATCTCCAAAACTACGTGTTGTATCTCGAAAAGAATTGTTGTGGCGTGTACGTCTTAACATGTAGCATCTAAAGAGAACCAAAAAAAGAATTTTCTTTCGTCAAAATTTTTCAGAAAATCACGATTTAAGGAAATCCCGCATCGTGCGAAATTATCTTGTTTTTCCTAAACAACACGTTGTAAGTCGAAAAGCTTTCATGTTGCGTGTATGTCTAAGTATGTAGCCTCAAAACAGAAGGCACAGGACAGTTTTCTCTCGAAAGGATATGTAAGAATACCACTTCATAAGGAAATACAGTTTAGCAGAGTAAAGACATATACGTACGTATTGGAAACTCTTTACGAGAAGAAATAACGCATAGTACAAAATTAGCTTGTATCTCCAAAACTACGTGTTGTATCACGAAAAGAATTGTTGTGGCGTGTACGTCCTAACATGTAGCATCTAAAGAGAACCAAAAGGAGAATTTTCTTTCGTCAAAATTTTTCAGAAAATCACGATTTAAGGAAATCCCGCATCGTGCGAAATTATCTTGTTTTTCCTAAACAACACGTTGTAAGTCGAAAAGCTTTCATGTTGCGTGTATGTCTAAGTGTGTAGCCTCAAAAGAGAAGGCACAGGACAGTTTTCTCTCAAAAGAAAATGTAAGAATACCACTTCATAAGGAAATACAGTTTTGCAGAGTAAAGACATATACGTACGTATTGGAAACTCTTTAGGAGAAGAAATAACGCATAGTACAAAATTAGCTTGTATCTCCAAAACTACATGTTGTATCTCGAAAAGAATTGTTGTGGCGTGTACGTCTTAACATGTAGCATCTAAAGAGAACCAGAAGGAGAATTTTCTTTCGTCAAAATTTTTCAGAAAATCACGTTTTAAGGAAATCCCGCATCGTGCGAAATTATCTTGTTTTTCCTAAACAACACGTTTTAAGTCGAAAAGCTTTCATGTAGCGTGTATGTCTAAGTGTGTAGCCTCAAAAGAGAAGGCACAGGACAGTTTTCTCTCGAAAGATTATGTAAGAATACCACTTCATAAGGAAATACAGTTTTGCAGAGTAAAGACATATACGTACGCATTGGAAACTCTTTACGAGAAGAAATAACGCATAGTACAAAATTAGCTTGTATCTCCAAAACTACATGTTGTATCTCGAAAAGAATTGTTGTGCCGTGTACGTCTTAACATGTAGCATCTAAAGAGAACCAAAAGGAGAATTTTCTTTCGTCAAAATTTTTCAGAAAATCACGTTTTAAGGAAATCCCGCACCGTGCGAAATTATCTTGTTTTTCCTAAACAACACGTTGTAAGTCGAAAAGCTTTCATGTTGCGTGTATGTCTAAGTGTGTAGCCTCAAAAGAGAAGCCACAGGACAGTTTTCTCTCGAATGGATATGTAAGAATACCACTTCATAAGGAAATACAGTTTTGTAGAGTAAAGACATATACGTACGCATTGGAAACTCTTTACGAGAAGAAATAACGCATAGTACAAAATTAGCTTGTATCTCCAAAACTACGTGTTGTATCTCGAAAAGAATTGTTGTGGCGTGTACGTCTTAACATGTAGCATCTAAAGAGAACCAAAAGGAGAATTTTCTGTCGTCAAAATTTTTCAGAAAATCACGTTTTAAGGAAATCCCGCATCGTGCGAAATTATCTTGTTTTTCCTAAACAACACGTTGTAAGTCGAAAAGCTTTCATGTTGCCTGTATGGCTAAGTGTGTAGCCTCAAAAGAGAAGGCACAGGACAGTTTTCTCTCGAAAGGATATGTAAGAATACCACTTCATAAGGAAATACAGTTTTGCAGAGTAAAGACATATACGTACGTATTGGAAACTCTTTACGAGAAGAAATAACGCATAGTACAAAATTAGCTTGTATCTCCAAAACTACACGTTGTATCTCGAAAAGAATTGTTGTGGTGTGTACGTCTTTTCATGTAGCATCTAAAGAGAACCAAAAGGAGAATTTTCTTTCGTCAAAATTTTTCAGAAAATCACGTTTTAAGGAAATCCCGCATCGTGCGAAATTATCTTGTTTTTCCTAAACAACACGTTGTAAGTCGAAAAGCTTTCATGTTGCGTGTATGTCTAAGTGTGTAGCCTCAAAAGAGAAGGCACAGGAGAGTTTTCTCTCGAAAGAAAATGTAAGAATACCACTTCATAAGGAAATACAGTTTTGCAGAGTAAAGACATATATGTACGTATTGGAAACTCTTTACAAGAAGAAATAACGCATCGTACAAAATTAGCTTGTATCTCCAAAACTACACGTTGTAACTCGAAAAGAATTGTTGTGGCGTGTACGTCTTAACATGTAGCATCTAAAGAGAACCAAAAAAAGAATTTTCTTTCGTCAAAATTTTTCAGAAAATCACGATTTAAGGAAATCCCGCATCGTGCGAAATTATCTTGTTTTTCCTAAACAACACGTTGTAAGTCGAAAAGCTTTCATGTTGCGTGTATGTCTAAGTGTGTAGCCTCAAAAGAGAAGGCACAGGACAGTTTTCTCTCGAAAGAAAATGTAAGAATACCACTTCATAAGGAAATACAGTTTTGCAGAGTAAAGACATATACGTACGTATTGGAAACTCTTTAAGAGAAGAAATAACGCATAGTACAAAATTAGCTTGTATCTCCAAAACTACATGTTGTATCTCGAAAAGAATTGTTGTGGCGTGTACGTCTTAACATGTAGCATCTAAAGAGAACCAAAAGGAGAATTTTCTTTCGTCAAAATTTTTCAGAAAATCACGTTTTAAGGAAATCCCGCATCGTGCGAAATTATCTTGTTTTTCCTAAACAACACGTTGTAAGTCGAAAAGCTTTCATGTAGCGTGTATGTCTAAGTGTGTAGCCTCAAAAGAGAAGGCACAGGACAGTTTTCTCTCGAAAGATTATGTAAGAATACCACTTCATAAGGAAATACAGTTTTGCAGAGTAAAGACATATACGTACGCATTGGAAACTCTTTACGAGAAGAAATAACGCATAGTACAAAATTAGCTTGTATCTCCAAAACTACATGTTGTATCTCGAAAAGAATTGTTGTGCCGTGTACGTCTTAACATGTAGCATCTAAAGAGAACCAAAAGGAGAATTTTCTTTCGTCAAAATTTTTCAGAAAATCACGTTTTAAGGAAATCCCGCACCGTGCGAAATTATCTTGTTTTTCCTAAACAACACGTTGTAAGTCGAAAAGCTTTCATGTTGCGTGTATGTCTAAGTGTGTAGCCTCAAAAGAGAAGCCACAGGACAGTTTTCTCTCGAATGGATATGTAAGAATACCACTTCATAAGGAAATACAGTTTTGTAGAGTAAAGACATATACGTACGCATTGGAAACTCTTTACGAGAAGAAATAACGCATAGTACAAAATTAGCTTGTATCTCCAAAACTACGTGTTGTATCTCGAAAAGAATTGTTGTGGCGTGTACGTCTTAACATGTAGCATCTAAAGAGAACCAAAAGGAGAATTTTCTGTCGTCAAAATTTTTCAGAAAATCACGTTTTAAGGAAATCCCGCATCGTGCGAAATTATCTTGTTTTTCCTAAACAACACGTTGTAAGTCGAAAAGCTTTCATGTTGCCTGTATGGCTAAGTGTGTAGCCTCAAAAGAGAAGGCACAGGACAGTTTTCTCTCGAAAGGATATGTAAGAATACCACTTCATAAGGAAATACAGTTTTGCAGAGTAAAGACATATACGTACGTATTGGAAACTCTTTACGAGAAGAAATAACGCATAGTACAAAATTAGCTTGTATCTCCAAAACTACACGTTGTATCTCGAAAAGAATTGTTGTGGTGTGTACGTCTTTTCATGTAGCATCTAAAGAGAACCAAAAGGAGAATTTTCTTTCGTCAAAATTTTTCAGAAAATCACGTTTTAAGGAAATCCCGCATCGTGCGAAATTATCTTGTTTTTCCTAAACAACACGTTGTAAGTCGAAAAGCTTTCATGTTGCGTGTATGTCTAAGTGTGTAGCCTCAAAAGAGAAGGCACAGGAGAGTTTTCTCTCGAAAGAAAATGTAAGAATACCACTTCATAAGGAAATACAGTTTTGCAGAGTAAAGACATATACGTACGTATTGGAAACTCTTTACAAGAAGAAATAACGCATCGTACAAAATTAGCTTGTATCTCCAAAACTACACGTTGTAACTCGAAAAGAATTGTTGTGGCGTGTACGTCTTAACATGTAGCATCTAAAGAGAACCAAAAGGAGAATTTTCTTTCGTCAAAATTTTTCAGAAAATCACGTTTTAAGGAAATCCCGCATCGTGCGAAATTATCTTGTTTTTCTAAACAACACGTTGTAAGGCGAAAAGCTTTCATGTTGCGTGTATGTCTAAGTGTGTAGCCTCAAAAGACAAGGCACAGGACAGTTTTCTCTCGAAAGGATATGTAAGAATACCACTTCATAAGGAAATACAGTTTTGCAGAGTAAAGACATATACGTACGCATTGGAAACTCTTTACGAGAAGAAATAACGCATAGTACAAAATTAGCTTGTATCTCCAAAACTACATGTTGTATCTCGAAAGAATTGTTGTGGCGTGTACGTCTTAACATGTAGCATCTAAAGAGAACCAAAAGGAGAATTTTCTTTCGTCAAAATTTTTCAGAAAATCACGTTTTAAGGAAATCCCGCATCGTGCGAAATTATCTTGTTTTTCCTAAACAACACGTTGTAAGTCGAAAAGCTTTCATGTTGCGTGTATGTCTAAGTGTGTAGCCTCAAAAGAGAAGGCACAGGACAGTTTTCTCTCGAAAGGATATGTAAGAATACCACTTCATAAGGAAATACAGTTTTGCAGAGTAAAGACATATACGTACGCATTGGAAACTCTTTACGAGAAGAAATAACGCATAGTACAAAATTAGCTTGTATCTCCAAAACTACATGTTGTATCTCGAAAAGAATTGTTCTGGCGTGTACGTCTTAACATGTAGCATCTAAAGAGAATCAAAAGGAGAATTTTCTTTCGTCAAAATTTTTCAGAAAATCACGTTATAAGGAAATCAGGCATCATGCGTAATTATCTTGTTTTTCCTAAACAACACGTTGTAAGTCGAAAAGCTTTCATGTTGCGTGTATGTCTAAGTGTGTAGCCTCAAAAGAGAAGGCACAGGACAGTTTTCTCTCGAAAGAATATGTAAGAATATCACTTCATAAGGAAATACAGTTTTGCAGAGTAAAGACATATACATACGTATTTGAAACTCTTTACCAGAAGAAATAACGCATCGTACAAAATTAGCTTGTATCTCCAAAACTACACGTTGTAACTCGAAAAGAATTGTTGTGGCGTGTACGTCTTAACATGTAGCATCTAAAGAGAACCAAAAGGAGAATTTTCTTTCGTCAAAATTTTTCAGAAAATCAAGTTTTAAGGAAATCCCGCATCGTGCGAAATTATCTTGTTTTTCCTAAACAACACGTTGTAAGTCGAAAAGCTTTCATGTTGCGTGTATGTCTAAGTGTGTAGCCTCAAAAGAGAAGGCACAGGACAGTTTTCTCTCGAAAGGATATGTAAGAATACCACTTCATAAGGAAATACAGTTTTGCAGAGTAAACACATATACGTACGCATTGGAAACTCTTTACGAGAAGAAATAACGCATAGTACAAAATTAGCTTGTATCTCCAAAACTACATGTTGTATCTCGAAAAGAATTGTTGTGGCGTGTACGTCTTAACATGTAGCATCTAAAGAGAACCAAAAGGAGAATTTTCTTTCGTCAAAATTTTTCAGAAAATCACGATTTAAGGAAATCCCGCATCGTGCGAAATTATCTTGTTTTTCCTAAACAACACGTTGTAAGTCGAAAAGCTTTCATGTTGCGTGTATGTCTAAGTGTGTAGCCTCAAAAGAGAAGGCACAGGAGAGTTTTCTCTCGAACGAAAATGTAAGAATACCACTTCATAAGGAAATACAGTTTTGCAGAGTTAAGACATATACGTACGTATTGGATACTCTTTAGGAGAAGAAATAACGCATCGTACAAAATTAGCTTGAATCTCCAAAACTACACGTTGTAACTCGAAAAGAATTGTTGTGGCGTGTACGTCTTAACATGTGGCATCTAAAGAGAACCAAAAGGAGAATTTTCTTTCGTCAAAATTTTTCAGAAAATCACATTTTAAGGAAATCCCGCATCGTGCGAAATTATCTTGTTTTTCCTAAACAACACGTTGTAAGTCGAAAAGCTTTCATGTTGCGTGTATGTCTAAGTGTGTAGCCTCAAAAGAGAAGGCACAGGACAGTTTTCTCTCGAAAGGATATGTAAGAATACCACTTCATAAGGAAATACAGTTTTGCAGAGTAAAGACATATACGTACGCATTGGAAACTCTTTACGAGAAGAATTAACGCATAGTACAAAATTAGCTTGTATCTCCAAAACTACATGTTGTATCTCGAAAAGAATTGTTGTGGCGTGTACGTCTTAACATGTAGCATCTAAAGAGAACCAAAAGGAGTATTTTCTTTCGTCAAATTTTTCAGAAAATCACGTTATAAGGAAATCCCGCATCGTGCGAAATTATCTTGTTTTTCCTAAACAACACGTTGTAAGTCGAAAAGCTTTCATGTTGCGTGTATGTCTAAGTGTGTAGCCTCAAAAGAGAAGGCACAGGACAGTTTTCTCTCGAAAGGATATGTAAGAATACCACTTCATAAGGAAATACAGTTTTGCAGAGTAAAGACATATAAGTACGCATTGGAAACTCTTTACGAGAAGAAATAACGCATAGTACAATATTAGCTTGTATCTCCAAAACTACATGTTGTATCTCGAAAAGAATTGTTGTGGCGTGTACGTCTTAACATGTAGCATCTAAAGAGAACCAAAAGGAGAATTTTCTTTCGTCAAAATTTTTCAGAAAATCACGTTTTAAGGAAATCCCGCATCGTGCGAAATTATCTTGTTTTTCCTAAACAACACGTTGTAAGTCGAAAACCTTTCATGTTGCGGGTATGTCTAAGTGTGTAGCCTCAAAAGAGAAGGCACAGGACAGTTTTCTCTCGAAAGGATATGTAAGAATACCACTTCATAAGGAAATACAGTTTTGCAGAGTAAAGACATATGCGTATGCATTGGAAACTCTTTACGTGAAGAAATAACGCATAGTACAAAATTAGCTTGTATCGCCAAAACTACACGTTGTAACTCGAAAAGAATTGTTGTGGCGTGTACGTCTTAACATGTAGCATCTAAAGAGAACCAAAAGGAGAATTTTCTTTCGTCAAAATTTTTCAGAAAATCACGTTTTAAGGAAATCCCGCATCGTGCGAAATTATCTTGTTTTTCCTAAACAACACGTTGTAAGTCGAAAAGCTTTCATGTTGCGTGTATGTCTAAGTGTGTAGCCTCAAAAGAGAAGGCACAGGACAGTTTTCTCTCGAAAGGATATGTAAGAATACCACTTCATAAGGAAATACAGTTTTGCAGAGTAAAGACATATACGTACGCATTGGAAACTCTTTACGAGAAGAAATAACGCATAGTACAAAATTAGCTTGTATCTCCAAAACTACAAGTTGTATCTCGAAAAGAATTGTTGTGGCGTGTACGTCTTAACATGTAGCATCTAAAGAGAACCAAAAGGAGTATTTTCTTTCGTCAAATTTTTCAGAAAATCACGTTATAAGGAAATCCCGCATCGTGCGAAATTATCTTGTTTTTCCTAAACAACACGTTGTAAGTCGAAAAGCTTTCATGTTGCGTGTATGTCTAAGTGTGTAGCCTCAAAAGAGAAGGCACAGGACAGTTTTCTCTCGAAAGGATATGTAAGAATACCACTTCATAAGGAAATACAGTTTTGCAGAGTAAAGACATATACGTACGCATTGGAAACTCTTTACGAGAAGAAATAACGCATAGTAAAAAATTAGCTTGTATCTCGAAAACTACATGTTGTATCTCGAAAAGAATTGTTGTGGCCTGTACGTCTTTACATGTAGCATCTAAAGAGAACCAAAAGGAGAATTTTCTTTCGTCAAAATTTTTCAGAAAATCACGTTTTAAGGAAATCCCGCATCGTGCGAAATTATCTTGTTTTTCCTAAACAACACGTTGTAAGTCGAAAAGCTTTCATGTTGCGTGTATGTCTAAGTCTGTAGCCTCAAAAGAGAAGGCACAGGACAGTTTTCTCTCGAAAGGATATGTAAGAATACCACTTCATAAGGAAATACAGTTTTGCAGAGTAAAGACATATGCGTATGCATTGGAAACTCTTTACGTGAAGAAAGAACGCATAGTACAAAATTAGCTTGTATCGCCAAAACTACACGTTGTAACTCGAAAAGAATTGTTGTGGCGTGTACGTCTTAACATGTAGCATCTAAAGAGAACCAAAAGGAGAATTTTCTTTCGTCAAAATTTTTCAGAAAATCACGTTTTAAGGAAATCCCGCATCGTGCGAAATTATCTTGTTTTTCCTAAACAACACGTTGTAAGTCGAAAAGCTTTCATGTTGCGTGTATGTCTAAGTGTGTAGCCTCAAAAGAAAAGGCACAGGACAGTTTTCTCTCGAATGGATATGTAAGAATACCACTTCATAAGGAAATACAGTTTTGCAGAGTAAAGACATATATGTACGTATTGGAAACTTTTTAGGAGAAGAAATAACGCATAGTACAAAATTAGCTTGTATCTCCAAAACTACATGTTGTATCTCGAAAAGAATTGTTGTGGCGTGTACGTCTTAACATGTAGCATCTAAAGAGAACCAAAAGGAGAATTTTCTTTCGTCAAAATTTTTCAGAAAATCACGTTATAAGGAAATCAGGCATCGTGCGAAATTATCTTGTTTTTCCTAAACAACACGTTGTAAGTCGAAAAGCTTTCATGTTGCGTGTATGTCTAAGTGTGTAGCCTCAAAAGAGAAGGCACAGGAGAGTTTTCTCTCGAAAGAATATGTAAGAATATCACTTCATAAGGAAATACAGTTTTGCAGAGTAAAGACATATACTTACGTATTGGAAACTCTTTACGAGAAGAAATAACGCATCGTACAAAATTAGCTTGTATCTCCAAAACTACACGTTGTAACTCGAAAAGAATTGTTGTGGCGTGTACGTCTTAACATGTAGCATCTAAAGAGAACCAAAAGGAGAATTTTCTTTCATCAAAATTTTTCAGAAAATCACGTTTTAAGGAAATCCCACATCGTGCGAAATTATCTTGTTTTTCCTAAACAACACGTTGTAAGTCGAAAAGCTTTCATGTTGCGTGTATGTCTAAGTGTATAGCCTCAAAAGAGAAGGCACAGGACAGTTTTCTCTCGAAAGGATATGTAAGAATACCACTTCATAAGGAAATACAGTTTTGCAGAGTAAAGACATATACGTACGCATTGGAAACTCTTTACGAGAAGAAATAACGCATAGTACAAAATTAGCTTGTATCTCCAAAACTACATGTTGTATCTCGAAAAGAATTGTTGTGGCGTGTACGTCTTAACATGTAGCATCTAAAGAGAACCAAAAGGAGAATTTTCTTTCGTCAAAATTTTTCAGAAAATCACGATTTAAGGAATTCCCGCATCGTGCGAAATTATCTTGTTTTTCCTAAACAACACGTTGTAAGTCGAAAAGCTTTCATGTTGCGTGTATGTCTAAGTGTGTAGCCCCAAAAGAGAAGGCACAGGAGAGTTTTCTCTCGAAAGAAAATGTAAGAATACCACTTCATAAGGAAATACAGTTTTGCAGAGTTAAGACATATACGTACGTATTGGATACTCTTTAGGAGAAGAAATAACGCATCGTACAAAATTAGCTTGTATCTCCAAAACTACACGTTGTAACTCGAAAAGAATTGTTGTGGCGTGTACGTCTTAACATGTGGCATCTAAAGAGAACCAAAAGGAGAATTTTCTTTCGTCAAAATTTTTCAGAAAATCACATTTTAAGGAAATCCCGCATCGTGCGAAATTATCTTGTTTTTCCTAAACAACACGTTGTAAGTCGAAAAACTTTCATGTTGCGTGTATGTCTAAGTGTGTAGCCTCAAAAGAGAAGGCACAGGACAGTTTTCTCTCGAAAGGATATGTAAGAATACCACTTCATAAGGAAATACAGTTTTGCAGAGTAAAGACATATACGTACGCATTGGAAACTCTTTACGAGAAGAAATAACGCACAGTACAAAATTAGCTTGTATCTCCAAAACTACATGTTGTATCTCGAAAAGAATTGTTGTGGCGTGTACGTCTTAACATGTAGCATCTAAAGAGAACCAAAAGGAGTATTTTCTTTCGTCAAATTTTTCAGAAAATCACGTTATAAGGAAATCCCGCATCGTGCGAAATTATCTTGTTTTTCCTAAACAACACGTTGTAAGTCGAAAAGCTTTCATGTTGCGTGTATGTCTAAGTGTGTAGCCTCAAAAGAGAAGGCACAGGACAGTTTTCTCTCGAAAGGATATGTAAGAATACCACTTCATAAGGAAATACAGTTTTGCAGAGTAAAGACATATACGTACGCATTGGAAACTCTTTACGAGAAGAAATAACGCATAGTACAAAATTAGCTTGTATCTCCAAAACTACATGTTGTATCTCGAAAAGAATTGTTGTGGCGTGTACGTCTTAACATGTAGCATCTAAAGAGAACCAAAAGGAGAATTTTCTTTCGTCAAAATTTTTCAGAAAATCACGTTTTAAGGAAATCCCGCATCGTGCGAAATTATCTTGTTTTTCCTAAACAACACGTTGTAAGTCGAAAAGCTTTCATGTTGCGTGTATGTCTAAGTGTGTAGCCTCAAAAGAGAAGGCACAGGACAGTTTTCTCTCGAAAGGATATGTAAGAATACCACTTCATAAGGAAATACAGTTTTGCAGAGTAAAGACATATACGTACGCATTGGAAACTCTTTACGAGAAGAAATAACGCATCGTACAAAATTAGCTTGTATCTCCAAAACTACACGTTGTATCTCGAAAAGAATTGTTGTGGCGTGTACGTCTTAACATGTAGCATCTAAAGAGAACCAAAAGGAGAATTTTCTTTCGTCAAAATTTTTCAGAAAATCACGTTTTAAGGAAATCCCGCATCGTGCGAAATTATCTTGTTTTTCCTAAACAACACGTTGTAAGTCGAAAAGCTTTCATGTTGCGTGTATGTCTAAGTGTGTAGCCTCAAAAGAAAAGGCTCAGGACAGTTTTCTCTCGAATGGATATGTAAGAATACCACTTCATAAGGAAATACAGTTTTGCAGAGTAAAGACATATACGTACGCATTGGAAACTCTTTACGAGAAGAAATAACGCATAGTACAAAATTAGCTTGTATCTCCCAAACTACGTGTTGTATCTCGAAAAGAATTGTTGTGGCGTGTACGTCTTAACATGTAGCATCTAAAGAGAACCAAAAGGAGAATTATCTTTCGCCAAAATTTTTCAGAAAATCACGTTTTAAGGAAATCCCGCATCGTGCGAAATTATCTTGTTTTTCCTAAATAACACGTTGTAAGTCGAAAAGCTTTCATGTTGCGTGTATGTCTAAGTGTGTAGCCTCAAAAGAGAAGGCACAGGACAGTTTTCTCTCGAAAGGATATGTAAGAATACCACTTCATAAGGAAATACAGTTTTGCAGAGTAAAGACATATACGTACGTATTGGAAACTCTTTACGAGAAGAAATAACGCATAGTACAAAATTAGCTTGTATCTCCAAAACTACACGTTGTATCTCGAAAAGAATTGTTGTGGTGTGTACGTCTTTTCATGTAGCATCTAAAGAGAACCAAAAGGAGAATTTTCTTTCGTCAAAATGTTTCAGAAAATCACGTTTTAAGGAAATCCCGCTTCGTGCGAAATTATCTTGTTTTTCCTAAACAACACGTTGTAAGTCGAAAAGCTTTCATGTTGCGTGTATGTCTAAGTGTGTAGCCTCAAAAGAGAAGGCACAGGAGAGTTTTCTCTCGAAAGAAAATGTAAGAATACCACTTCATAAGGAAATACAGTTTTGCAGAGTAAAGACATATACGTACGTATTTGAAACTCTTTACAAGAAGAAATAACGCATCGTACAAAATTAGCTTGTATCTCCAAAACTACACGTTGTAACTCGAAAAGAATTGTTGTGGCATGTACGTCTTAACATGTAGCATCTAAAGAGAACCAAAAGGAGAATTTTCTTTCGTCAAAATTTTTCAGAAAATCACGTTTTAAGGAAATCCCGCATCGTGCGAAATTATCTTGTTTTTCCTAAACAACACGTTGTAAGTCGAAAAGCTTTCATGTTGCGTGTATGTCTAAGTGTGTAGCCTCAAAAGAGAAGGCACAGGACAGTTTTCTCTCGAAAGGATATGTAAGAATACCACTTCATAAGGAAATACAGTTTTGCAGAGTAAAGACATATACGTACGCATTGGAAACTCTTTACGAGAAGAAATAACGCATAGTACAAAATTAGCTTGTATCTCCAAAACTACACGTTGTAACTCGAAAAGAATTGTTGTGGCGTGTACGTCTTAACATGTAGCATCTAAAGAGAACCAAAAGGAGAATTTTCTTTCGTAAAATTTTTCAGAAAATCACGTTTTAAGGAAATCCCGCATCGTGCGAAATTATCTTGTTTTTCTAAACAACACGTTGTAAGGAGAAACGCTTTCATGTTGCGTGTATGTCTAAGTGTGTAGCCTCAAAAGAGAAGGCACAGGACAGTTTTCTCTCGAAAGGATATGTAAGAATACCACTTCATAAGGAAATACAGTTTTGCAGAGTAAAGACATATGCGTATGCATTGGAAACTCTTTACGTGAAGAAATAACGCATAGTACAAAATTAGCTTGTATCGCCAAAACTACGTGTTGTATCTCGAAAAGAATTGTTGTGGCGTGTACGTCTTAACATGTAGCATCTAAAGAGAACCAAAAGGAGAATTTTCTTTCGTCAAAATTTTTCAGAAAATCACGTTTTAAGGAAATCCCGCATCGTGCGAAATTATCTTGTTTTTCCTAAACAACACGTTGTAAGTCGAAAAGCTTTCATGTTGCGTGTATGTCTAAGTGTGTAGCCTCAAAAGAGAAGGCACAGGACAGTTTTCTCTCGAAAGAAAATGTAAGAATACCACTTCATAAGGAAATACAGTTTTGCAGAGTAAAGACATATACGTACGTATTGGAAACTCTTTAGGAGAAGAAATAACGCATAGTACAAAATTAGCTTGTATCTCCAAAACTACATGTTGTATCTCGAAAAGAATTGTTGTGGCGTGTACGTCTTAACATGTAGGATCTAAAGAGAACCAAAAGGAGAATTTTCTTTCGTCAAAATTTTTCAGAAAATCACGTTTTAAGGAAATCCCGCATCGTGCGAAATTATCTTGTTTTTCCTAAACAACACGTTGTAAGTCGAAAAGCTTTCATGTTGCGTGTATGTCTAAGTGTGTAGCCTCAAAAGAGAAGGCACAGGACAGTTTTCTCTCGAAAGGATATGTAAGAATACCACTTCATAAGGAAATACAGTTTTGCAGAGTAAAGACATATACGTACGTATTGGAAACTCTTTACGAGAAGAAATAACGCATAGTACAAAATTAGCTTGTATCTCCGAAACTACACGTTGTATCTCGAAAAGAATTGTTGTGGTGTGTACGTCTTTTCATGTAGCATCTAAAGAGAACCAAAAGGAGAATTTTCTTTCGTCAAAATTTTTCAGAAAATCACGTTTTAAGGAAATCCCGCATCGTGCGAAATTATCTTGTTTTTCCTAAACAACACGTTGTAAGTCGAAAAGCTTTCATGTTGCGTGTATGTCTAAGTGTGTAGCCTCAAAAGAGAAGGCACAGGAGAGTTTTCTCTCGAAAGAAAATGTAAGAATACCACTTCATAAGGAAATACAGTTTTGCAGAGTAAAGACATATACGTACGTATTGGAAACTCTTTACAAGAAGAAATAACGCATCGTACAAAATTAGCTTGTATCTCCAAAACTACACGTTGTAACTCGAAAAGAATTGTTGTGGCGTGTACGTCTTAACATGTAGCATCTAAAGAGAACCAAAAGGAGAATTTTCTTTCGTCAAAATTTTTCAGAAAATCACGTTTTAAGGAAATCCCGCATCGTGCGAAATTATCTTGATTTTCCTAAACAACACGTTGTAAGTCGAAAAGCTTTCATGTTGCGTGTATGTCTAAGTGTGTAGCCTCAAAAGAGAAGGCACAGGACAGTTTTCTCTCGAAAGGATATGTAAGAATACCACTTCATAAGGAAATACAGTTTTGCAGAGTAAAGACATATACGTACGCATTGGAAACTCTTTACGAGAAGAAATAACGCATAGTACAAAATTAGCTTGTATCTCCAAAACTACACGTTGTAACTCGAAAAGAATTGTTGTGGCGTGTACGTCTGAACATGTAGCATCTAAAGAGAACCAAAAGGAGAATTTTCTTTCGTCAAAATTTTTCAGAAAATCACGATTTAAGGAAATCCCGCATCGTGCGAAATTATCTTGTTTTTCCTAAACAACACGTTGTAAGTCGAAAAGCTTTCATGTTGCGTGTATGTCTAAGTGTGTAGCCTCAAAAGAGAAGGCACAGGACAGTTTTCTCTCGAAAGAATATGTAAGAATACCACTTCATAAGGAAATACAGTTTTGCAGAGTAAAGACATATACGTACGTATTGGAAACTCTTTAGGAGAAGAAATAACGCATCGTACAAAATTAGCTTGTATCTCCAAAACTACACGTTGTAACTCGAAAAGAATTGTTGTGGCGTGTACGCCTTAACATGTAGAATCTAAAGAGAACCAAAAGGAGAATTTTCTTTCGTCAAAATTTTTCAGAAAATCACGTTTTAAGGAAATCCCGCATCGTGCGAAATTATCTTGTTTTTCCTAAACAACACGTTGTAAGTCGAAAAGCTTTCATGTTGCGTGTATGTCTAAGTGTGTAGCCTCAAAAGAGAAGGCACAGGACAGTTTTCTCTCGAAAGGATATGTAAGAATACCACTTCATAAGGATATACAGTTTTGCAGAGTAAAGACATATACGTACGCATTGGAAACTCTTTACGAGAAGAAATAACGCATAGTACAAAATTAGCTTGTATCTCCAAAACTACACGTTGTATCTCGAAAAGAATTGTTGTGGCGTGTACGTCTTAACATGTAGCATCTAAAGAGAACCAAAAGGAGAATTTTCTTTCGTCAAAATTTTTCAGAAAATCACGATTTAAGGAAATCCCGCATCGTGCGAAATTATCTTGTTTTTCCTAAACAACACGTTGTAAGTCGAAAAGCTTTCATGTTGCGTGTATGTCTAAGTGTGTAGCCTCAAAAGAGAAGGCACAGGACAGTTTTCTCTCGAAAGGATATGTAAGAATACCACTTCATAAGGAAATACAGTTTTGCAGAGTAAAGACATATACGTACGCATTGGAAACTCTTTACGAGAAGAAATAACGCATAGTACAAAATTAGCTTGTATCTCCAAAACTACATGTTGTATCTCGAAAAGAATTGTTGTGGCGTGTACGTCTTAACATGTAGCATCTAAAGAGAACCAAAAGGAGAATTTTCTTTCGTCAAAATTTTTCAGAAAATCACGTTTTAAGGAAATCCCGCATCGTGCGAAATTATCTTGTTTTTCCTAAACAACACGTTGTAAGTCGAAAAGCTTTCATGTTGCGTGTATGTCTAAGTGTGTAGCCTCAAAAGAGAAGGCACAGGAGAGTTTTCTCTCGAAAGAAAATGTAAGAATACCACTTCATAAGGAAATACAGTTTTGCAGAGTTAAGACATATACGTACGTATTGGATACTCTTTAGGAGAAGAAATAACGCATCGTACAAAATTAGCTTGTATCTCCAAAACTACACGTTGTAACTCGAAAAGAATTGTTGTGGCGTGTACGTCTTAACATGTGGCATCTAAAGAGAACCAAAAGGAGAATTTTCTTTCGTCAAAATTTTTCAGAAAATCACATTTTAAGGATATCCCGCATCGTGCGAAATTATCTTGTTTTTCCTAAACAACACGTTGTAAGTCGAAAAGCTTTCATGTTGCGTGTATGTCTAAGTGTGTAGCCTCAAAAGAGAAGGCACAGGACAGTTTTCTCTCGAAAGGATATGTAAGAATACCACTTCATAAGGAAATACAGTTTCGCAGAGTAAAGACATATACGTACGCATTGGAAACTCTTTACGAGAAGAAATAACGCATAGTACAAAATTAGCTTGTATCTCCAAAACTACATGTTGTATCTCGAAAAGAATTGTTGTGGCGTGTACGTCTTAACATGTAGCATCTAAGGAGAACCAAAAGGAGTATTTTCTTTCGTCAAATTTTTCAGAAAATCACGTTATAAGGAAATCCCGCATCGTGCGAAATTATCTTGTTTTTCCTAAACAACACGTTGTAAGTCGAAATGCTTTCATGTTGCGTGTATGTCTAAGTGTGTAGCCTCAAAAGAGAAGGCACAGGACAGTTTTCTCTCGAAAGGATATGTAAGAATACCACTTCATGGCCCCTGGTTCTGGAAAGACTCAGTGAAACAGTATTCAGCAAAACCAGAACGGGGAAGTGGGAAGGGGTGGGTGGGAGGACAGGGGAGGAGAAGGGGGCTTGCGGGACTTTCGGGGAGTGGGGGGGCTAGAAAAGGGGAAATCATTTGAAATGTAAATAAATTATATCGAATAATAAAAAATATATATATATATAAAAAAAAAAAAAAAAAAAAGAATACACATGGAATGCAATCATTGATAAGTGGATATTGATTAGCCCTGAAGCTCTTGAATACTGAAGATACAATTAGCATATCAAATGATTCCCATGAAGAAGGAAGAAGAGGGCCCTAACCCTGGAAAGGCTTGATCCAGCATTGTTGGGGAGTACCAGGACAGAGAAAAGGGAGGGGGAAAGATAGGAGAATGGATGGAGAGAAGAGGACTTATGGGACATATGGGGAGGGGGGAACTGGGAAAGGAGAAAGCTTTTGAGTTGTAAACAAAGAATATAGAAAATAAAAATATAGACAATAAATAATAATAATAATAAAATGGTTTACAGACAAAAAAAAAAAAAAAAAAAAAAGAATACCACTTCATAAGGAAATACAGTTTTGCAGAGTAAAGACATATACGTACGCATTGGAAACTCTTTACGAGAAGAAATAACGCATAGTACAAAATTAGCTTGTATCTCCAAAACTACATGTTGTATCTCGAAAAGAATTGTTGTGGCGTGTACGTCTTAACATGTAGCATCTAAAGAGAACCAAAAGGAGAATTTTCTTTCGTCAAAATTTTTCAGAAAATCACGTTTTAAGGAAATCCCGCATCGTGCGAAATTATCTTGTTTTTCCTAAACAACACGTTGTAAGTCGAAAAGCTTTCATGTTGCGTGTATGTCTAAGTGTGTAGCCTCAAAAGAGAAGGCACAGGAGAGTTTTCTCTCGAAAGAAAATGTAAGAATACCACTTCATAAGGAAATACAGTTTTGCAGAGTTAAGACATATACGTACATATTGGATACTCTTTAGGAGAAGAAATAACGCATCGTACAAAATTAGCTTGTATCTCCAAAACTACACGTTGTAACTCGAAAAGAATTGTTGTGGCGTGTACGTCTTAACATGTGGCATCTAAAGAGAACCAAAAGGAGAATTTTCTTTCGTCAAAATTTTTCAGAAAATCACATTTTAAGGATATCCCGCATCGTGCGAAATTATCTTGTTTTTCCTAAACAACACGTTGTAAGTCGAAAAGCTTTCATGTTGCGTGTATGTCTAAGTGTGTAGCCTCAAAAGAGAAGGCACAGGACAGTTTTCTCTCGAAAGGATATGTAAGAATACCACTTCATAAGGAAATACAGTTTCGCAGAGTAAAGACATATACGTACGCATTGGAAACTCTTTACGAGAAGAAATAACGCATAGTACAAAATTAGCTTGTATCTCCAAAACTACATGTTGTATCTCGAAAAGAATTGTTGTGGCGTGTACGTCTTAACATGTAGCATCTAAGGAGAACCAAAAGGAGTATTTTCTTTCGTCAAATTTTTCAGAAAATCACGTTATAAGGAAATCCCGCATCGTGCGAAATTATCTTGTTTTTCCTAAACAACACGTTGTAAGTCGAAATGCTTTCATGTTGCGTGTATGTCTAAGTGTGTAGCCTCAAAAGAGAAGGCACAGGACAGTTTTCTCTCGAAAGGATATGTAAGAATACCACTTCATGGCCCCTGGTTCTGGAAAGACTCAGTGAAACAGTATTCAGCAAAACCAGAACGGGGAAGTGGGAAGGGGTGGGTGGGAGGACAGGGGAGGAGAAGGGGGCTTGCGGGACTTTCGGGGAGTGGGGGGGCTAGAAAAGGGGAAATCATTTGAAATGTAAATAAATTATATCGAATAATAAAAAATATATATATATATAAAAAAAAAAAAAAAGAATACACATGGAATGCAATCATTGATAAGTGGATATTGATTAGCCCTGAAGCTCTTGAATACTGAAGATACAATTAGCATATCAAATGATTCCCATGAAGAAGGAAGAAGAGGGCCCTAACCCTGGAAAGGCTTGATCCAGCATTGTTGGGGAGTACCAGGACAGAGAAAAGGGAGGGGGAAAGATAGGAGAATGGATGGAGAGAAGAGGACTTATGGGACATATGGGGAGGGGGGAACTGGGAAAGGAGAAAGCTTTTGAGTTGTAAACAAAGAATATAGAAAATAAAAATATAGACAATAAATAATAATAATAATAAAATGGTTTACAGACAAAAAAAAAAAAAAAAAAAAAAAAGAATACCACTTCATAAGGAAATACAGTTTTGCAGAGTAAAGACATATACGTACGCATTGGAAACTCTTTACGAGAAGAAATAACGCATAGTACAAAATTAGCTTGTATCTCCAAAACTACATGTTGTATCTCGAAAATAATTGTTGTGGCGTGTACGTCTTAACATGTAGCATCTAAAGAGAACCAAAAGGAGAATTTTCTTTCGTCAAAAATTTTCAGATCACGTTTTAAGGAAATCCCGCATCGTGCGAAATTATCTTGTTTTTCCTAAACAACATGTTGTAAGTCGAAAAGCTTTCATGTTGCGTGTATGTCTAAGTGTGTAGCCTCAAAAGAGAAGGCACGGGACAGTTTTCTCTCGAAAGGATATGTAAGAATACCACTTCATAAGGAAATACAGTTTTGCAGAGTAAAGACATATACGTACGTATTGAAAACACTTTACGAGAAGAAACAACGCATCGTACAACATTAGCTTGTATCTCCAAAACTACACGTTGTAACTCGAAAAGAATTGTTGTGGCATGTACGTCTGAACATGTAGCATCTAAAGAGAACCAAAAGGAGAATTTTCTTTCGTCAAAATTTTTCAGAAAATCACGATTTAAGGAAATCCCGCATCGTGCGAAATTATCTTGTTTTTCCTAAACAACACGTTGTAAGTCGAAAAGCTTTCATGTTGCGTGTATGTCTAAGTGTGTAGCCTCAAAAGAGAAGGCACAGGACAGTTTTCTCTCGAAAGAATATGTAAGAATACCACTTCATAAGGAAATACAGTTTTGCAGAGTAAAGACATATACGTACGTATTGGAAACTCTTTAGGAGAAGAAATAACGCATCGTACAAAATTAGCTTGTATCTCCAAAACTACACGTTGTAACTCGAAAAGAATTGTTGTGGCGTGTACGCCTTAACATGTAGAATCTAAAGAGAACCAAAAGGAGAATTTTCTTTCGTCAAAATTTTTCAGAAAATCACGTTTTAAGGAAATCCCGCATCGTGCGAAATTATCTTGTTTTTCCTAAACAACACGTTGTAAGTCGAAAAGCTTTCATGTTGCGTGTATGTCTAAGTGTGTAGCCTCAAAAGAGAAGGCACAGGACAGTTTTCTCTCGAAAGGATATGTAAGAATACCACTTCATAAGGAAATACAGTTTTGCAGAGTAAAGACATATACGTACGCATTGGAAACTCTTTATGAGAAGAAATAACGCATAGTACAAAATTAGCTTGTATCTCCAAAACTACACGTTGTATCTCGAAAAGAATTGTTGTGGCGTGTACGTCTTAACATGTAGCATCTAAGGAGAACCAAAAGGAGAATTTTCTTTCGTCAAAATTTTTCAGAAAATCACGTTTTAAGGAAATCCCGCATCGTGCGAAATTATCTTGTTTTTCCTAAACAACACGTTGTAAGTCGAAAAGCTTTCATGTTGCGTGTATGTCTAAGTGTGTAGCCTCAAAAGAGAAGGCACAGGACAGTTTTCTCTCGAAAGGATATGTAAGAATACCACTTCATAAGGAAATACAGTTTTGCAGAGTAAAGACATATACGTACGCATTGGAAACTCTTTACGAGAAGAAATAACGCATAGTACAAAATTAGCTTGTATCTCCAAAACTACATGTTGTATCTCGAAAAGAATTGTTGTGGCATGTACGTCTTAACATGTAGCATCTAAAGAGAACCAAAAGGAGAATTTTCTTTCGTCAAAATTTTTCAGAAAATCACGTTTTAAGGAAATCCCGCATCGTGCGAAATTATCTTGTTTTTCCTAAACAACACGTTGTAAGTCGAAAAGCTTTCATGTTGCGTGTATGTCTAAGTGTGTAGCCTCAAAAGAGAAGGCACAGGACAGTTTTCTCTCGAAAGGATATGTAAGAATACCACTTCATAAGGAAATACAGTTTTGCAGAGTAAACACATATACGTACGCATTGGAATCTCTTTACGAGAAGAAATAACGCATAGTACAAAATTAGCTTGTATCTCCAAAACTACATGTTGTATCTCGAAAAGAATTGTTGTGGCGTGTACGTCTTAACATGTAGCATCTAAAGAGAACCAAAAGGAGAATTTTCTTTCGTCAAAATTTTTCAGAAAATCACGTTTTAAGGAAATCCCGCATCGTGCGAAATTATCTTGTTTTTCCTAAACAACACGTTGTAAGTCGAAAAGCTTTCATGTTGCGTGTATGTCTAAGTGTGTAGCCTCAAAAGAGAAGGCACGGGACAGTTTTCTCTCGAAAGGATATGTAAGAATACCACTTCATAAGGAAATACAGTTTTGCAGAGTAAAGACATATACGTACGTATTGAAAACACTTTACGAGAAGAAACAACGCATCGTACAACATTAGCTTGTATCTCCAAAACTACACGTTGTAACTCGAAAAGAATTGTTGTGGCGTGTACGTCTGAACATGTAGCATCTAAAGAGAACCAAAAGGAGAATTTTCTTTCGTCAAAATTTTTCAGAAAATCACGATTTAAGGAAATCCCGCATCGTGCGAAATTATCTTGTTTTTCCTAAACAACACGTTGTAAGTCGAAAAGCTTTCATGTTGCGTGTATGTCTAAGTGTGTAGCCTCAAAAGAGAAGGCACAGGACAGTTTTCTCTCGAAAGGATATGTAAGAATACCACTTCATAAGGAAATACAGTTTTGCAGAGTAAAGACATATACGTACGCATTGGAAACTCTTTATGAGAAGAAATAACGCATAGTACAAAATTAGCTTGTATCTCCAAAACTACACGTTGTATCTCGAAAAGAATTGTTGTGGCGTGTACGTCTTAACATGTAGCATCTAAGGAGAACCAAAAGGAGAATTTTCTTTCGTCAAAATTTTTCAGAAAATCACGTTTTAAGGAAATCCCGCATCGTGCGAAATTATCTTGTTTTTCCTAAACAACACGTTGTAAGTCGAAAAGCTTTCATGTTGCGTGTATGTCTAAGTGTGTAGCTTCAAAAGAGAAGGCACAGGACAGTTTTCTCTCGAAAGGATATGTAAGAATACCACTTCATAAGGAAATACAGTTTTGCAGAGTAAAGACATATACTTACGCATTGGAAACTCTTTACGAGAAGAAATAACGCATAGTACAAAATTAGCTTGTATCTCCAAAACTACATGTTGTATCTCGAAAAGAATTGTTGTGGCCTGTACGTCTTAACATGTAGCATCTAAAGAGAACCAAAAGGAGAATTTTCTTTCGTCAAATTTTTTCAGAAAATCACGTTTTAAGGAAATCCCGCATCGTGCGAAATTATCTTGTTTTTCCTAAACAACACGTTGTAAGTCGAAAAGCTTTCATGTTGCGTGTATGTCTAAGTGTGTAGCCTCAAAAGAGAAGGCACAGGACAGTTTTCTCTCGAAAGGATATGTAAGAATACCACTTCATAAGGAAATACAGTTTTGCAGAGTAAACACATATACGTACGCATTGGAAACTCTTTACGAGAAGAAATAACGCATAGTACAAAATTAGCTTGTATCTCCAAAACTACATGTTGTATCTCGAAAAGAATTGTTGTGGCGTGTACGTCTTAACATGTAGCATCTAAAGAGAACCAAAAGGAGAATTTTCTTTCGTCAAAATTTTTCAGAAAATCACGTTTTAAGGAAATCCCGCATCGTGCGAAATTATCTTGTTTTTCCTAAACAACACGTTGTAAGTCGAAAAGCTTTCATGTTGCGTGTATGTCTAAGTGTGTAGCCTCAAAAGAGAAGGCACAGGACAGTTTTCTCTCGAAAGGATATGTAAGAATACCACTTCATAAGGAAATACAGTTTTGCAGAGTAAAGACATATACGTACGTATTGAAAACACTTTACGTGAAGAAACAACGCATCGTACAACATTAGCTTGTATCTCCAAAACTACACGTTGTAACTCGAAAAGAATTGTTGTGGCGTGTACGTCTGAACATGTAGCATCTAAAGAGAACCAAAAGGAGAATTTTCTTTCGTCAAAATTTTTCAGAAAATCACGATTTAAGGAAATCCCGCATCGTGCGAAATTATCTTGTTTTTCCTAAACAACACGTTGTAAGTCGAAAAGCTTTCATGTTGCGTGTATGTCTAAGTGTGTAGCCTCAAAAGAGAAGGCACAGGACAGTTTTCTCTCGAAAGAATATGTAAGAATACCACTTCATAAGGAAATACAGTTTTGCAGAGTAAAGACATATACGTACGTATTGGAAACTCTTTAGGAGAAGAAATAACGCATCGTACAAAATTAGCTTGTATCTCCAAAACTACACGTTGTAACTCGAAAAGAATTGTTGTGGCGTGTACGCCTTAACATGTAGAATCTAAAGAGAACCAAAAGGAGAATTTTCTTTCGTCAAAATTTTTCAGAAAATCACGTTTTAAGGAAATCCCGCATCGTGCGAAATTATCTTGTTTTTCCTAAACAACACGTTGTAAGTCGAAAAGCTTTCATGTTGCGTGTATGTCTAAGTGTGTAGCTTCAAAAGAGAAGGCACAGGTCAGTTTTCTCTCGAAAGGATATGTAAGAATACCACTTCATAAGGAAATACAGTTTTGCAGAGTAAAGACATATAGGTACGCATTGGAAACTCTTTATGAGAAGAAATAACGCATAGTACAAAATTAGCTTGTATCTCCAAAACTACACGTTGTATCTCGAAAAGAATTGTTGTGGCGTGTACGTCTTAACATGTAGCATCTAAGGAGAACCAAAAGGAGAATTTTCTTTCGTCAAAATTTTTCAGAAAATCACGTTTTAAGGAAATCCCGCATCGTGCGAAATTATCTTGTTTTTCCTAAACAACACGTTGTAAGTCGAAAAGCTTTCATGTTGCGTGTATGTCTAAGTGTGTAGCCTCAAAAGAGAAGGCACAGGACAGTTTTCTCTCGAAAGGATATGTAAGAATACCACTTCATAAGGAAATACAGTTTTGCAGAGTAAAGACATATACGTACGCATTGGAAACTCTTTACGAGAAGAAATAACGCATAGTACAAAATTAGCTTGTATCTCCAAAACTACATGTTGTATCTCGAAAACAATTGTTGTGGCGTGTACGTCTTAACATGTAGCATCTAAAGAGAACCAAAAGGAGAATTTTCTTTCGTCAAAATTTTTCAGAAAATCACGTTTTAAGGAAATCCCGCATCGTGCGAAATTATCTTGTTTTTCCTAAACAACACGTTGTAAGTCGAAAAGCTTTCATGTTGCGTGTATGTCTAAGTGTGTAGCCTCAAAAGAGAAGGCACAGGACAGTTTTCTCTCGAAAGGATATGTAAGAATACCACTTCATAAGGAAATACAGTTTTGCAGAGTAAACACATATACGTACGCATTGGAAACTCTTTACGAGAAGAAATAACGCATAGTACAAAATTAGCTTGTATCTCCAAAACTACATGTTGTATCTCGAAAAGAATTGTTGTGGCGTGTACGTCTTAACATGTAGCATCTAAAGAGAACCAAAAGGAGAATTTTCTTTCGTCAAAATTTTTCAGAAAATCACGTTTTAAGGAAATCCCGCATCGTGCGAAATTATCTTGTTTTTCCTAAACAACACGTTGTAAGTCGAAAAGCTTTCATGTTGCGTGTATGTCTAAGTGTGTAGCCTCAAAAGAGAAGGCACAGGACAGTTTTCTCTCGAAAGGATATGTAAGAATACCACTTCATAAGGAAATACAGTTTTGCAGAGTAAAGACATATACGTACGTATTGAAAACACTTTACGTGAAGAAACAACGCATCGTACAACATTAGCTTGTATCTCCAAAACTACACGTTGTAACTCGAAAAGAATTGTTGTGGCGTGTACGTCTGAACATGTAGCATCTAAAGAGAACCAAAAGGAGAATTTTCTTTCGTCAAAATTTTTCAGAAAATCACGTTTTAAGGAAATCCCGCATCGTGCGAAATTATCTTGTTTTTCCTAAACAACACGTTGTAAGTCGAAAAGCTTTCATGTTGCGTGTATGTCTAAGTGTGTAGCCTCAAAAGAGAAGGCACAGGACAGTTTTCTCTCGAAAGGATATGTAAGAATACCACTTCATAAGGAAATACAGTTTTGCAGAGTAAAGACATATACATACGCATTGGAAACTCTTTACGAGAAGAAATAACGCATAGTACAAAATTAGCTTGTATCTCCAAAACTACATGTTGTATCTCGAAAAGAATTGTTGTGGCGTGTACGTCTTAACATGTAGCATCTAAAGAGAACCAAAAGGAGAATTTTCTTTCGTCAAAATTTTTCAGAAAATCACGTTTTAAGGAAATCCCGCATCGTGCGAAATTATCTTGTTTTTCCTAAACAACACGTTGTAAGTCGAAAAGCTTTCATGTTGCGTGTATGTCTAAGTGTGTAGCCTCAAAAGAGAAGGCACAGGACAGTTTTCTCTCGAAAGGATATGTAAGAATACCACTTCATAAGGAAATACAGTTTTGCAGAGTAAAGACATATACGTACGTATTGAAAACACTTTATGAGAAGAAACAACGCATCGTACAACATTAGCTTGTATCTCCAAAACTACACGTTGTAACTCGAAAAGAATTGTTGTGGCGTGTACGTCTGAACATGTAGCATCTAAAGAGAACCAAAAGGAGAATTTTCTTTCGTCAAAATTTTTCAGAAAATCACGATTTAAGGAAATCCCGCATCGTGCGAAATTATCTTGTTTTTCCTAAACAACACGTTGTAAGTCGAAAAGCTTTCATGTTGCGTGTATGTCTAAGTGTGTAGCCTCAAAAGAGAAGGCACAGGACAGTTTTCTCTCGAAAGAATATGTAAGAATACCACTTCATAAGGAAATACAGTTTTGCAGAGTAAAGACATATACGTACGTATTGGAAACTCTTTAGGAGAAGAAATAACGCATCGTACAAAATTAGCTTGTATCTCCAAAACTACACGTTGTAACTCGAAAAGAATTGTTGTGGCGTGTACGCCTTAACATGTAGAATCTAAAGAGAACCAAAAGGAGAATTTTCTTTCGTCAAAATTTTTCAGAAAATCACGTTTTAAGGAAATCCCGCATCGTGTGAAATTATCTTGTTTTTCCTAAACAACACGTTGTAAGTCGAAAAGCTTTCATGTTGCGTGTATGTCTAAGTGTGTAGCTTCAAAAGAGAAGGCACAGGTCAGTTTTCTCTCGAAAGGATATGTAAGAATACCACTTCATAAGGAAATACAGTTTTGCAGAGTAAAGACATATAGGTACGCATTGGAAACTCTTTATGAGAAGAAATAACGCATAGTACAAAATTAGCTTGTATCTCCAAAACTACACGTTGTATCTCGAAAAGAATTGTTGTGGCGTGTACGTCTTAACATGTAGCATCTAAGGAGAACCAAAAGGAGAATTTTCTTTCGTCAAAATTTTTCAGAAAATCACGTTTTAAGGAAATCCCGCATCGTGCGAAATTATCTTGTTTTTCCTAAACAACACGTTGTAAGTCGAAAAGCTTTCATGTTGCGTGTATGTCTAAGTGTGTAGCCTCAAAAGAGAAGGCACAGGACAGTTTTCTCTCGAAAGGATATGTAAGAATACCACTTCATAAGGAAATACAGTTTTGCAGAGTAAAGACATATACGTACGCATTGGAAACTCTTTACGAGAAGAAATAACGCATAGTACAAAATTAGCTTGTATCTCCAAAACTACATGTTGTATCTCGAAAAGAATTGTTGTGGCGTGTACGTCTTAACATGTAGCATCTAAAGAGAACCAAAAGGAGAATTTTCTTTCGTCAAAATTTTTCAGAAAATCACGTTTTAAGGAAATCCCGCATCGTGCGAAATTATCTTGTTTTTCCTAAACAACACGTTGTAAGTCGAAAAGCTTTCATGTTGCGTGTATGTCTAAGTGTGTAGCCTCAAAAGAGAAGGCACAGGACAGTTTTCTCTCGAAAGGATATGTAAGAATACCACTTCATAAGGAAATACAGTTTTGCAGAGTAAACACATATACGTACGCATTGGAAACTCTTTACGAGAAGAAATAACGCATAGTACAAAATTAGCTTGTATCTCCAAAACTACATGTTGTATCTCGAAAAGAATTGTTGTGGCGTGTACGTCTTAACATGTAGCATCTAAAGAGAACCAAAAGGAGAATTTTCTTTCGTCAAAATTTTTCAGAAAATCACGTTTTAAGGAAATCCCGCATCGTGCGAAATTATCTTGTTTTTCCTAAACAACACGTTGTAAGTCGAAAAGCTTTCATGTTGCGTGTATGTCTAAGTGTGTAGCCTCAAAAGAGAAGGCACAGGACAGTTTTCTCTCGAAAGGATATGTAAGAATACCACTTCATAAGGAAATACAGTTTTGCAGAGTAAAGACATATACGTACGTATTGAAAACACTTTACGAGAAGAAACAACGCATCGTACAACATTAGCTTGTATCTCCAAAACTACACGTTGTAACTCGAAAAGAATTGTTGTGGCGTGTACGTCTGAACATGTAGCATCTAAAGAGAACCAAAAGGAGAATTTTCTTTCGTCAAAATTTTTCAGAAAATCACGATTTAAGGAAATCCCGCATCGTGCGAAATTATCTTGTTTTTCCTAAACAACACGTTGTAAGTCGAAAAGCTTTCATGTTGCGTGTATGTCTAAGTGTGTAGCCTCAAAAGAGAAGGCACAGGACAGTTTTCTCTCGAAAGAATATGTAAGAATACCACTTCATAAGGAAATACAGTTTTGCAGAGTAAAGACATATACGTACGTATTGGAAACTCTTTAGGAGAAGAAATAACGCATCGTACAAAATTAGCTTGTATCTCCAAAACTACACGTTGTAACTCGAAAAGAATTGTTGTGGCGTGTACGCCTTAACATGTAGAATCTAAAGAGAACCAAAAGGAGAATTTTCTTTCGTCAAAATTTTTCAGAAAATCACGTTTTAAGGAAATCCCGCATCGTGCGAAATTATCTTGTTTTTCCTAAACAACACGTTGTAAGTCGAAAAGCTTTCATGTTGCGTGTATGTCTAAGTGTGTAGCTTCAAAAGAGAAGGCACAGGTCAGTTTTCTCTCGAAAGGATATGTAAGAATACCACTTCATAAGGAAATACAGTTTTGCAGAGTAAAGACATATAGGTACGCATTGGAAACTCTTTATGAGAAGAAATAACGCATAGTACAAAATTAGCTTGTATCTCCAAAACTACACGTTGTATCTCGAAAAGAATTGTTGTGGCGTGTACGTCTTAACATGTAGCATCTAAGGAGAACCAAAAGGAGAATTTTCTTTCGTCAAAATTTTTCAGAAAATCACGTTTTAAGGAAATCCCGCATCGTGCGAAATTATCTTGTTTTTCCTAAACAACACGTTGTAAGTCGAAAAGCTTTCATGTTGCGTGTATGTGTAAGTGTGTAGCCTCAAAAGAGAAGGCACAGGACAGTTTTCTCTCGAAAGGATATGTAAGAATACCACTTCATAAGGAAATACAGTTTTGCAGAGTAAAGACATATACGTACGCATTGGAAACTCTTTACGAGAAGAAATAACGCATAGTACAAAATTAGCTTGTATCTCCAAAACTACATGTTGTATCTCGAAAAGAATTGTTGTGGCGTGTACGTCTTAACATGTAGCATCTAAAGAGAACCAAAAGGAGAATTTTCTTTCGTCAAAATTTTTCAGAAAATCACGTTTTAAGGAAATCCCGCATCGTGCGAAATTATCTTGTTTTTCCTAAACAACACGTTGTAAGTCGAAAAGCTTTCATGTTGCGTGTATGTCTAAGTGTGTAGCCTCAAAAGAGAAGGCACAGGACAGTTTTCTCTCGAAAGGATATGTAAGAATACCACTTCATAAGGAAATACAGTTTTGCAGAGTAAACACATATACGTACGCATTGGAAACTCTTTACGAGAAGAAATAACGCATAGTACAAAATTAGCTTGTATCTCCAAAACTACATGTTGTATCTCGAAAAGAATTGTTGTGGCGTGTACGTCTTAACATGTAGCATCTAAAGAGAACCAAAAGGAGAATTTTCTTTCGTCAAAATTTTTCAGAAAATCACGTTTTAAGGAAATCCCGCATCGTGCGAAATTATCTTGTTTTTCCTAAACAACACGTTGTAAGTCGAAAAGCTTTCATGTTGCGTGTATGTCTAAGTGTGTAGCCTCAAAAGAGAAGGCACAGGACAGTTTTCTCTCGAAAGGATATGTAAGAATACCACTTCATAAGGAAATACAGTTTTGCAGAGTAAAGACATATACGTACGTATTGAAAACACTTTACGAGAAGAAACAACGCATCGTACAACATTAGCTTGTATCTCCAAAACTACACGTTGTAACTCGAAAAGAATTGTTGTGGCGTGTACGTCTGAACATGTAGCATCTAAAGAGAACCCAAAGGAGAATTTTCTTTCGTCAAAATTTTTCAGAAAATCACGATTTAAGGAAATCCCGCATCGTGCGAAATTATCTTGTTTTTCCTAAACAACACGTTGTAAGTCGAAAAGCTTTCATGTTGCGTGTATGTCTAAGTGTGTAGCCTCAAAAGAGAAGGCACAGGACAGTTTTCTCTCGAAAGAATATGTAAGAATACCACTTCATAAGGAAATACAGTTTTGCAGAGTAAAGACATATACGTACGTATTGGAAACTCTTTAGGAGAAGAAATAACGCATCGTACAAAATTAGCTTGTATCTCCAAAACTACACGTTGTAACTCGAAAAGAATTGTTGTGGCGTGTACGCCTTAACCTGTAGAATCTAAAGAGAACCAAAAGGAGAATTTTCTTTCGTCAAAATTTTTCAGAAAATCACGTTTTAAGGAAATCCCGCATCGTGCGAAATTATCTTGTTTTTCCTAAACAACACGTTGTAAGTCGAAAAGCTTTCATGTTGCGTGTATGTCTAAGTGTGTAGCTTCAAAAGAGAAGGCACAGGTCAGTTTTCTCTCGAAAGGATATGTAAGAATACCACTTCATAAGGAAATACAGTTTTGCAGAGTAAAGACATATAGGTACGCATTGGAAACTCTTTATGAGAAGAAATAACGCATAGTACAAAATTAGCTTGTATCTCCAAAACTACACGTTGTATCTCGAAAAGAATTGTTGTGGCGTGTACGTCTTAACATGTAGCATCTAAGGAGAACCAAAAGGAGAATTTTCTTTCGTCAAAATTTTTCAGAAAATCACGTTTTAAGGAAATCCCGCATCGTGCGAAATTATCTTGTTTTTCCTAAACAACACGTTGTAAGTCGAAAAGCTTTCATGTTGCGTGTATGTCTAAGTGTGTAGCCTCAAAAGAGAAGGCACAGGACAGTTTTCTCTCGAAAGAATATGTAAGAATACCACTTCATAAGGAAATACAGTTTTGCAGAGTAAAGACATATACGTACGTATTGGAAACTCTTTAGGAGAAGAAATAACGCATCGTACAAAATTAGCTTGTATATCCAAAACTACACGTTGTAACTCGAAAAGAATTGTTGTGGCGTGTACGCCTTAACATGTAGAATCTAAAGAGAACCAAAAGGAGAATTTTCTTTCGTCAAAATTTTTCAGAAAATCACATTTTAAGGAAATCCCGCATCGTGCGAAATTATCTTGTTTTTCCTAAACAACACGTTGTAAGTCGAAAAGCTTTCATGTTGCGTGTATGTCTAAGTGTGTAGCTTCAAAAGAGAAGGCACAGGTCAGTTTTCTCTCGAAAGGATATGTAAGAATACCACTTCATAAGGAAATACAGTTTTGCAGAGTAAAGACATATATGTACGCATTGGAAACTCTTTACGAGAAGAAATAACGCATAGTACAAAATTAGCTTATATCTCCAAAACTACACGTTGTATCTCGAAAAGAATTGTTGTGGCGTGTACGTCTTAACATGTAGCATCTAAAGAGAACCAAAAGGAGAATTTTCTTATTCAAAATTTTTCAGAAAATCACGTTTTAAGGAAATCCCGCATCGTGCGAAATTATCTTGTTTTTCCTAAACAACACGTTGTAAGTCGAAAAGCTTTCATGTTGCGTGTATGTCTACGTGTGTAGCCTCAAAAGAGAAGGCACAGGACAGTTTTCTCTCGAAAGGATATGTAAGAATACCACTTCATAAGGAAATACAGTTTTGCAGAGTAAAGACATATACGTACGCATTGGAAACTCTTTACGAGAAGAAATAACGCATAGTACAAAATTAGCTTGTATCTCCAAAACTACACGTTGTATCTCGAAAAGAATTGTTGTGGCGTGTACGTCTTAACATGTAGCATCTAAAGAGAACCAAAAGGAGAATTTTCTTTCGTCAAAATTTTTCAGAAAATCACGTTTTAAGGAAATCCCGCATCGTGCGAAATTATCTTGTTTTTCCTAAACAACACGTTGTAAGTCGAAAAGCTTTCATGTTGCGTGTATGTCTAAGTGTGTAGCCTCAAAAGAGAAGGCACAGGACAGTTTTCTCTCGAAAGGATATGTAAGAATACCACTTCATAAGGAAATACAGTTTTGCAGAGTAAAGACCTATATGTACGTATTGAAAACACTTTACGAGAAGAAACAACGCATCGTACAACATTAGCTTGTATCTCCAAAACTACACGTTGTAACTCGAAAAGAATTGTTGTGTCGTGTACGTCTGAACATGTAGCATCTAAAGAGAACCAAAAGGAGAATTTTCTTTCGTCAAAATTTTTCAGAAAATCACGATTTAAGGAAAGCCCGCATCGTGCGAAATTATCTTGTTTTTCCTAAACAACACGTTGTAAGTCGAAAAGCTTTCATGTTGCGTGTATGTCTAAGTGTGTAGCCTCAAAAGAGAAGGCACAGGACAGTTTTCTCTCGAAAGGATATGTAAGAATACCACTTCATAAGGAAATACAGTTTTGCAGAGTAAAGACATATACGTACGTATTGGAAACTCTTTAGGAGAAGAAATAATGCATCGTACAAAATTAGCTTGTATCTCCAAAACTACACGTTGTAACTCGAAAAGAATTGTTGTGGCGTGTACGCCTTAACATGTAGAATCTAAAGAAAACCAAAAGGAGAATTTTCTTTCGTCAAAATTTTTCAGAAAATCACGTTTTAAGGAAATCCCGCATCGTGCGAAATTATCTTGTTTTTCCTAAACAACACGTTGTAAGTCGAAAAGCTTTCATGTTGCGTGTATGTCTAAGTGTGTAGCCTCAAAAGAGAAGGCACAGGAGAGTTTTCTCTCGAAAGCATATGTAAGAATACCACTTCATAAGGAAATACAGTTTTGCAGAGTAAAGACATATACGTACGCATTGGAAACTCTTTACGAGAAGAAATAACGCATAGTACAAAATTAGCTTGTATCTCCAAAACTACACGTTGTATCTCGAAAAGAATTGTTGTGGCGTGTACGTCTTAACATGTAGCATCTAAAGAGAACCAAAAGGAGAATTTTCTTTCGTCAAAATTTTTCAGAAAATCACGATTTAAGGAAATCCCGCATCGTGCGAAATTATCTTGTTTTTCCTAAACAACACGTTGTAAGTCGAAAAGCTTTCATGTTGCGTGTATGTCTAAGTGTGTAGCCTCAAAAGAGAAGGCACAGGACAGTTTTCTCTCGAAAGGATATGTAAGAATACCACTTCATAAGGAAATACAGTTTTGCAGAGTAAAGACATATACGTACGCATTGGAAACTCTTTACGAGAAGAAATAACGCATAGTACAAAATTAGCTTGTATCTCCAAAACTACATGTTGTATCTCGAAAAGAATTGTTGTGGCGTGTACGTCTTAACATGTAGCATCTAAAGAGAACCAAAAGGAGAATTTTCTTTCGTCAAAATTTTTCAGAAAATCACGTTTTAAGGAAATCCCGCATCGTGCGAAATTATCTTGTTTTTCCTAAACAACACGTTGTAAGTCGAAAAGCTTTCATGTTGCGTGTATGTCTAAGTGTGTAGCCTCAAAAGAGAAGGCACAGGACAGTTTTCTCTCGAAAGGATATGTAAGAATACCACTTCATAAGGAAATACAGTTTTGCAGAGTAAAGACATATACGTACGCATTGGAAACTCTTTACGAGAAGAAATAACGCATAGTACAAAATTAGCTTGTATCTCCAAAACTACATGTTGTATCTCGAAAAGAATTGTTGTGGCGTGTACGTCTTAACATGTAGCATCTAAAGAGAACCAAAAGAAGAATTTTCTTTCGTCAAAATTTTTCAGAAAATCACGTTTTAAGGAAATCCCGCATCGTGCGAAATTATCTTGTTTTTCCTAAACAACACGTTGTAAGTCGAAAAGCTTTCATGTTGCGTGTATGTCTAAGTGTGTAGCCTCAAAAGAGAAGGCACAGGACAGTTTTCTCTCGAAAGGATATGTAAGAATACCACTTCATAAGGAAATACAGTTTTGCAGAGTAAAGACATATACGTACGTATTGAAACCACTTTACGAGAAGAAACAACGCATCGTACAACATTAGCTTGTATCTCCAAAACTACACGTTGTAACTCGAAAAGAATTGTTGTGGCGTGTACGTCTGAACATGTAGCATCTAAAGAGAACCAAAAGGAGAATTTTCTTTCGTCAAAATTTTTCAGAAAATCACGATTTAAGGAAATCCCGCATCGTGCGAAATTATCTTGTTTTTCCTAAACAACACGTTGTAAGTCGAAAAGCTTTCATGTTGCGTGTATGTCTAAGTGTGTAGCCTCAAAAGAGAAGGCACAGGACAGTTTTCTCTCGAAAGAATATGTAAGAATACCACTTCATAAGGAAATACAGTTTTGCAGATTAAAGACATATACGTACGTATTGGAAACTCTTTAGGAGAAGAAATAACGCATCGTACAAAATTAGCTTGTATCTCCAAAACTACACGTTGTAACTCGAAAAGAATTGTTGTGGCGTGTACGCCTTAACCTGTAGAATCTAAAGAGAACCAAAAGGAGAATTTTCTTATTCAAAATTTTTCAGAAAATCACGTTTTAAGGAAATCCCGCATCGTGCGAAATTATCTTGTTTTTCCTAAACAACACGTTGTAAGTCGAAAAGCTTTCATGTTGCGTGTATGTCTAAGTGTGTAGCCTCAAAAGAGAAGGCACAGGACAGTTTTCTCTCGAAAGGATATGTAAGAATACCACTTCATAAGGAAATACAGTTTTGCAGAGTAAAGACATATACGTACGCATTGGAAACTCTTTACGAGAAGAAATAACGCATAGTACAAAATTAGCTTGTATCTCCAAAACTACACGTTGTATCTCGAAAAGAATTGTTGTGGCGTGTACGTCTTAACATGTAGCATCTAAAGAGAACCAAAAGGAGAATTTTCTTTCGTCAAAATTTTTCAGAAAATCACGTTTTAAGGAAATCCCGCATCGTGCGAAATTATCTTGTTTTTCCTAAACAACACGTTGTAAGTCGAAAAGCTTTCATGTTGCGTGTATGTCTAAGTGTGTAGCCTCAAAAGAGAAGGCACAGGACAGTTTTCTCTCGAAAGGATATGTAAGAATACCACTTCATAAGGAAATACAGTTTTGCAGAGTAAAGACATATACGTACGCATTGGAAACTCTTTACGAGAAGAAACAACGCATAGTACAAAATTAGCTTGTATCTCCAAAACTACATGTTGTATCTCGAAAAGAATTGTTGTGGCGTGTACGTCTTAACATGTAGCATCTAAAGAGAACCAAAAGGAGAATTTTCTTTCGTCAAAATTTTTCAGAAAATCACGTTTTAAGGAAATCCCGCATCGTGCGAAATTATCTTGTTTTTCCTAAACAACACGTTGTAAGTCGAAAAGCTTTCATGTTGCGTGTATGTCTAAGTGTGCAGCCTCAAAAGAGAAGGCACAGGACAGTTTTCTCTCGAAAGGATATGTAAGAATACCACTTCATAAGGAAATACAGTTTTGCAGAGTAAAGACATATACGTACGCATTGGAAACTCTTTACGAGAAGAAATAACGCATAGTACAAAATTAGCTTGTATCTCCAAAACTACATGTTGTATCTCGAAAAGAATTGTTGTGGCCTGTACGTCTTAACATGTAGCATCTAAAGAGAACCAAAAGGAGAATTTTCTTTCGTCAAATTTTTTCAGAAAATCACGTTTTAAGGAAATCCCGCATCGTGCGAAATTATCTTGTTTTTCCCAAACAACACGTTGTAAGTCGAAAAGCTTTCATGTTGCGTGTATGTCTAAGTGTGTAGCCTCAAAAGAGAAGGCACAGGACAGTTTTCTCTCGAAAGGATATGTAAGAATACCACTTCATAAGGAAATACAGTTTTGCAGAGTAAAGACATATACGTACGCATTGGAAACTCTTTACGAGAAGAAATAACGCATAGTACAAAATTAGCTTGTATCTCCAAAACTACACGTTGTATCTCGAAAAGAATTGTTGTGGCGTGTACGTCTTAACATGTAGCATCTAAAGAGAACCAAAAGGAGAATTTTCTTTCGTCAAAATTTTTCAGAAAATCACGTTTTAAGGAAATCCCGCATCGTGCGAAATTATCTTGTTTTTCCTAAACAACATGTTGTAAGTCGAAAAGCTTTCATGTTGCGTGTATGTCTAAGTGTGTAGCCTCAAAAGAGAAGGCACAGGACAGTTTTCTCTCGAAAGGATATGTAAGAATACCACTTCATAAGGAAATACAGTTTTGCAGAGTGAAGACATATACGTACGCATTGGAAACTCTTTACGAGAAGAAATAACGCATAGTACAAAATTAGCTTGTATCTCCAAAACTACACGTTGTATCTCGAAAAGAATTGTTGTGGCGTGTACGTCTTAACATGTAGCATCTAAAGAGAACCAAAAGGAGAATTTTCTTATTCAAAATTTTTCAGAAAATCACGTTTTAAGGAAATCCCGCATCGTGCGAAATTATCTTGTTTTTCCTAAACAACACGTTGTAAGTCGAAAAGCTTTCATGTTGCGTGTATGTCTACGTGTGTAGCCTCAAAAGAGAAGGCACAGGACAGTTTTCTCTCGAAAGGATATGTAAGAATACCACTTCATAAGGAAATACAGTTTTGCAGAGTAAAGACATATACGTACGCATTGGAAACTCTTTACGAGAAGAAATAACGCATAGTACAAAATTAGCTTGTATCTCCAAAACTACACGTTGTATCTCGAAAAGAATTGTTGTGGCGTGTACGTCTTAACATGTAGCATCTAAAGAGAACCAAAAGGAGAATTTTCTTTCGTCAAAATTTTTCAGAAAATCACGTTTTAAGGAAATCCCGCATCGTGCGAAATTATCTTGTTTTTCCTAAACAACACGTTGTAAGTCGAAAAGCTTTCATGTTGCGTGTATGTCTAAGTGTGTAGCCTCAAAAGAGAAGGCACAGGACAGTTTTCTCTCGAAAGGATATGTAAGAATACCACTTCATAAGGAAATACAGTTTTGCAGAGTAAAGACCTATATGTACGTATTGAAAACACTTTACGAGAAGAAACAACGCATCGTACAACATTAGCTTGTATCTCCAAAACTACACGTTGTAACTCGAAAAGAATTGTTGTGTCGTGTACGTCTGAACATGTAGCATCTAAAGAGAACCAAAAGGAGAATTTTCTTTCGTCAAAATTTTTCAGAAAATCACGATTTAAGGAAATCCCGCATCGTGCGAAATTATCTTGTTTTTCCTAAACAACACGTTGTAAGTCGAAAAGCTTTCATGTTGCGTGTATGTCTAAGTGTGTAGCCTCAAAAGAGAAGGCACAGGACAGTTTTCTCTCGAAAGGATATGTAAGAATACCACTTCATAAGGAAATACAGTTTTGCAGAGTAAAGACATATACGTACGTATTGGAAACTCTTTAGGAGAAGAAATAATGCATCGTACAAAATTAGCTTGTATCTCCAAAACTACACGTTGTAACTCGAAAAGAATTGTTGTGGCGTGTACGCCTTAACATGTAGAATCTAAAGAAAACCAAAAGGAGAATTTTCTTTCGTCAAAATTTTTCAGAAAATCACGTTTTAAGGAAATCCCGCATCGTGCGAAATTATCTTGTTTTTCCTAAACAACACGTTGTAAGTCGAAAAGCTTTCATGTTGCGTGTATGTCTAAGTGTGTAGCCTCAAAAGAGAAGGCACAGGAGAGTTTTCTCTCGAAAGCATATGTAAGAATACCACTTCATAAGGAAATACAGTTTTGCAGAGTAAAGACATATACGTACGCATTGGAAACTCTTTACGAGAAGAAATAACGCATAGTACAAAATTAGCTTGTATCTCCAAAACTACACGTTGTATCTCGAAAAGAATTGTTGTGGCGTGTACGTCTTAACATGTAGCATCTAAAGAGAACCAAAAGGAGAATTTTCTTTCGTCAAAATTTTTCAGAAAATCACGATTTAAGGAAATCCCGCATCGTGCGAAATTATCTTGTTTTTCCTAAACAACACGTTGTAAGTCGAAAAGCTTTCATGTTGCGTGTATGTCTAAGTGTGTAGCCTCAAAAGAGAAGGCACAGGACAGTTTTCTCTCGAAAGGATATGTAAGAATACCACTTCATAAGGAAATACAGTTTTGCAGAGTAAAGACATATACGTACGCATTGGAAACTCTTTATGAGAAGAAATAACGCATAGTACAAAATTAGCTTGTATCTCCAAAACTACATGTTGTATCTCGAAAAGAATTGTTGTGGCGTGTACGTCTTAACATGTAGCATCTAAAGAGAACCAAAAGGAGAATTTTCTTTCGTCAAAATTTTTCAGAAAATCACGTTTTAAGGAAATCCCGCATCGTGCGAAATTATCTTGTTTTTCCTAAACAACACGTTGTAAGTCGAAAAGCTTTCATGTTGCGTGTATGTCTAAGTGTGTAGCCTCAAAAGAGAAGGCACAGGACAGTTTTCTCTCGAAAGGATATGTAAGAATACCACTTCATAAGGAAATACAGTTTTGCAGAGTAAAGACATATACGTACGCATTGGAAACTCTTTACGAGAAGAAATAACGCATAGTACAAAATTAGCTTGTATCTCCAAAACTACATGTTGTATCTCGAAAAGAATTGTTGTGGCGTGTACGTCTTAACATGTAGCATCTAAAGAGAACCAAAAGAAGAATTTTCTTTCGTCAAAATTTTTCAGAAAATCACGTTTTAAGGAAATCCCGCATCGTGCGAAATTATCTTGTTTTTCCTAAACAACACGTTGTAAGTCGAAAAGCTTTCATGTTGCGTGTATGTCTAAGTGTGTAGCCTCAAAAGAGAAGGCACAGGACAGTTTTCTCTCGAAAGGATATGTAAGAATACCACTTCATAAGGAAATACAGTTTTGCAGAGTAAAGACATATACGTACGTATTGAAACCACTTTACGAGAAGAAACAACGCATCGTACAACATTAGCTTGTATCTCCAAAACTACACGTTGTAACTCGAAAAGAATTGTTGTGGCGTGTACGTCTGAACATGTAGCATCTAAAGAGAACCAAAAGGAGAATTTTCTTTCGTCAAAATTTTTCAGAAAATCACGATTTAAGGAAATCCCGCATCGTGCGAAATTATCTTGTTTTTCCTAAACAACACGTTGTAAGTCGAAAAGCTTTCATGTTGCGTGTATGTCTAAGTGTGTAGCCTCAAAAGAGAAGGCACAGGACAGTTTTCTCTCGAAAGAATATGTAAGAATACCACTTCATAAGGAAATACAGTTTTGCAGATTAAAGACATATACGTACGTATTGGAAACTCTTTAGGAGAAGAAATAACGCATCGTACAAAATTAGCTTGTATCTCCAAAACTACACGTTGTAACTCGAAAAGAATTGTTGTGGCGTGTACGTCTTAACATGTAGCATCTAAAGAGAACCAAAAGGAGAATTTTCTTATTCAAAATTTTTCAGAAAATCACGTTTTAAGGAAATCCCGCATCGTGCGAAATTATCTTGTTTTTCCTAAACAACACGTTGTAAGTCGAAAAGCTTTCATGTTGCGTGTATGTCTAAGTGTGTAGCCTCAAAAGAGAAGGCACAGGACAGTTTTCTCTCGAAAGGATATGTAAGAATACCACTTCATAAGGAAATACAGTTTTGCAGAGTAAAGACATATACGTACGCATTGGAAACTCTTTACGAGAAGAAATAACGCATAGTACAAAATTAGCTTGTATCTCCAAAACTACACGTTGTATCTCGAAAAGAATTGTTGTGGCGTGTACGTCTTAACATGTAGCATCTAAAGAGAACCAAAAGGAGAATTTTCTTTCGTCAAAATTTTTCAGAAAATCACGTTTTAAGGAAATCCCGCATCGTGCGAAATTATCTTGTTTTTCCTAAACAACACGTTGTAAGTCGAAAAGCTTTCATGTTGCGTGTATGTCTAAGTGTGTAGCCTCAAAAGAGAAGGCACAGGACAGTTTTCTCTCGAAAGGATATGTAAGAATACCACTTCATAAGGAAATACAGTTTTGCAGAGTAAAGACATATACGTACGCATTGGAAACTCTTTACGAGAAGAAACAACGCATAGTACAAAATTAGCTTGTATCTCCAAAACTACATGTTGTATCTCGAAAAGAATTGTTGTGGCGTGTACGTCTTAACATGTAGCATCTAAAGAGAACCAAAAGGAGAATTTTCTTTCGTCAAAATTTTTCAGAAAATCACGTTTTAAGGAAATCCCGCATCGTGCGAAATTATCTTGTTTTTCCTAAACAACACGTTGTAAGTCGAAAAGCTTTCATGTTGCGTGTATGTCTAAGTGTGCAGCCTCAAAAGAGAAGGCACAGGACAGTTTTCTCTCGAAAGGATATGTAAGAATACCACTTCATAAGGAAATACAGTTTTGCAGAGTAAAGACATATACGTACGCATTGGAAACTCTTTACGAGAAGAAATAACGCATAGTACAAAATTAGCTTGTATCTCCAAAACTACATGTTGTATCTCGAAAAGAATTGTTGTGGCCTGTACGTCTTAACATGTAGCATCTAAAGAGAACCAAAAGGAGAATTTTCTTTCGTCAAATTTTTTCAGAAAATCACGTTTTAAGGAAATCCCGCATCGTGCGAAATTATCTTGTTTTTCCCAAACAACACGTTGTAAGTCGAAAAGCTTTCATGTTGCGTGTATGTCTAAGTGTGTAGCCTCAAAAGAGAAGGCACAGGACAGTTTTCTCTCGAAAGGATATGTAAGAATACCACTTCATAAGGAAATACAGTTTTGCAGAGTAAAGACATATACGTACGCATTGGAAACTCTTTACGAGAAGAAATAACGCATAGTACAAAATTAGCTTGTATCTCCAAAACTACACGTTGTATCTCGAAAAGAATTGTTGTGGCGTGTACGTCTTAACATGTAGCATCTAAAGAGAACCAAAAGGAGAATTTTCTTTCGTCAAAATTTTTCAGAAAATCACGTTTTAAGGAAATCCCGCATCGTGCGAAATTATCTTGTTTTTCCTAAACAACATGTTGTAAGTCGAAAAGCTTTCATGTTGCGTGTATGTCTAAGTGTGTAGCCTCAAAAGAGAAGGCACAGGACAGTTTTCTCTCGAAAGGATATGTAAGAATACCACTTCATAAGGAAATACAGTTTTGCAGAGTGAAGACATATACGTACGCATTGGAAACTCTTTACGAGAAGAAATAACGCATAGTACAAAATTAGCTTGTATCTCCAAAACTACACGTTGTATCTCGAAAAGAATTGTTGTGGCGTGTACGTCTTAACATGTAGCATCTAAAGAGAACCAAAAGGAGAATTTTCTTATTCAAAATTTTTCAGAAAATCACGTTTTAAGGAAATCCCGCATCGTGCGAAATTATCTTGTTTTTCCTAAACAACACGTTGTAAGTCGAAAAGCTTTCATGTTGCGTGTATGTCTAAGTGTGTAGCCTCAAAAGAGAAGGCACAGGACAGTTTTCTCTCGAAAGGATATGTAAGAATACCACTTCATAAGGAAATACAGTTTTGCAGAGTAAAGACATATACGTACGCATTGGAAACTCTTTACGAGAAGAAATAACGCATAGTACAAAATTAGCTTGTATCTCCAAAACTACACGTTGTATCTCGAAAAGAATTGTTGTGGCGTGTACGTCTTAACATGTAGCATCTAAAGAGAACCAAAAGGAGAATTTTCTTTCGTCAAAATTTTTCAGAAAATCACGTTTTAAGGAAATCCCGCATCGTGCGAAATTATCTTGTTTTTCCTAAACAACACGTTGTAAGTCGAAAAGCTTTCATGTTGCGTGTATGTCTAAGTGTGTAGCCTCAAAAGAGAAGGCACAGGACAGTTTTCTCTCGAAAGGATATGTAAGAATACCACTTCATAAGGAAATACAGTTTTGCAGAGTAAAGACATATACGTACGCATTGGAAACTCTTTACGAGAAGAAACAACGCATAGTACAAAATTAGCTTGTATCTCCAAAACTACATGTTGTATCTCGAAAAGAATTGTTGTGGCGTGTACGTCTTAACATGTAGCATCTAAAGAGAACCAAAAGGAGAATTTTCTTTCGTCAAAATTTTTCAGAAAATCACGTTTTAAGGAAATCCCGCATCGTGCGAAATTATCTTGTTTTTCCTAAACAACACGTTGTAAGTCGAAAAGCTTTCATGTTGCGTGTATGTCTAAGTGTGCAGCCTCAAAAGAGAAGGCACAGGACAGTTTTCTCTCGAAAGGATATGTAAGAATACCACTTCATAAGGAAATACAGTTTTGCAGAGTAAAGACATATACGTACGCATTGGAAACTCTTTACGAGAAGAAATAACGCATAGTACAAAATTAGCTTGTATCTCCAAAACTACATGTTGTATCTCGAAAAGAATTGTTGTGGCCTGTACGTCTTAACATGTAGCATCTAAAGAGAACCAAAAGGAGAATTTTCTTTCGTCAAATTTTTTCAGAAAATCACGTTTTAAGGAAATCCCGCATCGTGCGAAATTATCTTGTTTTTCCCAAACAACACGTTGTAAGTCGAAAAGCTTTCATGTTGCGTGTATGTCTAAGTGTGTAGCCTCAAAAGAGAAGGCACAGGACAGTTTTCTCTCGAAAGGATATGTAAGAATACCACTTCATAAGGAAATACAGTTTTGCAGAGTAAAGACATATACGTACGCATTGGAAACTCTTTACGAGAAGAAATAACGCATAGTACAAAATTAGCTTGTATCTCCAAAACTACACGTTGTATCTCGAAAAGAATTGTTGTGGCGTGTACGTCTTAACATGTAGCATCTAAAGAGAACCAAAAGGAGAATTTTCTTTCGTCAAAATTTTTCAGAAAATCACGTTTTAAGGAAATCCCGCATCGTGCGAAATTATCTTGTTTTTCCTAAACAACATGTTGTAAGTCGAAAAGCTTTCATGTTGCGTGTATGTCTAAGTGTGTAGCCTCAAAAGAGAAGGCACAGGACAGTTTTCTCTCGAAAGGATATGTAAGAATACCACTTCATAAGGAAATACAGTTTTGCAGAGTGAAGACATATACGTACGCATTGGAAACTCTTTACGAGAAGAAATAACGCATAGTACAAAATTAGCTTGTATCTCCAAAACTACACGTTGTATCTCGAAAAGAATTGTTGTGGCGTGTACGTCTTAACATGTAGCATCTAAAGAGTACCAAAAGGAGAATTTTCTTATTCAAAATTTTTCAGAAAATCACGTTTTAAGGAAATCCCGCATCGTGCGAAATTATCTTGTTTTTCCTAAACAACACGTTGTAAGTCGAAAAGCTTTCATGTTGCGTGTATGTCTACGTGTGTAGCCTCAAAAGAGAAGGCACAGGACAGTTTTCTCTCGAAAGGATATGTAAGAATACCACTTCATAAGGAAATACAGTTTTGCAGAGTAAAGACATATACGTACGCATTGGAAACTCTTTACGAGAAGAAATAACGCATAGTACAAAATTAGCTTGTATCTCCAAAACTACACGTTGTATCTCGAAAAGAATTGTTGTGGCGTGTACGTCTTAACATGTAGCATCTAAAGAGAACCAAAAGGAGAATTTTCTTTCGTCAAAATTTTTCAGAAAATCACGTTTTAAGGAAATCCCGCATCGTGCGAAATTATCTTGTTTTTCCTAAACAACACGTTGTAAGTCGAAAAGCTTTCATGTTGCGTGTATGTCTAAGTGTGTAGCCTCAAAAGAGAAGGCACAGGACAGTTTTCTCTCGAAAGGATATGTAAGAATACCACTTCATAAGGAAATACAGTTTTGCAGAGTAAAGACATATACGTACGCATTGGAAACTCTTTACGAGAAGAAATAACGCATAGTACAAAATTAGCTTGTATCTCCAAAACTACACGTTGTATCTCGAAAAGAATTGTTGTGGCGTGTACGTCTTAACATGTAGCATCTAAAGAGAACGAAAAGGAGAATTTTCTTTCGTCAAAATTTTTCAGAAAATCACGTTTTAAGGAAATCCCGCATCGTGCGAAATATCTTGTTTTTCCTAAACAACACGTTGTAAGTCGAAAAGCTTTCATGTTGCGTGTATGTCTAAGTGTGTAGCCTCAAAAGAGAAGGCACAGGACAGTTTTCTCTCGAAAGGATATGTAAGAATACCACTTCATAAGGAAATACAGTTTTGCAGAGTAAAGACATATACGTACGCATTGGAAACTCTTTACGAGAAGAAATAACGCATAGTACAAAATTAGCTTGTATCTCCAAAACTACACGTTGTATCTCGAAAAGAATTGTTGTGGCGTGTACGTCTTAACATGTAGCATCTAAAGAGAACCAAAAGGAGAATTTTCTTTCGTCAAAATTTTTCAGAAAATCACGTTTTAAGGAAATCCCGCATCGTGCGAAATTATCTTGTTTTTCCTAAACAACACGTTGTAAGTCGAAAAGCTTTCATGTTGCGTGTATGTCTAAGTGTGTAGCCTCAAAAGAGAAGGCACAGGACAGTTTTCTCTCGAAAGGATATGTAAGAATACCACTTCATAAGGAAATACAGTTTTGCAGAGTAAAGACATATACGTACGCATTGGAAACTCTTTACGAGAAGAAATAACGCATAGTACAAAATTAGCTTGTATCTCCAAAACTACACGTTGTATCTCGAAAAGAATTGTTGTGGCGTGTACGTCTTAACATGTAGCATCTAAAGAGAACCAAAAGGAGAATTTTCTTTCGTCAAAATTTTTCAGAAAATCACGTTTTAAGGAAATCCCGCATCGTGCGAAATTATCTTGTTTTTCCTAAACAACACGTTGTAAGTCGAAAAGCTTTCATGTTGCGTGTATGTCTAAGTGTGTAGCCTCAAAGGAGAAGGCACAGGACAATTTTCTCTCGAAAGGATATGTAAGAATACCACTTCATAAGGAAATACAGTTTTGCAGAGTAAAGACATATACGTACGCATTGGAAACTCTTTACGAGAAGAAATAACGCATAGTACAAAATTAGCTTGTATCTCCAAAACTACATGTTGTATCTCGAAAAGAATTGTTGTGGCGTGTACGTCTTAAGATGTAGCATCTAAAGAGAACCAAAAGGAGAATTTTCTTTCGTCAAAATTTTTCAGAAAATCACGTTTTAAGGAAATCCCGCATCGTGCGAAATTATCTTGTTTTTCCTAAACAACACGTTGTAAGTCGAAAAGCTTTCATGTTGCGTGTATGTCTAAGTGTGTAGCCTCAAAAGAGAAGGCACAGGACAGTTTTCTCTCGAAAGGATATGTAAGAATACCACTTCATAAGGAAATACAGTTTTGCAGAGTAAAGACATATACGTACGTATTGAAAACACTTTACGAGAAGAAACAACGCATCGTACAACATTAGCTTGTATCTCCAAAACTACACGTTGTAACTCGAAAAGAATTGTTGTGGCATGTACGTCTGAACATGTAGCATCTAAAGAGAACCAAAAGGAGAATTTTCTTTTGTCAAAATTTTTCAGAAAATCACGATTTAAGGAAATCCTGCATCGTGCGAAATTATCTTGTTTTTCCTAAACAACACGTTGTAAGTCGAAAAGCTTTCATGTTGCGTGTATGTCTAAGTGTGTAGCCTCAAAAGAGAAGGCACAGGACAGTTTTCTCTCGAAAGAATATGTAAGAATACCACTTCATAAGGAAATACAGTTTTGCAGAGTAAAGACATATACGTACGTATTGGAAACTCTTTAGGAGAAGAAATAACGCATCGTACAAAATTAGCTTGTATCTCCAAAACTACACGTTGTAACTCGAAAAGAATTGTTGTGGCGTGTATGCCTTAACATGTAGAACCTAAAGAGAACCAAAAGGTGAATTTTCTTTCGTCAAAATTTTTCAGAAAATCACGTTTTAAGGAAATCCCGCATCGTGCGAAATTATCTTGTTTTTCCTAAACAATACGTTGTAAGTCGAAAAGCTTTCATGTTGCGTGTATGTCTAAGTGTGTAGCCTCAAAAGAGAAGGCACAGGACAGTTTTCTCTCGAAAGGATATGTAAGAATACCACTTCATAAGGAAATACAGTTTTGCAGAGTAAAGACATATACGTACTCATTGGAAACTCTTTACGAGAAGAAATAACGCATAGTACAAAATTAGCTTGTATCTCCAAAACTACATGTTGTATCTCGAAAAGAATTGTTGTGGCCTGTACGTCTTAACATGTAGCATCTAAAGAGAACCAAAAGGAGAATTTTCTTTCGTCAAAATTTTTCAGAAAAATCACGTTTTAAGGAAATCCCGCATCGTGCGAAATTATCTTGTTTTTCCTAAACAACACGTTGTAAGTCGAAAAGCTTTCATGTTGCGTGTATGTCTAAGTGTGTAGCCTCAAAAGAGAAGGCACAGGACAGTTTTCTCTCGAAAGGATATGTAAGAATACCACTTCATAAGGAAATACAGTTTTGCAGAGTAAAGACATATACGTACGCATTGGAAACTCTTTACGAGAAGAAATAACGCATAGTACAAAATTAGCTTGTATCTCCAAAACTACATGTTGTATCTCGAAAAGAATTGTTGTGGCCTGTACGTCTTAACATGTAGCATCTAAAGAGAACCAAAAGGAGAATTTTTTTTGTCAAAATTTTTCAGAAAAATCACGTTTTAAGGAAATCCCGCATCGTGCGAAATTATCTTGTTTTTCCTAAACAACACGTTGTAAGTCGAAAAGCTTTCATGTTGCGTGTATGTCTAAGTGTGTAGCCTCAAAAGAGAAGGCACAGGACAGTTTTCTCTCGAAAGGATATGTAAGAATACCACTTCATAAGGAAATACAGTTTTGCAGAGTAAAGACATATACGTACGCATTGGAAACTCTTTACGAGAAGAAATAACGCATAGTACAAAATTAGCTTGTATCTCCAAAACTACATGTTGTATCTCGAAAAGAATTGTTGTGGCCTGTACGTCTTAACATGTAGCATCAAAAGAGAACCAAAAGGAGAATTTTCTTTCGTCAAAATTTTTCAGAAAATCACGTTTTAAGGAAATCCCGCATCGTGCGAAATTATCTTGTTTTTCCTAAACAACACGTTGTAAGTCGAAAAGCTTTCATGTTGCGTGTATGTCTAAGTGTGTAGCCTCAAAAGAGAAGGCACAGGACAGTTTTCTCTCGAAAGGATATGTAAGAATACCACTTCATAAGGAAATACAGTTTTGCAGAGTAAAGATATATACGTACGCATTGGAAACTCTTTACGAGAAGAAATAACGCATAGTACAAAATTAGCTTGTATCTCCAAAACTACACGTTGTATCTCGAAAAGAATTGTTGTGGCGTGTACGTCTTAACATGTAGCATCTAAAGAGAACCAAAAGGAGAATTTTCTTTCGTCAAAATTTTTCAGAAAATCACGTTTTAAGGAAATCCCGCATCGTGCGAAATTATCTTGTTTTTCCTAAACAACACGTTGTAAGTCGAAAAGCTTTCATGTTGCGTGTATGTCTAAGTGTGTAGCCTCAAAAGAGAAGGCACAGGACAGTTTTCTCTCGAAAGGATATGTAAGAATACCACTTCATAAGGAAATACAGTTTTGCAGAGTAAAAGACATATACGTACGCATTGGAAACTCTTTACGAGAAGAAATAACGCATAGTACAAAATTAGCTTGTATCTCCAAAACTACACGTTGTATCTCGAAAAGAATTGTTGTGGCGTGTACGTCTTAACATGTAGCATCTAAAGAGAACCAAAAGGAGAATTTTCTTTCGTCAAAATTTTTCAGAAAATCACGTTTTAAGGAAATCCCGCATCGTGCGAAATTATCTTGTTTTTCCTAAACAACACGTTGTAAGTCGAAAAAGCTTTCATGTTGCGTGTATGTCTAAGTGTGTAGCCTCAAAAGAGAAGGCACAGGACAGTTTTCTCTCGAAAGGATATGTAAGAATACCACTTCATAAGGAAATACAGTTTTGCAGAGTAAAGACATATACGTACGCATTGGAAACTCTTTACGAGAAGAAATAACGCATAGTACAAAATTAGCTTGTATCTCCAAAACTACATGTTGTATCTCGAAAAGAATTGTTGTGGCGTGTACGTCTTAACATGTAGCATCTAAAGAGAACCAAAAGGAGAATTTTCTTTCGTCAAAATTTTTCAGAAAATCACGTTTTAAGGAAATCCCGCATCGTGCGAAATTATCTTGTTTTTCCTAAACAACACGTTGTAAGTCGAAAAGCTTTCATGTTGCGTGTATGTCTAAGTGTGTAGCCTCAAAAGAGAAGGCACAGGACAGTTTTCTCTCGAAAGGATATGTAAGAATACCACTTCATAAGGAAATACAGTTTTGCAGAGTAAAGACATATACGTACGCATTGGAAACTCTTTACGAGAAGAAATAACGCATAGTACAAAATTAGCTTGTATCTCCAAAACTACACGTTGTATCTCGAAAAGAATTGTTGTGGCGTGTACGTCTTAACATGTAGCATCTAAAGAGAACCAAAAGGAGAATTTTCTTTCGTCAAAATTTTTCAGAAAATCACGTTTTAAGGAAATCCCGCATCGTGCGAAATATCTTGTTTTTCCTAAACAACACGTTGTAAGTCGAAAAGCTTTCATGTTGCGTGTATGTCTAAGTGTGTAGCCTCAAAAGAGAAGGCACAGGACAGTTTTCTCTCGAAAGGATATGTAAGAATACCACTTCATAAGGAAATACAGTTTTGCAGAGTAAAGACATATACGTACGCATTGGAAACTCTTTACGAGAAGAAATAACGCATAGTACAAAATTAGCTTGTATCTCCAAAACTACACGTTGTATCTCGAAAAGAATTGTTGTGGCGTGTACGTCTTAACATGTAGCATCTAAAGAGAACCAAAAGGAGAATTTTCTTTCGTCAAAATTTTTCAGAAAATCACGTTTTAAGGAAATCCCGCATCGTGCGAAATTATCTTGTTTTTCCTAAACAACACGTTGTAAGTCGAAAAGCTTTCATGTTGCGTGTATGTCTAAGTGTGTAGCCTCAAAAGAGAAGGCACAGGACAGTTTTCTCTCGAAAGGATATGTAAGAATACCACTTCATAAGGAAATACAGTTTTGCAGAGTAAAGACATATACGTACGCATTGGAAACTCTTTACGAGAAGAAATAACGCATAGTACAAAATTAGCTTGTATCTCCAAAACTACATGTTGTATCTCGAAAAGAATTGTTGTGGCGTGTACGTCTTAACATGTAGCATCTAAAGAGAACCAAAAGGAGAATTTTCTTTCGTCAAAATTTTTCAGAAAATCACGTTTTAAGGAAATCCCGCATCGTGCGAAATTATCTTGTTTTTCCTAAACAACACGTTGTAAGTCGAAAAGCTTTCATGTTGCGTGTATGTCTAAGTGTGTAGCCTCAAAAGAGAAGGCACAGGACAGTTTTCTCTCGAAAGGATATGTAAGAATACCACTTCATAAGGAAATACAGTTTTGCAGAGTAAAGACATATACGTACGCATTGGAAACTCTTTACGAGAAGAAATAACGCATAGTACAAAATTAGCTTGTATCTCCAAAACTACATGTTGTATCTCGAAAAGAATTGTTGTGGCGTGTACGTCTTAACATGTAGCATCTAAAGAGAACCAAAAGGAGAATTTTCTTTCGTCAAAATTTTTCAGAAAATCACGTTTTAAGGAAATCCCGCATCGTGCGAAATTATCTTGTTTTTCCTAAACAACACGTTGTAAGTCGAAAAGCTTTCATGTTGCGTGTATGTCTAAGTGTGTAGCCTCAAAAGAGAAGGCACAGGACAGTTTTCTCTCGAAAGGATATGTAAGAATACCACTTCATAAGGAAATACAGTTTTGCAGAGTAAAGACATATACGATACACATTGGAAACTCTTTACGAGAAGAAATAACGCATAGTACAAAATTAGCTTGTATCTCCAAAACTACACGTTGTATCTCGAAAAGAATTGTTGTGGCGTGTACGTCTTAACATGTAGCATCTAAAGAGAACCAAAAGGAGAATTTTCTTTCGTCAAAATTTTTCAGAAAATCACGTTTTAAGGAAATCCCGCATCGTGCGAAATTATCTTGTTTTTCCTAAACAACACGTTGTAAGTCGAAAAGCTTTCATGTTGCGTGTATGTCTAAGTGTGTAGCCTCAAAAGAGAAGGCACAGGACAGTTTTCTCTCGAAAGATTATGTAAGAATACCACTTCATAAGGAAATACAGTTTTGCAGAGTAAAGACATATACGTACGCATTGGAAACTCTTTACGAGAAGAAATAACGCATAGTACAAAATTAGCTTGTATCTCCAAAACTACACGTTGTATCTCGAAAAGAATTGTTGTGGCGTGTACGTCTTAACATGTAGCATCTGAGAACCAAAAGGAGAATTTTCTTTCGTCAAAATTTTTCAGAAAATCACGTTTTAAGGAAATCCCGCATCGTGTGAAATTATCTTGTTTTTCCTAAACAACACGTTGTAAGTCGAAAAGCTTTCATGTTGCGTGTATGTCTAAGTGTGTAGCCTCAAAAGAGAAGGCACAGGACAGTTTTCTCTCGAAAGGATATGTAAGAATACCACTTCATAAGGAAATACAGTTTTGCAGAGTAAAGACATATACGTACGCATTGGAAACTCTTTATGAGAAGAAATAACGCATAGTACAAAATTAGCTTGTATCTCCAAAACTACACGTTGTATCTCGAAAAGAATTGTTGTGGCGTGTACGTCTTAACATGTAGCATCTAAAGAGAACCAAAAGGAGAATTTTCTTTCGTCAAAATTTTTCAGAAAATCACGTTTTAAGGAAATCCCGCATCGTGCGAAATATCTTGTTTTTTCCTAAACAACACGTTGTAAGTCGAAAAGCTTTCATGTTGCGTGTATGTCTAAGTGTGTAGCCTCAAAAGAGAAGGCACAGGACAGTTTTCTCTCGAAAGGATATGTAAGAATACCACTTCATAAGGAAATACAGTTTTGCAGAGTAAAGACATATATGTACGCATTGGAAACTCTTTACGAGAAGAAATAACGCATAGTACAAAATTAGCTTGTATCTCCAAAACTACACGTTGTATCTCGAAAAGAATTGTTGTGGCGTGTACGTCTTAACATGTAGCATCTAAAGAGAACCAAAAGGAGAATTTTCTTTCGTCAAAATTTTTCAGAAAATCACGTTTTAAGGAAATCCCGCATCGTGCGAAATTATCTTGTTTTTCCTAAACAACACGTTGTAAGTCGAAAAGCTTTCATGTTGCGTGTATGTCTAAGTGTGTAGCCTCAAAAGAGAAGGCACAGGACAGTTTTCTCTCGAAAGAATATGTAAGAATACCACTTCATAAGGAAATACAGTTTTGCAGAGTAAAGACATATACGTACGTATTGGAAACTCTTTAGGAGAAGAAATAACGCATCGTACAAAATTAGCTTGTATCTCCAAAACTACACGTTGTAACTCGAAAAGAATTGTTGTGGCGTGTATGCCTTAACATGTAGAACCTAAAGAGAACCAAAAGGTGAATTTTCTTTCGTCAAAATTTTTCAGAAAATCACGTTTTAAGGAAATCCCGCATCGTGCGAAATTATCTTGTTTTTCCTAAACAATACGTTGTAAGTCGAAAAGCTTTCATGTTGCGTGTATGTCTAAGTGTGTAGCCTCAAAAGAGAAGGCACAGGACAGTTTTCTCTCGAAAGGATATGTAAGAATACCACTTCATAAGGAAATACAGTTTTGCAGAGTAAAGACATATACGTACGCATTGGAAACTCTTTACGAGAAGAAATAACGCATAGTACAAAATTAGCTTGTATCTCCAAAACTACATGTTGTATCTCGAAAAGAATTGTTGTGGCCTGTACGTCTTAACATGTAGCATCTAAAGAGAACCAAAAGGAGAATTTTCTTTCGTCAAAATTTTTCAGAAAAATCACGTTTTAAGGAAATCCCGCATCGTGCGAAATTATCTTGTTTTTCCTAAACAACACGTTGTAAGTCGAAAAGCTTTCATGTTGCGTGTATGTCTAAGTGTGTAGCCTCAAAAGAGAAGGCACAGGACAGTTTTCTCTCGAAAGGATATGTAAGAATACCACTTCATAAGGAAATACAGTTTTGCAGAGTAAAGACATATACGTACGCATTGGAAACTCTTTAGGAGAAGAAATAACGCATAGTACAAAATTAGCTTGTATCTCCAAAACTACATGTTGTATCTCGAAAAGAATTGTTGTGGCCTGTACGTCTTAACATGTAGCATCTAAAGAGAACCAAAAGGAGAATTTTCTTTTGTCAAAATTTTTCAGAAAAATCACGTTTTAAGGAAATCCCGCATCGTGCGAAATTATCTTGTTTTTCCTAAACAACACGTTGTAAGTCGAAAAGCTTTCATGTTGCGTGTATGTCTAAGTGTGTAGCCTCAAAAGAGAAGGCACAGGACAGTTTTCTCTCGAAAGGATATGTAAGAATACCACTTCATAAGGAAATACAGTTTTGCAGAGTAAAGACATATACGTACGCATTGGAAACTCTTTACGAGAAGAAATAACGCATAGTACAAAATTAGCTTGTATCTCCAAAACTACATGTTGTATCTCGAAAAGAATTGTTGTGGCCTGTACGTCTTAACATGTAGCATCTAAAGAGAACCAAAAGGAGAATTTTCTTTCGTCAAAATTTTTCAGAAAATCACGTTTTAAGGAAATCCCGCATCGTGCGAAATTATCTTGTTTTTCCTAAACAACACGTTGTAAGTCGAAAAGCTTTCATGTTGCGTGTATGTCTAAGTGTGTAGCCTCAAAAGAGAAGGCACAGGACAGTTTTCTCTCGAAAGGATATGTAAGAATACCACTTCATAAGGAAATACAGTTTTGCAGAGTAAAGATATATACGTACGCATTGGAAACTCTTTACGAGAAGAAATAACGCATAGTACAAAATTAGCTTGTATCTCCAAAACTACACGTTGTATCTCGAAAAGAATTGTTGTGGCGTGTACGTCTTAACATGTAGCATCTAAAGAGAACCAAAAGGAGAATTTTCTTTCGTCAAAATTTTTCAGAAAATCACGTTTTAAGGAAATCCCGCATCGTGCGAAATTATCTTGTTTTTCCTAAACAACACGTTGTAAGTCGAAAAGCTTTCATGTTGCGTGTATGTCTAAGTGTGTAGCCTCAAAAGAGAAGGCACAGGACAGTTTTCTCTCGAAAGGATATGTAAGAATACCACTTCATAAGGAAATACAGTTTTGCAGAGTAAAGACATATACGTACGCATTGGAAACTCTTTACGAGAAGAAATAACGCATAGTACAAAATTAGCTTGTATCTCCAAAACTACACGTTGTATCTCGAAAAGAATTGTTGTGGCGTGTACGTCTTAACATGTAGCATCTAAAGAGAACCAAAAGGAGAATTTTCTTTCGTCAAAATTTTTCAGAAAATCACGTTTTAAGGAAATCCCGCATCGTGCGAAATTATCTTGTTTTTCCTAAACAACACGTTGTAAGTCGAAAAGCTTTCATGTTGCGTGTATGTCTAAGTGTGTAGCCTCAAAAGAGAAGGCACAGGACAGTTTTCTCTCGAAAGGATATGTAAGAATACCACTTCATAAGGAAATACAGTTTTGCAGAGTAAAGACATATACGTACGCATTGGAAACTCTTTACGAGAAGAAATAACGCATAGTACAAAATTAGCTTGTATCTCCAAAACTACATGTTGTATCTCGAAAAGAATTGTTGTGGCGTGTACGTCTTAACATGTAGCATCTAAAGAGAACCAAAAGGAGAATTTTCTTTCGTCAAAATTTTTCAGAAAATCACGTTTTAAGGAAATCCCGCATCGTGCGAAATTATCTTGTTTTTCCTAAACAACACGTTGTAAGTCGAAAAGCTTTCATGTTGCGTGTATGTCTACGTGTGTAGCCTCAAAAGAGAAGGCACAGGACAGTTTTCTCTCGAAAGGATATGTAAGAATACCACTTCATAAGGAAATACAGTTTTGCAGAGTAAAGACATATACGTACGCATTGGAAACTCTTTACGAGAAGAAATAACGCATAGTACAAAATTAGCTTGTATCTCCAAAACTACACGTTGTATCTCGAAAAGAATTGTTGTGGCGTGTACGTCTTAACATGTAGCATCTAAAGAGAACCAAAAGGAGAATTTTCTTTCGTCAAAATTTTTCAGAAAATCACGTTTTAAGGAAATCCCGCATCGTGCGAAATATCTTGTTTTTCCTAAACAACACGTTGTAAGTCGAAAAGCTTTCATGTTGCGTGTATGTCTAAGTGTGTAGCCTCAAAAGAGAAGGCACAGGACAGTTTTCTCTCGAAAGGATATGTAAGAATACCACTTCATAAGGAAATACAGTTTTGCAGAGTAAAGACATATACGTACGCATTGGAAACTCTTTACGAGAAGAAATAACGCATAGTACAAAATTAGCTTGTATCTCCAAAACTACACGTTGTATCTCGAAAAGAATTGTTGTGGCGTGTACGTCTTAACATGTAGCATCTAAAGAGAACCAAAAGGAGAATTTTCTTTCGTCAAAATTTTTCAGAAAATCACGTTTTAAGGAAATCCCGCATCGTGCGAAATTATCTTGTTTTTCCTAAACAACACGTTGTAAGTCGAAAAGCTTTCATGTTGCGTGTATGTCTAAGTGTGTAGCCTCAAAAGAGAAGGCACAGGACAGTTTTCTCTCGAAAGGATATGTAAGAATACCACTTCATAAGGAAATACAGTTTTGCAGAGTAAAGACATATACGTACGCATTGGAAACTCTTTACGAGAAGAAATAACGCATAGTACAAAATTAGCTTGTATCTCCAAAACTACATGTTGTATCTCGAAAAGAATTGTTGTGGCGTGTACGTCTTAACATGTAGCATCTAAAGAGAACCAAAAGGAGAATTTTCTTTCGTCAAAATTTTTCAGAAAATCACGTTTTAAGGAAATCCCGCATCGTGCGAAATTATCTTGTTTTTCCTAAACAACACGTTGTAAGTCGAAAAGCTTTCATGTTGCGTGTATGTCTAAGTGTGTAGCCTCAAAAGAGAAGGCACAGGACAGTTTTCTCTCGAAAGGATATGTAAGAATACCACTTCATAAGGAAATACAGTTTTGCAGAGTAAAGACATATACGTACGCATTGGAAACTCTTTACGAGAAGAAATAACGCATAGTACAAAATTAGCTTGTATCTCCAAAACTACATGTTGTATCTCGAAAAGAATTGTTGTGGCGTGTACGTCTTAACATGTAGCATCTAAAGAGAACCAAAAGGAGAATTTTCTTTCGTCAAAATTTTTCAGAAAATCACGTTTTAAGGAAATCCCGCATCGTGCGAAATTATCTTGTTTTTCCTAAACAACACGTTGTAAGTCGAAAAGCTTTCATGTTGCGTGTATGTCTAAGTGTGTAGCCTCAAAAGAGAAGGCACAGGACAGTTTTCTCTCGAAAGGATATGTAAGAATACCACTTCATAAGGAAATACAGTTTTGCAGAGTAAAGACATATACGTACACATTGGAAACTCTTTACGAGAAGAAATAACGCATAGTACAAAATTAGCTTGTATCTCCAAAACTACACGTTGTATCTCGAAAAGAATTGTTGTGGCGTGTACGTCTTAACATGTAGCATCTAAAGAGAACCAAAAGGAGAATTTTCTTTCGTCAAAATTTTTCAGAAAATCACGTTTTAAGGAAATCCCGCATCGTGCGAAATTATCTTGTTTTTCCTAAACAACACGTTGTAAGTCGAAAAGCTTTCATGTTGCGTGTATGTCTAAGTGTGTAGCCTCAAAAGAGAAGGCACAGGACAGTTTTCTCTCGAAAGGATATGTAAGAATACCACTTCATAAGGAAATACAGTTTTGCAGAGTAAAGACATATATGTACGCATTGCAAACTCTTTACGAGAAGAAATAACGCATAGTACAAAATTAGCTTGTATCTCCAAAACTACACGTTGTATCTCGAAAAGAATTGTTGTGGCGTGTACGTCTTAACATGTAGCATCTAAAGAGAACCAAAAGGAGAATTTTCTTTCGTCAAAATTTTTCAGAAAATCACGTTTTAAGGAAATCCCGCATCGTGCGAAATTATCTTGTTTTTCCTAAACAACACGTTGTAAGTCGAAAAGCTTTCATGTTGCGTGTATGTCTAAGTGTGTAGCCTCAAAAGAGAAGGCACAGGACAGTTTTCTCTCGAAAGGATATGTAAGAATACCACTTCATAAGGAAATACAGTTTTGCAGAGTAAAGACATATATGTACGCATTGCAAACTCTTTACGAGAAGAAATAACGCATAGTACAAAATTAGCTTGTATCTCCAAAACTACACGTTGTATCTCGAAAAGAATTGTTGTGGCGTGTACGTCTTAACATGTAGCATCTAAAGAGAACCAAAAGGAGAATTTTCTTTCGTCAAAATTTTTCAGAAAATCACGTTTTAAGGAAATCCCGCATCGTGCGAAATTATCTTGTTTTTCCTAAACAACACGTTGTAAGTCGAAAAGCTTTCATGTTGCGTGTATGTCTAAGTGTGTAGCCTCAAAAGAGAAGGCACAGGACAGTTTTCTCTCGAAAGATTATGTAAGAATACCACTTCATAAGGAAATACAGTTTTGCAGAGTAAAGACATATACGTACGCATTGGAAACTCTTTACGAGAAGAAATAACGCATAGTACAAAATTAGCTTGTATCTCCAAAACTACACGTTGTATCTCGAAAAGAATTGTTGTGGCGTGTACGTCTTAACATGTAGCATCTAAAGAGAACCAAAAGGAGAATTTTCTTTCGTCAAAATTTTTCAGAAAATCACGTTTTAAGGAAATCCCGCATCGTGTGAAATTATCTTGTTTTTCCTAAACAACACGTTGTAAGTCGAAAAGCTTTCATGTTGCGTGTATGTCTAAGTGTGTAGCCTCAAAAGAGAAGGCACAGGACAGTTTTCTCTCGAAAGGATATGTAAGAATACCACTTCATAAGGAAATACAGTTTTGCAGAGTAAAGACATATACGTACGCATTGGAAACTCTTTATGAGAAGAAATAACGCATAGTACAAAATTAGCTTGTATCTCCAAAACTACACGTTGTATCTCGAAAAGAATTGTTGTGGCGTGTACGTCTTAACATGTAGCATCTAAAGAGAACCAAAAGGAGAATTTTCTTTCGTCAAAATTTTTCAGAAAATCACGTTTTAAGGAAATCCCGCATCGTGCGAAATATCTTGTTTTTCCTAAACAACACGTTGTAAGTCGAAAAGCTTTCATGTTGCGTGTATGTCTAAGTGTGTAGCCTCAAAAGAGAAGGCACAGGACAGTTTTCTCTCGAAAGGATATGTAAGAATACCACTTCATAAGGAAATACAGTTTTGCAGAGTAAAGACATATATGTACGCATTGGAAACTCTTTACGAGAAGAAATAACGCATAGTACAAAATTAGCTTGTATCTCCAAAACTACACGTTGTATCTCGAAAAGAATTGTTGTGGCGTGTACGTCTTAACATGTAGCATCTAAAGAGAACCAAAAGGAGAATTTTCTTTCGTCAAAATTTTTCAGAAAATCACGTTTTAAGGAAATCCCGCATCGTGCGAAATTATCTTGTTTTTCCTAAACAACACGTTGTAAGTCGAAAAGCTTTCATGTTGCGTGTATGTCTAAGTGTGTAGCCTCAAAAGAGAAGGCACAGGACAGTTTTCTCTCGAAAGAATATGTAAGAATACCACTTCATAAGGAAATACAGTTTTGCAGAGTAAAGACATATACGTACGTATTGGAAACTCTTTAGGAGAAGAAATAACGCATCGTACAAAATTAGCTTGTATCTCCAAAACTACACGTTGTAACTCGAAAAGAATTGTTGTGGCGTGTATGCCTTAACATGTAGAACCTAAAGAGAACCAAAAGGTGAATTTTCTTTCGTCAAAATTTTTCAGAAAATCACGTTTTAAGGAAATCCCGCATCGTGCGAAATTATCTTGTTTTTCCTAAACAATACGTTGTAAGTCGAAAAGCTTTCATGTTGCGTGTATGTCTAAGTGTGTAGCCTCAAAAGAGAAGGCACAGGACAGTTTTCTCTCGAAAGGATATGTAAGAATACCACTTCATAAGGAAATACAGTTTTGCAGAGTAAAGACATATACGTACGCATTGGAAACTCTTTACGAGAAGAAATAACGCATAGTACAAAATTAGCTTGTATCTCCAAAACTACATGTTGTATCTCGAAAAGAATTGTTGTGGCCTGTACGTCTTAACATGTAGCATCTAAAGAGAACCAAAAGGAGAATTTTCTTTCGTCAAAATTTTTCAGAAAAATCACGTTTTAAGGAAATCCCGCATCGTGCGAAATTATCTTGTTTTTCCTAAACAACACGTTGTAAGTCGAAAAGCTTTCATGTTGCGTGTATGTCTAAGTGTGTAGCCTCAAAAGAGAAGGCACAGGACAGTTTTCTCTCGAAAGGATATGTAAGAATACCACTTCATAAGGAAATACAGTTTTGCAGAGTAAAGACATATACGTACGCATTGGAAACTCTTTAGGAGAAGAAATAACGCATAGTACAAAATTAGCTTGTATCTCCAAAACTACATGTTGTATCTCGAAAAGAATTGTTGTGGCCTGTACGTCTTAACATGTAGCATCTAAAGAGAACCAAAAGGAGAATTTTCTTTTGTCAAAATTTTTCAGAAAAATCACGTTTTAAGGAAATCCCGCATCGTGCGAAATTATCTTGTTTTTCCTAAACAACACGTTGTAAGTCGAAAAGCTTTCATGTTGCGTGTATGTCTAAGTGTGTAGCCTCAAAAGAGAAGGCACAGGACAGTTTTCTCTCGAAAGGATATGTAAGAATACCACTTCATAAGGAAATACAGTTTTGCAGAGTAAAGACATATACGTACGCATTGGAAACTCTTTACGAGAAGAAATAACGCATAGTACAAAATTAGCTTGTATCTCCAAAACTACATGTTGTATCTCGAAAAGAATTGTTGTGGCCTGTACGTCTTAACATGTAGCATCTAAAGAGAACCAAAAGGAGAATTTTCTTTCGTCAAAATTTTTCAGAAAATCACGTTTTAAGGAAATCCCGCATCGTGCGAAATTATCTTGTTTTTCCTAAACAACACGTTGTAAGTCGAAAAGCTTTCATGTTGCGTGTATGTCTAAGTGTGTAGCCTCAAAAGAGAAGGCACAGGACAGTTTTCTCTCGAAAGGATATGTAAGAATACCACTTCATAAGGAAATACAGTTTTGCAGAGTAAAGATATATACGTACGCATTGGAAACTCTTTACGAGAAGAAATAACGCATAGTACAAAATTAGCTTGTATCTCCAAAACTACACGTTGTATCTCGAAAAGAATTGTTGTGGCGTGTACGTCTTAACATGTAGCATCTAAAGAGAACCAAAAGGAGAATTTTCTTTCGTCAAAATTTTTCAGAAAATCACGTTTTAAGGAAATCCCGCATCGTGCGAAATTATCTTGTTTTTCCTAAACAACACGTTGTAAGTCGAAAAGCTTTCATGTTGCGTGTATGTCTAAGTGTGTAGCCTCAAAAGAGAAGGCACAGGACAGTTTTCTCTCGAAAGGATATGTAAGAATACCACTTCATAAGGAAATACAGTTTTGCAGAGTAAAGACATATACGTACGCATTGGAAACTCTTTACGAGAAGAAATAACGCATAGTACAAAATTAGCTTGTATCTCCAAAACTACACGTTGTATCTCGAAAAGAATTGTTGTGGCGTGTACGTCTTAACATGTAGCATCTAAAGAGAACCAAAAGGAGAATTTTCTTTCGTCAAAATTTTTCAGAAAATCACGTTTTAAGGAAATCCCGCATCGTGCGAAATTATCTTGTTTTTCCTAAACAACACGTTGTAAGTCGAAAAGCTTTCATGTTGCGTGTATGTCTAAGTGTGTAGCCTCAAAAGAGAAGGCACAGGACAGTTTTCTCTCGAAAGGATATGTAAGAATACCACTTCATAAGGAAATACAGTTTTGCAGAGTAAAGACATATACGTACGCATTGGAAACTCTTTACGAGAAGAAATAACGCATAGTACAAAATTAGCTTGTATCTCCAAAACTACATGTTGTATCTCGAAAAGAATTGTTGTGGCGTGTACGTCTTAACATGTAGCATCTAAAGAGAACCAAAAGGAGAATTTTCTTTCGTCAAAATTTTTCAGAAAATCACGTTTTAAGGAAATCCCGCATCGTGCGAAATTATCTTGTTTTTCCTAAACAACACGTTGTAAGTCGAAAAGCTTTCATGTTGCGTGTATGTCTAAGTGTGTAGCCTCAAAAGAGAAGGCACAGGACAGTTTTCTCTCGAAAGGATATGTAAGAATACCACTTCATAAGGAAATACAGTTTTGCAGAGTAAAGACATATACGTACGCATTGGAAACTCTTTACGAGAAGAAATAACGCATAGTACAAAATTAGCTTGTATCTCCAAAACTACACGTTGTATCTCGAAAAGAATTGTTGTGGCGTGTACGTCTTAACATGTAGCATCTAAAGAGAACCAAAAGGAGAATTTTCTTTCGTCAAAATTTTTCAGAAAATCACGTTTTAAGGAAATCCCGCATCGTGCGAAATATCTTGTTTTTCCTAAACAACACGTTGTAAGTCGAAAAGCTTTCATGTTGCGTGTATGTCTAAGTGTGTAGCCTCAAAAGAGAAGGCACAGGACAGTTTTCTCTCGAAAGGATATGTAAGAATACCACTTCATAAGGAAATACAGTTTTGCAGAGTAAAGACATATACGTACGCATTGGAAACTCTTTACGAGAAGAAATAACGCATAGTACAAAATTAGCTTGTATCTCCAAAACTACACGTTGTATCTCGAAAAGAATTGTTGTGGCGTGTACGTCTTAACATGTAGCATCTAAAGAGAACCAAAAGGAGAATTTTCTTTCGTCAAAATTTTTCAGAAAATCACGTTTTAAGGAAATCCCGCATCGTGCGAAATTATCTTGTTTTTCCTAAACAACACGTTGTAAGTCGAAAAGCTTTCATGTTGCGTGTATGTCTAAGTGTGTAGCCTCAAAAGAGAAGGCACAGGACAGTTTTCTCTCGAAAGGATATGTAAGAATACCACTTCATAAGGAAATACAGTTTTGCAGAGTAAAGACATATACGTACGCATTGGAAACTCTTTACGAGAAGAAATAACGCATAGTACAAAATTAGCTTGTATCTCCAAAACTACATGTTGTATCTCGAAAAGAATTGTTGTGGCGTGTACGTCTTAACATGTAGCATCTAAAGAGAACCAAAAGGAGAATTTTCTTTCGTCAAAATTTTTCAGAAAATCACGTTTTAAGGAAATCCCGCATCGTGCGAAATTATCTTGTTTTTCCTAAACAACACGTTGTAAGTCGAAAAGCTTTCATGTTGCGTGTATGTCTAAGTGTGTAGCCTCAAAAGAGAAGGCACAGGACAGTTTTCTCTCGAAAGGATATGTAAGAATACCACTTCATAAGGAAATACAGTTTTGCAGAGTAAAGACATATACGTACGCATTGGAAACTCTTTACGAGAAGAAATAACGCATAGTACAAAATTAGCTTGTATCTCCAAAACTACATGTTGTATCTCGAAAAGAATTGTTGTGGCGTGTACGTCTTAACATGTAGCATCTAAAGAGAACCAAAAGGAGAATTTTCTTTCGTCAAAATTTTTCAGAAAATCACGTTTTAAGGAAATCCCGCATCGTGCGAAATTATCTTGTTTTTCCTAAACAACACGTTGTAAGTCGAAAAGCTTTCATGTTGCGTGTATGTCTAAGTGTGTAGCCTCAAAAGAGAAGGCACAGGACAGTTTTCTCTCGAAAGGATATGTAAGAATACCACTTCATAAGGAAATACAGTTTTGCAGAGTAAAGACATATACGTACACATTGGAAACTCTTTACGAGAAGAAATAACGCATAGTACAAAATTAGCTTGTATCTCCAAAACTACACGTTGTATCTCGAAAAGAATTGTTGTGGCGTGTACGTCTTAACATGTAGCATCTAAAGAGAACCAAAAGGAGAATTTTCTTTCGTCAAAATTTTTCAGAAAATCACGTTTTAAGGAAATCCCGCATCGTGCGAAATTATCTTGTTTTTCCTAAACAACACGTTGTAAGTCGAAAAGCTTTCATGTTGCGTGTATGTCTAAGTGTGTAGCCTCAAAAGAGAAGGCACAGGACAGTTTTCTCTCGAAAGGATATGTAAGAATACCACTTCATAAGGAAATACAGTTTTGCAGAGTAAAGACATATATGTACGCATTGCAAACTCTTTACGAGAAGAAATAACGCATAGTACAAAATTAGCTTGTATCTCCAAAACTACACGTTGTATCTCGAAAAGAATTGTTGTGGCGTGTACGTCTTAACATGTAGCATCTAAAGAGAACCAAAAGGAGAATTTTCTTTCGTCAAAATTTTTCAGAAAATCACGTTTTAAGGAAATCCCGCATCGTGCGAAATTATCTTGTTTTTCCTAAACAACACGTTGTAAGTCGAAAAGCTTTCATGTTGCGTGTATGTCTAAGTGTGTAGCCTCAAAAGAGAAGGCACAGGACAGTTTTCTCTCGAAAGATTATGTAAGAATACCACTTCATAAGGAAATACAGTTTTGCAGAGTAAAGACATATACGTACGCATTGGAAACTCTTTACGAGAAGAAATAACGCATAGTACAAAATTAGCTTGTATCTCCAAAACTACACGTTGTATCTCGAAAAGAATTGTTGTGGCGTGTACGTCTTAACATGTAGCATCTAAAGAGAACCAAAAGGAGAATTTTCTTTCGTCAAAATTTTTCAGAAAATCACGTTTTAAGGAAATCCCGCATCGTGTGAAATTATCTTGTTTTTCCTAAACAACACGTTGTAAGTCGAAAAGCTTTCATGTTGCGTGTATGTCTAAGTGTGTAGCCTCAAAAGAGAAGGCACAGGACAGTTTTCTCTCGAAAGGATATGTAAGAATACCACTTCATAAGGAAATACAGTTTTGCAGAGTAAAGACATATACGTACGCATTGGAAACTCTTTATGAGAAGAAATAACGCATAGTACAAAATTAGCTTGTATCTCCAAAACTACACGTTGTATCTCGAAAAGAATTGTTGTGGCGTGTACGTCTTAACATGTAGCATCTAAAGAGAACCAAAAGGAGAATTTTCTTTCGTCAAAATTTTTCAGAAAATCACGTTTTAAGGAAATCCCGCATCGTGCGAAATATCTTGTTTTTCCTAAACAACACGTTGTAAGTCGAAAAGCTTTCATGTTGCGTGTATGTCTAAGTGTGTAGCCTCAAAAGAGAAGGCACAGGACAGTTTTCTCTCGAAAGGATATGTAAGAATACCACTTCATAAGGAAATACAGTTTTGCAGAGTAAAGACATATACGTACGCATTGGAAACTCTTTACGAGAAGAAATAACGCATAGTACAAAATTAGCTTGTATCTCCAAAACTACACGTTGTATCTCGAAAAGAATTGTTGTGGCGTGTACGTCTTAACATGTAGCATCTAAAGAGAACCAAAAGGAGAATTTTCTTTTGTCAAAATTTTTCAGAAAATCACGTTTTAAGGAAATCCCGCATCGTGCGAAATTATCTTGTTTTTCCTAAACAACACGTTGTAAGTCGAAAAGCTTTCATGTTGCGTGTATGTCTAAGTGTGTAGCCTCAAAAGAGAAGGCACAGGACAGTTTTCTCTCGAAAGGATATGTAAGAATACCACTTCATAAGGAAATACAGTTTTGCAGATCAAAGACATATACGTACGCATTGGAAACTCTTTATGAGAAGAAATAACGCATAGTACAAAATTAGCTTGTATCTCCAAAACTACACGTTGTATCTCGAAAAGAATTGTTTTGGCGTGTACGTCTTAACATGTAGCATCTAAAGAGAACCAAAAGGAGAATTTTCTTTCGTCAAAATTTTTCAGAAAATCACGTTTTAAGGAAATCCCGCATCGTGCGAAATTATCTTGTTTTTCCTAAACAACACGTTGTAAGTCGAAAAGCTTTCATGTTGCGTGTATGTCTAAGTGTGTAGCCTCAAAAGAGAAGGCACAGGACAGTTTTCTCTCGAAAGGATATGTAAGAATACCACTTCATAAGGAAATACAGTTTTGCAGAGTAAAGACATATACGTACGCATTGGAAACTCTTTACGAGAAGAAATAACGCATAGTACAAAATTAGCTTGTATCTCCAAAACTACATGTTGTATCTCGAAAAGAATTGTTGTGGCGTGTACGTCTTAACATGTAGCATCTAAAGAGAACCAAAAGGAGAATTTTCTTTCGTCAAAATTTTTCAGAAAATCACGTTTTAAGGAAATCCCGCATCGTGCGAAATTATCTTGTTTTTCCTAAACAACACGTTGTAAGTCGAAAAGCTTTCATGTTGCGTGTATGTCTAAGTGTGTAGCCTCAAAAGAGAAGGCACAGGACAGTTTTCTCTCGAAAGGATATGTAAGAATACCACTTCATAAGGAAATACAGTTTTGCAGAGTAAAGACATATACGTACGCATTGGAAACTCTTTACGAGAAGAAATAACGCATAGTACAAAATTAGCTTGTATCTCCAAAACTACATGTTGTATCTCGAAAAGAATTGTTGTGGCGTGTATGTCTTAACATGTAGCATCTAAAGAGAACCAAAAGGAGAATTTTCTTTCGTCAAAATTTTTCAGAAAAATCACGTTTTAAGAAAATCCCGCATCGTGCGAAATTATCTTGTTTTTCCTAAACAACACGGTGTAAGTCGAAAAGCTTTCATGTTGCGTGTATGTCTAAGTGTGTAGCCTCAAAAGAGAAGGCACAGGACAGTTTTCTCTCGAAAGGATATGTAAGAATACCACTTCATAAGGAAATACAGTTTTGCAGAGTAAAGACATATACGTACGCATTGGAAACTCTTTACGAGAAGAAATAACGCATAGTACAAAATTAGCTTGTATCTCCAAAACTACATGTTGTATCTCGAAAAGAATTGTTGTGGCGTGTACGTCTTAACATGTAGCATCTAAAGAGAACCAAAAGGAGAATTTTCTTTCGTCAAAAGTTTTCAGAAAATCACGTTTTATGGAAATCCCGCATCGTGCGAAATTATCTTGTTTTTCCTAAACAACACGTTGTAAGTCGAAAAGCTTTCATGTTGCGTGTATGTCTAAGTGTGTAGCCTCAAAAGAGAAGGCACAGGACAGTTTTCTCTTGAAAGGATATGTAAGAATACCACTTCATAAGGAAATACAGTTTTGCAGAGTAAAGACATATACGTACGCATTGGAAACTCTTTACGAGAAGAAATAACGCATAGTACAAAATTAGCTTGTATCTCCAAAACTACATGTTGTATCTCGAAAAGAATTGTTGTGGCGTGTACGTCTTAACATGTAGCATCTAAAGAGAACCAAAAGGAGAATTTTCTTTCGTCAAAATTTTTCAGAAAATCACGTTTTAAGGAAATCCCGCATCGTGCGAAATTATCTTGTTTTTCCTAAACAACACGTTGTAAGTCGAAAAGCTTTCATGTTGCGTGTATGTCTAAGTGTGTAGCCTCAAAAGAGAAGGCACAGGACAGTTTTCTCTCGAAAGGATATGTAAGAATACCACTTCATAAGGAAATACAGTTTTGCAGAGTAAAGACATATACGTACGCATTGGAAACTCTTTACGAGAAGAAATAACGCATAGTACAAAATTAGCTTGTATCTCCAAAACTACACGTTGTATCTCGAAAAGAATTGTTGTGGCGTGTACGTCTTAACATGTAGCATCTAAAGAGAACCAAAAGGAGAATTTTCTTTCGTCAAAATTTTTCAGAAAATCACGTTTTAAGGAAATCCCGCATCGTGCGAAATTATCTTGTTTTTCCTAAACAACACGTTGTAAGTCGAAAAGCTTTCATGTTGCGTGTATGTCTAAGTGTGTAGCCTCAAAAGAGAAGGCACAGGACAGTTTTCTCTCGAAAGGATATGTAAGAATACCACTTCATAAGGAAATACAGTTTTGCAGAGTAAAGACATATACGTACGCATTGGAAACTCTTTACGAGAAGAAATAACGCATAGTACAAAATTAGCTTGTATCTCCAAAACTACACGTTGTATCTCGAAAAGAATTGTTGTGGCGTGTACGTCTTAACATGTAGCATCTAAAGAGAACCAAAAGGAGAATTTTCTTTCGTCAAAAGTTTTCAGAAAATCACGTTTTAAGGAAATCCCGCATCGTGCGAAATTATCTTGTTTTTCCTAAACAACACGTTGTAAGTCGAAAAGCTTTCATGTTGCGTGTATGTCTAAGTGTGTAGCCTCAAAAGAGAAGGCACAGGACAGTTTTCTCTTGAAAGGATATGTAAGAATACCACTTCATAAGGAAATACAGTTTTGCAGAGTAAAGACATATAGGTACGCATTGGAAACTCTTTACGAGAAGAAATAACGCATAGTACAAAATTAGCTTGTATCTCCAAAACTACATGTTGTATCTCGAAAAGAATTGTTGTGGCCTGTACGTCTTAACATGTAGCATCTAAAGAGAACCAAAAGGAGAATTTTCTTTCGTCAAAATTTTTCAGAAAATCACGTTTTAAGGAAATCCCGCATCGTGCGAAATTATCTTGTTTTTCCTAAACAACACGTTGTAAGTCGAAAAGCTTTCATGTTTCGTGTATGTCTAAGTGTGTAGCCTCAAAAGAGAAGGCACAGGACAGTTTTCTCTCGAAAGGATATGTAAGAATACCACTTCATAAGGAAATACAGTTTTGCAGAGTAAAGACATATACGTACGCATTGGAAACTCTTTACGAGAAGAAATAACGCATAGTACAAAATTAGCTTGTATCTCCAAAACTACATGTTGTATCTCGAAAAGAATTGTTGTGGCGTGTACGTCTTAACATGTAGCATCTAAAGAGAACCAAAAGGAGAATTTTCTTTCGTCAAAATTTTTCAGAAAAATCACGTTTTAAGGAAATCCCGCATCGTGCGAAATTATCTTGTTTTTCCTAAACAACACGTTGTAAGTCGAAAAGCTTTCATGTTGCGTGTATGTCTAAGTGTGTAGCCTCAAAAGAGAAGGCACAGGACAGTTTTCTCTCGAAAGGATATGTAAGAATACCACTTCATAAGGAAATACAGGTTTGCAGAGTAAAGACATATACGTACGCATTGGAAACTCTTTACGAGAAGAAATAACGCATAGTACAAAATTAGCTTGTATCTCCAAAACTACATGTTGTATCTCGAAAAGAATTGTTGTGGCGTGTACGTCTTAACATGTAGCATCTAAAGAGAACCAAAAGGAGAATTTTCTTTCGTCAAAATTTTTCAGAAAATCACGTTTTAAGGAAATCCCGCATCGTGCGAAATTATCTTGTTTTTCCTAAACAACACGTTGTAAGTCGAAAAGCTTTCATGTTGCGTGTATGTCTAAGTGTGTAGCCTCAAAGGAGAAGGCACAGGACAGTTTTCTCTCGAAAGGATATGTAAGAATACCACTTCATAAGGAAATACAGTTTTGCAGAGTAAAGACATATACGTACGTATTGGAAACTCTTTAGGGGAAGAAATAACGCATCGTACAAAATTAGCTTGTATCTCCAAAACTACACGTTGTAACTCGAAAAGAATTGTTGTGGCGTGTACGTCTTAACATGTAGCATCTAAAGAGAACCAAAAGGAGAATTTTCTTTCGTCAAAATTTTTCAGAAAATCACGTTTTAAGGAAATCCCGCATCGTGCGAAATTATCTTGTTTTTCCTAAACAACACGTTGTAAGTCGAAAAGCTTTCATGTTGCGTGTATGTCTAAGTGTGTAGCCTCAAAAGAGAAGGCACAGGACAGTTTTCTCTCGAAAGGATATGTAAGAATACCACTTCATAAGGAAATACAGTTTTGCAGAGTAAAGACATATACGTACGCATTGGAAACTCTTTACGAGAAGAAATAACGCATAGTACAAAATTAGCTTGTATCTCCAAAACTACATGTTGTATCTCGAAAAGAATTGTTGTGGCGTGTACGTCTTAACATGTAGCATAAAGAGAACCAAAAGGAGAATTTTCTTTCGTCAAAATTTTTCAGAAAATCACGTTTTAAGGAAATCCCGCATCGTGCGAAATTATCTTGTTTTTCCTAAACAACACGTTGTAAGTCGAAAAGCTTTCATGTTGCGTGTATGTCTAAGTGTGTAGCCTCAAAAGAGAAGGCACAGGACAGTTTTCTCTCGAAAGGATATGTAAGAATACCACTTCATAAGGAAATACAGTTTTGCAGAGTAAAGACATATACGTACGCATTGGAAACTCTTTACGAGAAGAAATAACGCATAGTACAAAATTAGCTTGTATCTCCAAAACTACACGTTGTATCTCGAAAAGAATTGTTGTGGCGTGTACGTCTTAACATGTAGCATCTAAAGAGAACCAAAAGGAGAATTTTCTTTCGTCAAAATTTTTCAGAAAATCACGTTTTAAGGAAATCCCGCATCGTGCGAAATTATCTTGTTTTTCCTAAACAACACGTTGTAAGTCTAAAAGCTTTCATGTTGCGTGTATGTCTAAGTGTGTAGCCTCAAAAGAGAAGGCACAGGACAGTTTTCTCTCGAAAGGATATGTAAGAATACCACTTCATAAGGAAATACAGTTTTGCAGAGTAAAGACATATACGTACGCATTGGAAACTCTTTACGAGAAGAAATAACGCATAGTACAAAATTAGCTTGTATCTCCAAAACTACATGTTGTATCTCGAAAAGAATTGTTGTGGCGTGTACGTCTTAACATGTAGCATCTAAAGAGAACCAAAAGGAGAATTTTCTTTTGTCAAAATTTTTCAGAAAAATCACGTTTTAAGGAAATCCCGCATCGTGCGAAATTATCTTGTTTTTCCTAAACAACACGTTGTAAGTCGAAAAGCTTTCATGTTGCGTGTATGTCTAAGTGTGTAGCCTCAAAAGAGAAGGCACAGGACAGTTTTCTCTCGAAAGGATATGTAAGAATACCACTTCATAAGGAAATACAGTTTTGCAGAGTAAAGACATATACGTACGCATTGGAAACTCTTTACGAGAAGAAATAACGCATAGTACAAAATTAGCTTGTATCTCCAAAACTACATGTTGTATCTCGAAAAGAATTGTTGTGGCGTGTACGTCTTAACATGTAGCATCTAAAGAGAACCAAAAGGAGAATTTTCTTTCGTCAAAATTTTTCAGAAAATCACGTTTTAAGGAAATCCCGCATCGTGCGAAATTATCTTGTTTTTCCTAAACAACACGTTGTAAGTCGAAAAGCTTTCATGTTGCGTGTATGTCTAAGTGTGTAGCCTCAAAAGAGAAGGCACAGGACAGTTTTCTCTCGAAAGGATATGTAAGAATACCACTTCATAAGGAAATACAGTTTTGCAGAGTAAAGACATATACGTACGCATTGGAAACTCTTTACGAGAAGAAATAACGCATAGTACAAAATTAGCTTGTATCTCCAAAACTACACGTTGTATCTCAAAAAGAATTGTTGTGGCGTGTACGTCTTAACATGTAGCATCTAAAGAGAACCAAAAGGAGAATTTTCTTTCGTCAAAATTTTTCAGAAAATCACGTTTTAAGGAAATCCCGCATCGTGCGAAATTATCTTGTTTTTCCTAAACAACACGTTGTAAGTCGAAAAGCTTTCATGTTGCGTGTATGTCTAAGTGTGTAGCCTCAAAAGAGAAGGCACAGGACAGTTTTCTCTCGAAAGGATATGTAAGAATACCACTTCATAAGGAAATACAGTTTTGCAGAGTAAAGACATATACGTACGCATTGGAAACTCTACGAGAAGAAATAACGCATAGTACAAAATTAGCTTGTATCTCCAAAACTACACGTTGTATCTCGAAAAGAATTGTTGTGGCGTGTACGTCTTAACATGTAGCATCTAAAGAGAGCCAAAAGGAGAATTTTCTTTCGTCAAAATTTTTCAGAAAATCACGTTTT